>NC_143535.1:17787548-18087548 GCF_031878675.1 Megascapheus bottae
TTAATTTTTATAAGGCCCAATTTATCCATTTCTTCTTTTATGCTTTTATGTCTTTAGTATTCTAAGAAATTTTTGCCCAAGCTGAACTCACAAAAATTTTCTCTTATGCTTTCATTTAGGAGGCCTAGAACTGCAGAAGTTACAATTTAGATACATGATCTATTTAAAAATTTTTCTATTTAAAAATTGTTTCCTCCTTCTAGATAGATATGTAGTTATTATAGCATCATTCTTCACCACACCTTCCTTTTATCTCCTTGAATCAACTGCCTTTGCATCTTCGTTGCAAATCAATTGAATTTATAAGGATAGACCAGGGGTTTAAGGGATGGAATTATCTTTTCAGTAAAGTCGGTACCAGCCAACACCATCATGCACTTAAAGGAAGTCTTATTTGCTGGCAGGACATTCTACTTTTCTATTCTTATGAAAACAAACCGCTGTCCCTCAAGATAAGAAGTGGGTCATATACCAATCTGCCATCAAGCAGGCTGCTATTCTGGGTGGTGCCATTAGGGGGACTGGGTGGTTTCCTTTGTGGTGGGCAAGCATGGCTCCCTGTGGTGATGACCAGGCTCCCTTAGTGAAGAAGACAGGTGCTATTACACCCATGAATACTCTCCATGGTGCCACCATGATTATTAGCTGTAGCTGCTGAGTCAACTGAGCAAGCACCAAGGTGGCTCAGGAAAGGTGGTCATGTCTACTTGGTTACTGACTCCTGTCTCCACAGGCGACTTCAGATCCACAACACACACACACACACACACACACACACACACACACACACACACACACACGCTCCATAAGGTCATAGCTTTGAAGTGAAGATGTGGTGGAAAACGAGAATAGGTGCAGATACCAGAGGAGATGAAGACACCTGATCGTGTCATTATTTGTGTATTCTAGATCTGCATTTCCATTCAACATGCTTCATGTGTTCAACGTTACCACTCAGTACATCAGAGAATATCCAGGGAGGATGGGTGTTGAAGATCAGTTACCTGATGTCTCTAGGTCAGGTTCTGCCACTACATACTAGCAAGGCAAGAACTCGTTTCTATAGTTACTAGCAGAAGATGGACAGCTTTACTCCAGATTCCTAGTGATCTACTCTGTTATTTCCTATTGGATCTTACTACAGGGTCCATAAACCATCCATTTATAACTAGTCTCATTACCATTGGAAATCCAGGGTTATGTGTCCAGTGGTGAAAAACCTCATATTGTGATATGTTTTAGGTCTGCTGTTTGTTTGTTTATTGGTGCTTATCCTGGGGCTTGAACCCGTAAGCTTTTGTGCTTAAGGCTAACACTCTACTTGAGCCATGCCTCCATTTCTGGCTTTAGGTTGGTTAATTGAAGATAAGAGTCTGAGTCTCATGGACTTGTCTGCTCAGGCTGGCTTCAAACCACAATCTTCTGATCTCAGCCTCCTGAGTAGCTACGGTTTCAGGCATGAGCCACAGTTGTTTCAGTTTCTTGTCCCAGCACTCATTCAAAACAAACAGCTTTATCAGTCACCTGGTAAGAAGATCACAGTAATGACTTAAATGACATCGAGAAGGCCCACTAAATACTATACCTCTTTCTCTGTGGTAGGTAGCAGAGGGATCAAGAGTTGGTTCCCACTTTCTAGAAGGAGAAGGTGGCACAACCTATTCTGTCTTTTTTAAAACCTTTTTTCTATTCCCTGAAGTTTCAAGATGTTTATCTCTCATCTTCTGGCACACACGTGTCTTATTAAGCTATTTGAGCTATGTGATACTTCCTGCTTACCAATGCAATTAGCATAATGTCATCATTGTAATGTTGCAGAATAATGCTTGGTGGAATATCAAGTTTCTCGAGATCCTGCAATACTACATGATGACAGAGAGCCAGAGATTGACATGCCTGGGAGGGACAAAATGAAAGTGAACTGCTGACCTGTATGCTGCCATAGAAGAAGCAAACTGCTTCTGATATGCCTCTGCTCATCTTGATTAAATGGGAATACAATAGAAAAACTCATTCTCAATCCATTGGTTTCTAGTCAGGTGCCAGGATATCTGGAGACTTTCTCAGTCTCGACACCATATTCAGAACAACAGAAGTTTAGATTATCACAGGATTATATATGAGATAATCCACAAAGAGCCACATAACTTCCTTACCAGCAAAACTTGTGGCTCCTTGTTGTTTAAAAAGTTCTTGGTTGTCCAGGTGCTGGTGGCTCGTACCTAGTTTCTTAGCTACCAAGGAAGCTGAGATCAAGAGGATCATGGCCAAAAGACAGCCCAAGCAGACAAGTCCATCTCCAACTAAGAAGAACAACAACAAAAAGCTCAGGGACAGCTCCCCCTGAGTTTAAGCCCCAGGACCAAACACCAAAAGAAAAAAAAGTTGTTGGTGGAAGAACTATATCAGAAGTTCACCTATACAAGGTCACTTCTGAGGATCTGTTTCTGGCCCTTCCTAAACTACTAACTTATTCCACAGGTCAGAGAGCCAACAACCATGTCTGTGTTCCATTGTATAGCGTGGGTTTGGAAGGAAATGATGGTTTCAGTTCTTAATTTCACCAGCCCCACCATGCAATGAACTTGAGTCATTAGTCCATCTCTTACCTTGGTCTGTAACTCCCCATTCATGGAGCAGATGACAGACCATTTTGGAAGCCTAGAAATTAGAATCCACTCCAAGTCAACACTCAAGAACACCCACACATTCTGCTTATCTTTCACTCATACTCAATTACCGTGGCAAATGGATACCACATTCTCTCAAAGATTTGGAGACATATTCACAATACACATGTGTGATAACATTGGAGGGACTTTTCCCAAAAGGGCTCAATGTCTCATCAATCCAGTTACTTCAAGTCTTTCAAACTGACTTGTTGGAAAATGGAATAATAGACGGTAACATTCACAGAACAGTTTTCGTGGGTCAGATTTGTGCCTACCACACCTGGGTACTTTTAGTACTAAGCAGAAGTAATAAAGTACCTAATACACTAGTAGACTAACCATCTATTCTGTTCCACAGGGACTCTGACAAATTTGCCATCACCTAGATTCATGTGAGAAAAATCATAGATGATTCCTCAGTCTTAGCCTGTCAGAGCTGCTATAACACAATAGCTCAGAAAGGGTGGCTTTGAACAGTAGAATGTATTTCCTACAGTTGTAGAGAACAGTAAGTCACCAGTAGTTACTAATGTCTCTTTGGTGACAGGATCTCTTATGTGGAAGAGATGAGGGAATCTTCAAGACGTCTTTTTTTTTTTGCCAGTCCTGGACCATGAACTCAGGGCCTTAGCACTGTCCTTGGGCTTTCTCAAGGCTAGAGCTCTACCACTTGAGCGACAGCACCATTTCCAGCTTTTTTCTATGTATGTGGTACCAAGGAATCAAACCTGGGTCCTCGTGCATGCTAGGCAAGCACTCTACCACTAGGTTAAACTCCCGGCCCCCAAGACGTCTTTTTAGACAGACACTAATCCCATTGTGGTGGACTCTACGTTCATCCCCAAAACGATCATCACCTTGGGGTTCAGAAGTCAACATGTGAACTTGGGCGGATGTAAACATGTTGACCATAGACCCCTCTCTCAGCAGCTTATATTGGTAATTTTGTCCAACCTGTCTTGAGTTACTAAGTCCAGACATTACCCATCAGTCCTCAGTCATGTTTTGACCCAGTCTTTCTAAGATCAAAGAATGTAATAGCATGGAAACTTCTAACATGTTCTCTGTCCTACACTGGACAGCCACAATACTACTTTTTTCTTATTCTGGCTCTCTTCTGAGGATGCAGAGACTTTTTGTCTTACTGGAGGAGCTATTTTCTAAGATTTCTTGTGTTGCTCATGCTAAGTGGCTTCCCACAGTCCCATTTCCTGAGCCTTCTGCACATTATTAATCGTAGATTTCTCCTCTTTGAGTATGATCTGTGAATTAGAACTTGTTTGACATGCTTAATCCTAGGCACACCCCAGACATACAGAATCAGAATCTTCCTTTTAACAAGATTGGCAGGTGCAATTAAATATTGAGAAACTCTGATGTAGACCATTGTTGACTCTAGGCTTCTGTTAAATGCCTTTTCTAGGTGTTTCCATCAACATATTTCATCCAGAATCCCAGATGAATGCTCTAATATCAATTAGTTTGGGCTGATCTAATCTTACATTCTATGTTCCTAGTATCACATCTTAAGAATCCATTTCCAGGTATCTGACCTACAGGGAAAGTCATCCAAAATAGGACCTGGAAGAGAAGCTAGGAGCACAGCCACCCTTAAGGGATCCTGAGTAGATAACTTTTATACAATTATTGCCTACATAAACAGTTTAAAATGTATTGCAAAATTCCTACTCATATGTAAATGGATTTATAATGCATGTTGAACTCTCTGAAACCGGTTTATATCGAAACATCATTGATCTCCTTGCCTGTGTAGTTTCCAAAAACCATTTAATTAACTAAATGCTAGTTACATCATTGTTCCTGGCAATGTATCACCCATCAGGCTGACCATGAAAACTGATTCCCGGTGACTTTCAAAATTTGCTCTTGTGCATCATTCATGGGGACAAGTGCAAGATTATCTAGAGCATGCAGGGTATGAGTGACAGCACAGTTTCTGGTCAGGTTAAGCTTACCATTCATAATTCGGATGCAGTTCTTGCAGTTGTGGCTTGAAATATTTTAAGACATGTTCACTACCACCTTACAATGTCACCTCTTTCCATGTTAACCATAAGGACCCTGCACACAGCCCCACCAGATGGAAGAAGCAAAAACCTATGGGAATAATAAGGAGAACAGTTCTTAAGGGACCTGGCTTTCAGACAGCATGGCTTATGACTGACCAGTCTCCTGCGTAGCTAGGACTACAGACAATGATAGCCAAACAAAATATATTTTCATTGATGAAAAGAGAAGGAATGTATTAGAAGTCTTGTGTTTCCCAACAACCAAGTTAAAGATGTTTTTAAAATACATCTTGAATCGGGCCAGGAGTTTGGCTTAGTGGTAGAGTGCTTGCCTAGCATGCACGAAGACCCGGGTTCGATTCCTCGATACCACATACTTAGAAAAAGCCGGAAGTGGAGCTAGGGCTCAAGTGGTAGAGCTCTAGCCTTGAGAAAAATCCAAGGACAGTGCTCAGGCCCTGAGCTTAAGCCCAGGACTGGCAAAAAAAAAATACATCTTGAATCAACCACTTCCACACACATCAGCATGGCATTTTTTCTAACACCTGAAATAAATAAGTCTCCAAAGAAAGATCAAAATGATTAGATATTACAATTCATGCTTATGTGCTTCAAAATTTTTATTTTAGGAACAAGATTTTTAAATACTAAATATTTGGGTAATTTTCTATTTACTTTTGTTGTGGTGGCGGTAGCGGTTTGTTTTGCTTTGATTTGGAGATGATAACCTTATTATATTTGCCACACTGGTTTCAAACTCATAGTCTCAAGCATTCTTCCTGCCTCGGTCTTCCAAGTAGCTGGAATAATACACATGTGCTACATAGCCAGTTTATCTTGCCTATTCTGTTTTTTGGGATTTTTTTTTGTCATGAGCTTGAACTCTACTGCTTTTAGCCACAGCACCACTTCTGGTTGTTTAATGGTTATTTGGAGATAAGAGTCTCACAGCAACTTTTCTGCCCAGGCTATCTTTGAACCTCAGTCCTCAGATCTCAGCCTCCTGTCACTGGGGTTATATTCGTGAGGCCTCAGAGCCCAGCTTGCAATGTTTTAAGTGATCCATATTTGTCATTTATAGTATGCCAATATTGCTTTCTAATGCATTGTGTTATCAAATATATTTCAAACAGAGGAATGTAATATATAACATATATTACAGGAATATATAATTTTGTCACAATATTTGATTTATACTTAGAATTAGGAAGCATTTACTATTATATATTTTTCTTTTTATATAGGAAAACTCAAAATTGTAGTATAAGCCTTCTAAGGAAAAACTGATGATTATTTATTAATATGGTCAATCATTGTGATTTAAAACCACACTAGTGGCCAGGTGCTAGTGTTTCACACATATATCCTAGCTATGAAGGAAGCTTAGATCTGGAAGCTTTTCGGAACAGACAAGTCCATAAGAACCCCATCTCCAAAATAGCCAGCAAAAAGTTGGACTGGAAGCATGTCTCGAGTGATAGAGTGTCAGCTGAGCAAGCACAAGGTCCTGAGTTCAAACACCAGTACTGGCCCAACAATAACAGAAAAAAAAAGTGAATTCTATGCAAATTTTGGAATTACAGCTTTTTTGCATCACAAGAGTCAATATCAGAATTTAGAATCACTGTCCTGTACTATGATAGTCATAATGCAAAGAAAAGATTAAAGAGGTCTTTTGGATGTAGCATTACCAGGATATCATGGGTGATTAGCTATCAGGAATAAGAAAGAAAAGAATCTGGTATAAGTGTTCAGGGAGTAGTCCTGCAGGGTTGGTTGACTGAAACTTTGGAAAGTAGGAAGATGGAAATGCCAAGACGTATTGTTGAGACTGTGAGACTATATGAAAACAGCATTTTTGCTGAGATATTCTGCAATGTCTAGGTCTCATGAAGGGGTTTATTCTGGACAAGAAGACTTGAGATTCATCATCAAATAAACAGGAGTTAAAGTTGTAGGCAAGTCAGTATTTGTTTCCAACTATTCTGGACTTGTTTAATAAGATGTTAAATGTTACAGGAGAGTAGGTGTTTGGAGGTGATATAGGATAATTCTTTTACAGCTTTCCCAGCCTTACCCCATTACCTTAGTCACTCTGGCAGTCAAAATGCACCAGCTGGCTGTGGGTTTTTTTTTTTCTTCTAGAACTTCCAGAGTGACAGATTTATAGACTTCAGAAATTAAAGAATGGCATTTGACTTTACTTGAAATTGGAACTCAAGTTTGAGTCAAGAAAAAATCACCTCATCCCCTTTTCCTTTTCCTGTCATTACAACAACATTCACATACAGGTGTGGACGGGAAGTCTATGGAAATAGGCCCAGTGAGCTAGGAAAATAATAAATATACCACTACAATAAAGACAAGGTGACACTAGAAGAACCACTGTGCCAAATCAACAATGACAAACAACGATGACAACAAAAGACTAGGGAGCTTGTGCAACACAGGGCCTCATGTAAATCTTTTGTAAGAGTTGAACAGTTTCCCTCATTTGTAATAACTAGAATATTTCGACGCTCTTCCTAACAGGGTCTCTCAATTGCCCAATTGCTAAGCACATAAGCCCATGTATAAGGAAGCATAGCAATATGGAAACAAGCATATCAACGTGGAATGGAAATAAAGGGCCCTTATTATATCCTGTTTGTACTTAGTTGTTGCTGTTGTTAACTCATCATGTACTGTACCTCATGTCTTGTGTATAAGTTTTTTGATCTGTGAAAGTGAAAAGGAAGCAGAGAAACAGCTGGACAAAGGTGATCTAATGCAATATAGACACTTGGCACTACCCTGGAAATTCACTCTATAACATAGGTGGGGAGGGAACTAAAGAGAGGTAAGGGTGAGATAATGAGGGATGGGATAACAGTGTTTCAAAACAAATGCATTCATTACCTTACTGATGTAAAGGGCCGTAACCCCTTGCTCATCATCTTTTCAATAAAGATTAAAAAGGAAGGAGAGTTGAACATTTGTGACCATGTTCTGATTTGTAGCCCATAGAACTTAGAATTCCAAAACAAAAGCTCCATGGCAGATGCATGGAAGTTTGAGTCCTGATTCCACTGCCTCAGAGCTGTGTAACCTTAGGGAAGTTCTCTAATCCCTCTAGGCTTCAGTTTCCACATGCATGAGATGATTCCTGTTTGACTCTTCCCACTCTCTAACTCCCTGCCTGTTGTATATTCGACATTTCTAGCTGCTAACTTTGCTCCCTCCCCACTGTGAGAGCCCAAGTCCAGGTTGTGAACCATTATAACAGTCTCTGATTTGTTCTGTCTCTGCCCATCCAGTATTGTTTGTTCAGTCAAAGGGATGGTTTAAAACCATAAATCTAATCATATCAGTTACTTAAAACCTTGCAATTGTTCCTTCTTGCCTTTACTACTACCTCACAATGCAGTGCTCACCCAAACAGCCTCCTCTGCCCTCTGGGTTGTTGTACAAAATGGGGACAGCCTCCATATTCTCCACTTCTAACCTCTTTTGTTCATTCAAGTCTCAGCTTAGCGTTCACATTCTCTGCAAGACTATTCTCTATGTACTACTCCTTAATTCTGGATAAAATCCACCTTCTACTCTGGTTTTTTGTCTGTCTCAAACTAGACTTTAACACTTTAGATCTCTGAGCGGGTCCATTTTGCTCGATGTTGCATTGCCACATTTAGTATAGGACTTGGGGCAAGGTAGCTGTTCAAAAATATTTGCTGCATGAACAAATAAAATGCATCAACTTGTCATTTTCTGTGTTTCCAGCCATGGTGTATGTGATGTCTCTTCCAGCCCTTGCTTCTTGTTTGTTCTGCCTGATTCATGCCAGGCTCTGGTCAATGCTACCGAGGCTAAATTTATAGAAGCTTTGTGTTTGCATTATAGATCTTGCACTGTACTTGTGGCTTGAACATTTTCTTTTTTTTGTTTGTGCTGGTACTGTAGTTTGAATTTAGGGCCTCATACTTTCATACTTGGCTTTTTAACTCTAGGATTGTGCTTTACCAGTTAAGCCATACTTAGCTTTCTCCTAGCTAATTGGAGATAAGAGACTCAGAATTTTCTTGCCCAGTCTTGATTTTGAATGGAAATCCTCAGATTTCAGCCTCCTTAGTGGTTGGGATGATAGATGCAAGCCACCAGCATCTGGCCTGGTTTTAACATTTTCAGTAACCCTAGGCAAAGCTATATTTCAAGTGAAATTATTTAGTAGAATCTTGATAGTATCAATATTACAATATTTAATATAAACTAGCATTATCTCTGTTTATGATTTATATATTTATATAGAACATATATTTATGTGCATATTTATATATCCACATATTCTATGAATAAATATTGCAATGTATACTTTATATGAACATCTATTTAATACATTTGTTTGTGGTTAACTTATTGATTTAAACCTTTTCATTCTATTTCATCAGCTTTTAACAATCATAATTTTATAGTAGGCATAGGCCATGAGTAATTTATTTTACGATTTTCTAGTTTTGTATAGATTTTTTTATAATTACTTATTAACTCAAGATTTTATTAGCAAAACAGAATATCCAAGTGTGAAGAATGTTTAGGAAGATTGTCAAGTCTTCTGCAAGAAATCAGAAGGTAAGGGCTGGGAGTTTTACCTAGTGGTAGAGTGCTTGCCTAGCATGTATGAATTACCCAGATTTGATTCCTTGGTACCACATACATAGAAGAAGCCGGAAGTGGTACTGGCTTAAGTGGTAGAGGGCTAGGCTTGAGAAAGCCCAGGAACAATGCTCAGGCCATGAGTTCAAGCACCAGGACTGGCAAAAAAAAATCAGAAGGTGAAAGTTAAGGAAGACTCTAATACTGTCAGTCGAGAGCCATCATGAGCTTCTCCAGTTCACCTGGGAGAATTTACAAGCCTGTAAGATTCTGCCACCTGTCCTTAGCCTGTAGTACCTTCCAGATACATCTCAGAAAGTTCATTTGAAAGCTACTGTTGAATCTCTCTGTGCTTCTGCCTCCAGCTGCCTCTAAAAGAATGTTGGTCTTACCTTCTCTGCTTTGTTCCTCATATGAATCTCTCTGGTCAGATGATCACTCTTGCAACTTCACAGAGAAGAGAATTCTGCGAAATCCACTATTGACTTGTATTCTACAAAGCAGGACACATTAAAAGGATACGACAGAAGACCAAAAGCATGGCCTAATGGTAGAGTACTTGCCTAACATGCACGAAGACCCGGATTTGATTGCTCAGTACCACATATGCAGAAAAAGCAGAAGTGGTACTGTGGCCCAAGTGACAGAGTGCTAGCCTTGAGGAATTCTCAAGGACAGTGCTTAGACCCTGAGCCTCAGGACTGGCAAAAAAAAAGGTTATGACAAAGATGCTCTGTAATAGTATATAGTTCCACATACTTTCTGTATGCTCACTAAAGAAGTAATGTTGATGACATTGAGCATAATAGATACTTTGTTCATAGGGCGTCCTTTCCCATTTCCATATAAAATCATAAAAACTAAATGGTGCTACACATTCAGTACAGGCAATGAGCATTGTGACTGCAGCTGAGCTGTTTTCATTGCTTTTTTTATGACTATGAAGTGTATAGATGAATCACATCCTTGTGTCCTACACATAACCCGTTTAAAGCAACAGGCCTCTACAGACCTGGAAACACCAGAGCAATGTTGTCCTCTTGCATTTCATTCCTGGAAAAGGTGCTATAATTCAAAATGATGTAAACTGAATCAGAGTTTCCAGAAGAAAGTGAGCCATAGTCACTACAAACAGCCAGCAAACTTAGTTTTTATAGAAAATCATACACATGCCACAATTAGCTAAATATGAATCATATATCTGAGCACAAGTTTACACACACACACACACACACACACACACACACACACACACACACACACGAGGATCTCAAACAGGAAAATGGAGAAGTCAACAACAGAAGTTTAATAATCATTGCTTAAATTGCTAATACCTTGTGATGAATTTTATTTGCTTTACCACAATTAACTATTTGGATAACAAAATTTTGTTTGCTCAGGAAATCTTTGGATACAATCTGATCTGAATAGATCTTTGAGGAAACAAGAATTTGTGATGTTCTGAGAAATCCAAGGATGTTTGCTTGTGAGTAGAAGTACTGGGGGGCGGGGGAAGGCACTTGTTTTTATCCTCTGGACTTCTGCTGCTGTTTCATAAGTAATTGATACTACTTTGTACTCTGATCTGACACCATATGAATATATATGTATATGTATGTATACATATATATGCATATACTATTAAAATGGACTCCACATTTATTTGCACTCATGTGACACTTAATGATTGTTCTGGAGTGTCGAGGATTCTATCTTGCTACTCCAGAACAGTAGTCAGATTCAATAACATGTATCATTAGGCTTACCTGGAGTCCAGAAGTCATTCTTCTGCAGTGCAAAGGAATTCAGTTCGCTAATGGACAGACATGCTTTTCATTTTAAAAAGATTCTGATGGAATATGAATACAGAAAACTTTAAAAGGTACATCTTGCCAAGCACCAGAGGCTCATGCCTGTAATACTAGCTACTCAGGCGGTTGAGATCTGAGGATTTCAGTTTAAAGCCAGTCCTGGCAAGAAAGTCAGTGAGATTCCTATCTCCAATAAACTAAAAAAGCCAGAAGTGGCACTGTGGCTCAAGTGATAGAGAACTAGCCTTGAGCACAGAGAAGCTCAGAAACAGCACCCAGGCCCTGAGTTCAAGCCGCAGGATAGACAAAAAAAAAGTGCATTTCTCCTGCCAGTAGCATACTGAAATACAGTGATGCAAGTTCAATTTTCTATAAAAGTTATGTTGCGCTAAATACCTCTGGAATTCTCCCTTGTGGATTATCTTTAGGATCGGCATGCTTCGTTTATGTTTGATAGTCAAAATTTTCCTGGGTATGTGGTACCAAGGAATCGAACCCGGGTCTTTGTGCATGCTAGGCAAGCACTTTACCACTAGGCCAAACTCACAGTCCCTTTGATAGTCAAAATTTTAATTGCCATTGCTGGAACAGTTTTGGAGGGCAGTGTGATCAAAAGGATAGAGAAAGTGTTTATGGAAAACTGGTTTGGATTTAAGGACAGCTGTGAATGTAACAACTCCTTCTATAAACTCCATCATGAGCTGCAGAAGAAAGCACCAGAATTGCTGGTAAGCACAAGAGTGTGGGAGAAAACCCTTGATTGGTTATCAGTGGGTGACAAGCTACAGTGAAACTGAGGATCGTCAAAGACAAAGACACACTGAACCTTATTTATTGAAAAATATAAATAACTAGCCACAAGACAAAGTAATACATGTCTAGATGTTGCATTCACAGTGTCAGCAATATCAGGCCAAAATTCATATTCACAAGATCCTTTGTGAAAAAAGAAAAAGACTTAGGATCTCATTTCTAAACTCTTTACCTCAAACTTTTATGTTATGAAGGTATAGGGAGCATTGAAAACTACAAAAAAAAATTCAGTTGATTGCTCTCAATAAATTGGAATTGGGACTGAATTAGCTTTTGCCTAAATTGCTAGGTAGCCAAAATTAAGTAAACTAAGTGGACTTGAGATTGAGTAGATAACATTTCTCTTGTGTGATATAACTACTTGGAGACATTTGAAGAGAAATTAGAAAGTTCACTTATGTTGTAATTTTTATTGGGATATTTAAATTAATGTTCAAGCTTCAGCTCATAATGCCATCAAGGTCTATATCATTCATTCTTTCCTTCAATTCATTAGAAGTAGCAATTGTAATCCATGAAAGGACTTATTATTTCTAACCCAATGATTCCATCGAGGGATTTATTATGTAGCAGGAGAAAATGCTATATACCAGAATATGTTCCCTAGGAATTATCTAAAAGAACAAAGACCTATACACAATCAACTATGGGAGAAATTATATAAATTAGGAACTGGAGCTTAATGCAACAATGCAATCATTCAGTGCATGCAATAAAGCTCTGTGAAATTACTTGTTCACAGTGGGCACCTGTGGCTCGTGCTATTCAGGAGGCTGAGATTGAAGAATTGAAGTTGGAAGCCAGCCTGGGTGGGAAAGTTTGTGAGACTCTTAGCTCCAATTAACTACCAACCAAGAGGATAGAAGAAGAGTTGTGGCTTAAGTGGTAGCATACCAGCCTTGAACAAAAAAAGCCAAGGTGCAGAATCCAAGCAGAGTTCAGGCTTCAGGACCAGCACACACACACACACACACACACACACACACACACACACACACACACTGCTTGTTCACTTCAACTGTAATTACATAAATTATGTATGCAAACTATAAAAAGACATCTTAAAGATAAAATGGTACACAACTTCTGGGCACTGTTCCTGGGTTTCTTTTTTGCTCAAGGCTAGCACCCTACCATTCATGCCACAGTGCTACTTTCAGCTTTTTCTGAGTAGTTTGTTGGAGGTAAGAGTCTCATGTAATTTTCTGCCCAGATTGGCTTTGAACTGCAATCTTCAGATTTCAGCCACCTGAGTAGCTAGGATTATAGGTGTGAGCCACCAGTACCTGGCTCAGGATACATTTTCTCATGGCACATTTGTACTGTTTAATTTAGACACTAACTCCTAGAAGGAAGGTGTCATATCTGCTTATTTTCCTTGATTTGGCTCATAATTTATGTACTTAACTATAATTGTTAAAGGCAAAAAATAGCTCCAGGCTTTAGTGAAAATGGATCCCAGCTCACATCCCCTTCCAAAGCTAAGATGTTAAGATGCTTTTCACAAGGTTTCCTGCTGTAATTCTCTGTAAACCTAACAGCTTTCCCATGAAGGCACAAGGCAGGAGCCCCTGCTATGCAGGGTTAAGGTCCTGGCTGATCTGGCCTGTTCCTCTTCTTCTTGTTCCTCCTCACAATACGTCTACTGTGTAAGTATGGAGTGGGTGGAGCTTCCAAAAATCTAGGTCTTTATATATAAACAAAAATTTACATTTGTTTATATGCCATCTATATTGTGATATTTTGCTAAAGCAGACAAATGGATTAACACAGAACTCTGATTTAAATACTAAATATCGTGAATATTAATATTCATGAAGATTAATGAATAATTTTCAAGAAAGCATTGGTGATGCCTCAGAGATCTTTCAGGAAGGAAAGAATCCCATTTCCTACCTGACATGTTGTCTACTTGCTTCGAGACTTAAAGAGGGATACACAATGTGTTGGTCCTACTTGGCAGAAGTCCTACTTGCCAGAAAGTATTTAAAAAAAAAAAAAAACAACTCACTCTTGGGCTACAAGGAAGGGAAAAAAGCGAATCTGCTGGGATTGCAGAAACCAGCAGAAGGTGACCTCTGTCATTTAACTCCAAGCTTTGTTTTACAGGAAGTTTAAAACTGGAGAGAAGTGACAATTTGCTGTCTTATGCTATAGGAACCTCCACTGTTCAGGTTCAATTAGACCCTTTGTCCTTCTATTCAACATCTAATGGAACTAATTTTCAAATGATGACATTTGTTCTCAAGTTCAAAAGACACAGAAACAACTAGCAGGTCCAATATTATTAACTAATTCTATCCACTTCATAGCCAAAGTCCCAACGAATTAGATAAACAAATATGTAAGTCCATTTTAACTAAATGAATAGTGACAATGTGTATTTTTATTTTTGTCAGTTATGGGGCTTGAAATTGGGGCCTGGGCACTTTCCCTGAGTCAATTTTTGTGCTCAAGGCTAGAGCTCTAACACTTAAGCCACAGTGTCACTTCTGATTTTTGAGTTGTTGTTGATTGAAGATTAAAGTCTCACAGGAAGTTTTCTGCCTGGGCTGGCTTTGAACCACGATCCTCAGAGACTAGCCTCCAGCTTAGGTAGGATGACAATGTTTATATTTTTAATTCCTCAAGATAATATGCTCATAAAATAATCTAGAATGATAAAACTAAGTAAAAAAGAAAAGCCACAAAATATAACTGGAGTCATTGACTGAGTACAATCAATGTAAACACCCCAGATTTTGTGTCTAAAGCCTATGAGACTATCTTCTTTATAACAAAATATGTAATTTTTAATTATTTCTTTCATTTCTGGTCAGGTGATCACATGTTTTGTAGAAGCCCAGCTTTAAGGCAAATTCAGTAGCTGCTGCTCTAATATTTTCATCCCTAGGGTCTTCTTTTGTGAAGAAGAAAAGCATAGAGCACAGTCCAGTGCTATCTGTGAGGACCAGTCATTAGGCCAACCATCCAGGAATAGTTCGAAGTAACTTCAGTGTTGGTGCTATTAGGGCCAGGAAGCAAAAACTGAACTTTTCATCCCTCCTTATACCATAGCAGAAACTCTGCTGAAGCCAGGTAACAGAGTATAGGATCTATAATGAATTCCTGCGGCGACCTCAAGATTCCAGCCAGGAAGAGAACCTCAAGGGATTGTGACATTCATCAGCTTCACCTCCTGGTGAGTGCACAGAAGCACTTCCTTCTTCTGCCTCTTACCACTTAAGCAGGCACACTGCCCACTGGAAATTTACTCTATGTGGGGTCTAATTGAACCTGAACAGTGGAGGTTCCTATAGCATAAGACAGCAAATTGTCACTTCTCTCCAGTTTTAAACTTCCTGTAAATCACTGGCCAACCTATATTGTTTGTAAGCACTTTGGAACCTCTGCCATTCCCCAGTGATTTACAATGTTTGATGTCTCCCTGCGACAGAGGAGTGCTCAGTAAATCAAGCCTGTCTTGGTTTGTCAACCTCCTCAGTGTTTGCTGAGTCCTCAAGTCAAAGGCAAGTTGGAACAATGTGGAGACTTTGGCAAAGAGCTGGCTCCCCCTCTCTCTAGCTTCCCATTTTGATGAAACAATTCTAGGGTGAGGTTGGCCCTAGGAATTATTCTGACTCATATTCTCTTTGCTCTTTTCACACACTCCAAATGCAGCAAGACTGAGTACCTCATAGCCCTGGGCAGAGAAAGAGGCCAGGACTGGGGCAAAGCCCTATGAGGGCCCACTCCCAAGGCTGAGAAGACAAACAGGGAGGTGTCTCTCTCAAGCTGATTTCTTTCATCACCCCAAGCCATTTGGGGACACCATTGCCACACACTTCATGAAGAGGCCTCAAACTGGTTCTAGCTCCGGAAGGTGGGAACAGACCTATTTAAGATCCATGTGCAAAGCTGACAAAGAGTTAAGTTGAGCAAAGAATGATGCAGTTGGCTTGATGTCTGCCTTGTATATTGGAAAGAGTAAGTAAGGGGGGTTATGGCATCTATGGAAATTTGGACTTATGGAATCCTGGCCAAGAAAAGCATCTGGGTTATTTACAGGTATCTTGTGCCTTGCTTCTTCCTTGATAATCTGGCTCAGCAGACATTTATTCTCTTGGCCTTCATGATATGGCGATGAGCATAAATCAGATCTATTCTCAAAGAAACTCACAACTCATTGGGTGCTGCTGAGGGCTCGTACTCATAATCCTCAGTACTCAGGAGGCAGAGAACAGATCTGAAAGTCAGCCAGATCAGACAAATCCATGAGGCTCTTATTGCCAATTAATGAGCAAAAGTTCGAGCTGGAGTGCCAGATATGAAGAAAATGTCTAAGGAACTCATAACTTAAAAGAGGAGGAAGACACACAAACTGCTTTGGTAGAATCTGTAAGTGATGACACAGTTATGTGTCAGTATTATTTTGCCTTTCCTAGGACACACACACACACACACACACACACACACACACACACAGTGCGCACATTCACTCAAGAACACAGCTTTGTATTGTTACCTTTCCATTCACTCCATTGTAAGAGAATTTCATGTGGAACAAGTGGAGCTCAACCAGCTCTACAAATGAGTGGAGCTCATTTGTACAAGAGCTTGACTGTGCTTTGCACATCCTCCAGGAGTTCTTGCCCTTCAGATTTTACAAGCCCTGGCTTATCCATTCTAAAACCAAAAACCAAGTACACAAAGGCCCATAAAAGACCCAGCACTTAGCAGTTGTCCTATACTTCATTGTCTTTGGAGAACAAAGAAGAATCAGCAAACTACTGCTCAGAATTCTCAAATTCTCTGTCTAGCTTCTTGATGGGCATGCTGCCACTTTGAACAAGCATCTCTCTTATTATATCTTGGAAATTCTTTGACTTCATGTACAGAAACAGGCTTTTTAACAGAAAGTGAATTTAGGGAGGATTGATATGATGCTGATGGATGGCATTCATTCACTAATGTACTCATTCATTACACAAGCATTTCACAATTCTATTTGAATATTCTTATCTATTATTTGGATTGGGACTGTCCCCAAAAAGGCAAGTTCCAGTGGTACTATAGTAGGAGGTCATAGGTTATTGGGGGCATGCTTTGAAGGAAATTGTAAGCCCACGGTGTCTTCTTATTTCTCTTGTGTCTCACTCATACGGTAGGAAGCACAGCCCACCACTTACTCCCACCATAGTGAGCTGCCTCACCACAGGCACAAAAGCAATGTGGTCAATTGCTCGGGGACTAGAACCTCCCAAACTGCAAGCCAAAACCAACATTTTATCTTGAAAGTTGATTGTCTCAAATATTTGTAACAGTAATAGAAAGCTGGTACAGATATCTATTGGATATCAATAGGTTGAGGTAAAAGTCATTATGTGAAAAAAGACAAAAAAAGGTTAAATTTCAGATCTCAATGATGTGTCTTCAGTGTGAAGGGTAATCAGCTAACAAAAATTCAAAGGGGAATGCTATTACATGCTTGAATATGAATATATAAGAATTTTGATTTGGTTTCTGCAAATGAGGAATGTAGAATTTTTCCCTCCATACTAGCAATAAGCAAAAAGTTGAACAAACTGAAAAAAAATTGACAACTCTCCCTAGACCTGTAAGAAAAATGAGAAAATTATGGCAAAATATTGTTCCCCAAATTAGACACAACTTTTCACGAGAAACCAGTGCCTGAACTGTGAATGAAAATTACTGGACTCTCAGTATGGATCAACCTGTGTTTAACACTCTAGGAGCCCCTATCACAAGGGACCCAACTCCTACACCCTACCCATTCCAGTTCTTTGTGAACTTAACTGCTGGAAGTTCAACCCATTTCTCACCTGCTTCTGTCAGTTGATGGGAAAGGGAACCATTTTGAAACATAGCAGATCACTGTTCTTGGCAAGGCCTGATCCCAGGAAAAACTTGTCAGTCTGGATCTAACCTTCAGGGTCGTCATCAGAGCCCAGCTAACCTATGGAGGAAGAAAATATTCAACTTCAGAACACTCTAGTCATCCTATCCCACATCAACAGAGAGAAGGATGATGAAATTCTCTAATAAAGACACTGAAAGAATGTCCCTTACACACACACACACACACACACACACACACACACACACACCTTAGAATATTATAGGTATATTTACCATTATGCATCATGCCCAGCTACCAAGAAAATAACTTATAAGGCATACTAAAAGGTTAAAACACAGTTAAAAGGACATTGAAAGCTCCTAAATAAGACACGGCAACATCAGACAAAGATACTGAAATAATCAGAGTAGGAATTCAGAACCACTGTGAGTAGTAACATAAAAGAGGCTCCTGGAGAAAGTAGATAATAAGAACAACTGATAAATATTCTAAGCACAGAGTTGAAAATCCTAAAGACAGAATCAAAACCAGGTGTTAGAAATGAAAGACTAAATATAGAGCTTGCCTATAACCAGCAATCCCATTCTTGGGCATGTATCCAAATGACCACAAACCAGGCCATATTAAAGCCACCAGCACAACCATGTACATTGCAACATGGTTTACTGTAGCTAAGACAGGGAATCAACCCGGATGGCCCTCAGTGAATAAATGGACCAAGAAAATGTGACTCATATACATTCTGTGCTTCCATCAGAAAGAATAGCATTGCCCCATTCATAAGGAAATGGAACGATGTGGCAAAAACTATATTAAGCAAAGTAAACTAGACCCGAAGATATATAGGTTGCGTGGTTTCCCTCATTTGTAATATTTAGATTGTGCCTGTACATCTAGAAGTAAACCCAGTGGGTAGTAAAAGACAAAAGTCTACACTCTAAACATTCATACAGAGACCAAAGGAGGACGTTCTTAGGAAAGGAACACAGTGCTCAGTAGCTGTGCGCATATGATCGTATAAATGACACCTATTAAAATGAATGCAAAGAAATGGAAGCCAGATGTTTTTATTTAAAAATTGCAGTGGGCAGTTTTTTTTTTCTTTTCCTATATTTTTCTCTCTTCTGTTATTGTTCTTTATTCCTATACCTTTTGTTTCGTATGTAATTGTAACTGATTTGGAGAAGGGAAGGGAAAGCACAGAAACAGTGGGACAAAGGATGAACTAAGGCATCAGTGATACTCACTAGACACTATGTAGGAAATGAACTATACAATTCCGGGAAAGGTGGGTCAGGAGAGAAAAAGTTGGGAGAAAAGGAGGGATAAATGACACTGTTCAAAAGGAAGGTACTCATTACCTAAATTACATTTCTGTAACCCCTTTATAGCAAAAAAAGAATAGTAAAAAGAAAAATGTTACACAAAAAAGATAATCTGCCTTGATAGGTTTATTAATAGACTGGACAGAGATGAGAAAAGGATCTCTGAGCTTGGGGATACTCACTGGAAACATCCAAACCTGAAAGACAAGTTAAAAAATAAAAGACTGCAAACATGACAGAATACCTAAGAACTAAGAATACCTAAGAATTGCCTAATACCTACTGTACAATTGCAATACTATATACGATGATGCTATTAGAAGGAGAAAGTGAGGAACAGGAATAGTGGAACAATAATGCCTGAGAATTTCCCCAACTTAGTATCACTAGTATCAAACAAGTCTCCGTTCCAAGAAGCTAAGAGAATATCAGCTAGGATAATTGCAGTCTTCTTCCATACACAACTCCACACACTCTATCCATATACTATTTAGAGAGAGACAAAATTCTGACAGAAACTAAAAGGAACACATATCTTAACCTATAGAATAACCAACTTACCTCTAACATCTCAGAAACCATATAAACAGAAAGACAGTGGAGTTAAAAGGTATCTGAAGTACCATGAGAGAAAGAAAGAGAAGACTCACTATAACCTATAATTCTATACCCCACAAACTTACTTCCACAAAGATGAAGAAAAAAATTAAACTTTTCAGACAAGAAAGCCTTGAGGGACTTTGTGGCTAGTGGTTTTACCTTGCAAGAAATATTCCAAGAAATTCTTTTGCAAGAAATTTAAAGGATACAGGTAAAAAACTAAAATCTATTTTTAAAAAAAAATGGGACAACTGTCAATTCAGCTCAGAGGTATAGTCTATGCCTCGTGTGGATAAGGCCCTAGGTTTGGTCCCTAACAGAGCAAGGAAATAAAAATCAATCTTGCTACACATGGTGATGCATGACTGTAGTTCCAGCATTAAGAAGACTGAGGTAGGAGGGTCACAAGTTTCAGGCAGCCTGGATCTTGCCTCAAAACACAAAATGAAACAAAATAAGCAAATCAAAAGTAAGAACATCAAAGAAAGAATTAACATAGAAGAAAGCTTTCATTTTTCTTATTCTCAATTGATCAAATTGGTTACAATTTGTTCAAAGTATAGTTATAATTTACTAGGTGTAATAGCCACATACCTGTTAAACCAGCACCCCACAAACCAGAGATACGAATTGTGGTTTGAGGACAACCCATGATATAGTAGCAACAACAATAAAAAACCATGAATGGAAGAAAGACCCTATCCCAGAAAGCAAGGTGGACATGGTAAAGCATGCCTGTAATTTCAGTTACACAAGAGATGGGGACAGGAAAATCAAAGTTCTAAGGCCAGTCCTAGTTAAGAAGGGGCAATCAAGCCCTACTTTAAAAATAAACTAAGGCAGAGATTATAATAGTGGATCAAGAAAGAAGTCCCAATTTAGGGGGATAGCTCTGTAGGTGAGTGCTTGTGTTGGTACACATGAGGCCCAGGCTTCTATACCCAATTAACATACTTCTGAATAACACATGGATAAGAAAAGAAATCTCTTGAGAAATATAAAAATTCTTTCACTAAGTAAAAATGAAAACACAACTTACTACAATTTGTGGACTTGGTGAAATCAGAATTTATGCAGAGTTATAACACTGAATGTATCATATATTAGAAAAGGAGAAATATGTAATTTCTAAAAAAATTACCTAAGTTTGCATCTTTGGATCCAAACTAGTCAAAAGTCAAGACATAGTAAACATTGGAGCAGAAGTCAATGAAATTGAAAACAGGAAGCAGTAGCAACAAAATCTATGAAGTCAAAATTCTCCTTTTAGAAATAATTGACAAAATTGATAAACATTGCCACACTAAAGAGAAGAGAGAAAAATATACAGGTTACTAATATTAGAAATAAAAGAGTATAATAAAGAAATATCACAAATAACTATACCAATTAGTTTAATAAACTAAGATAGAGGAATACTTAATAGATTAAACTTAATAATTAAAGTTTACACAGGTGGAAATAAACCACCTGAGAAGGCCTGATATACAAAAAAAATGGAATCCAGCAAAAAGGACTAGATTCAACCAGAAAAGTACCTCTGAGTTCAAAATTCAAGATACTTTTGTTTGTTTTTAAATAGCTACCCAGGCCAGATAATCTCAATAGTAAACATTTAAGAAAGAGATCACACTGATTCACCATCATTTATTTCAGAAATTAAGTATCACCCTAATTTAATTTTAGTAGGCATCACTATAATATCAATATCAGACAAAGATGAATACAAGAATATGACAAGTCAATACCTTTGGTTAATACAGAGGCACAGATTCTCAAGAAAATATTAGCAAATTGAGGTGTCGGGAGTTTGGCCTAGTGGTAGAATAATTGCCTAGCACATGTGAAGATCCAAATTCGATTCCTCGGTACCACATATATACATAGAAAAAGCTGGAAGTGGTTCTGTGGCTCAAGTGGAAGAGCCCTAGCCTTGAGAAAGCCTAAGGACAGTGCTCAGGCCCTGAGTTTAGGCCCTAGGACTGGCAAAAAAATATATTAACAAACTGAAATCCAGCAATATGTAAGAAGAATTATATACCATGACCAAGTAGGATAACTCCCAGCTATACAAGGCTGATTTGAGGTTCAAAAATTTGTTAATATAGTTTGGCAACAGTGAGTGTCTCATGCCTGTAATCTTAGCTACTCAGAAGGCTGAGATCTGAGGATCACAATTCAAAGCCAGGTTGGGTAGGAAAGTCTGTGAGATCCTATTCTTCAATTAACCAATGAGGGAGAGAAAGACAAAAGCTCAGGACTCTCACTCAGACCCTGAGTTCAAGCCCCAGGACTGGCACCAGAAATAAATAAACAATTAAAATTATATTAATACAATTCATCACATTGATGAGCTATAAATGAAAAATCTGCACATGGTTGTATAAATAGCAAATGGTATTAGACATTCAATTTAAAAAACAAATGAGTCTGGACGTAAACCCTACATCCCTCACAAAAATCACTGTAACATAGACCTAAAAAGTAAAGCACAACATGATTTAAAAATAAATACAACTGTCTGGTGAATATAATGTAACCCTTCTATTAATCATAATAAAAATAAATAAATAAAAATGAATATATACAACTGCTAGAAGATAGGCTAAATATCTGCATGACCTTACATTTGGTGTAACATTTTAGTTTCAACACTGAAGGCATGATCAGATGTGCTTCACTGAAGTTAAATTTTTTGGTTTGGTCAGCAATAGTCTTGCCAAGAGAAAAAAAGAAAAATACGAACCGTGTGTGTGTGTGTGTGTGTGTGTGTGTGTGTGTGTGTGTGTGTGTGTGTGATTAAAAAACAACAACAAAAAAAAAAAAACGGGTATCTGGGGAGGGTGTGTAGTCTAATGGCATAATGCTTGCCTAGCATGCATGAAGCCCTGGGTTCCATTCTTCAGAATACACATTCTTCACATACACAGAAAAATCCAGAAATGGTGTTGTGGCTCAAGTGGTAGAGTGCTACCCTTAAGTAAAAGAAGCTTAGTTCAAGCCCCAGGACTGGCAAAAAATATTTTTTAAATGGTATCTAAAATATATTCTTAAAACTCAATGATAAGAATGCCAGAAAATTGAAAAAATAAATAGATCAGAGACAAGTACCTCACAGAAGAAGCTACACAGATGGATGGTAAGTAAGCATGAAAAATGATGCATGTCATTTGAAATATGTTGTAAAATCAATGTTAATAAATTCTTTAATAAAAAAATGATGCTTTGTCTCACAGGTCATCAGGGAAATGCAAATGAAGACGATGGTGTAACACGACACAGTGATTATAAGGGCCCAAATCCAGAATACTGGCATCACCAATTGTTGATAAAGACCAGAAGCAACAGGAACAACCACCAATTGCTAGCAAGGAGAAAAAATGGTAAATTCATTTGGATGACAGTTTGGTAATTTCTCACCAAGTAACTAGATATTCTTTTGCTGCAGTCCAACAATCATTCTCCTTGATGTTTACCCATAGGAGGTGAAAATTTCTGTCCCTGAAAATAGCTATCCCTGGAAATATAGAATATCTTTGTGCAGAATTGCCAACAATTGAAAGCAACCAAGATATTTTTCAATAAGTGAACAGATAAACATATCCATGTTACAATTCACAAAACTCTCCTACATGAGAGGGGTAAAAAGAGGCTGTTGATAAACTCACTCAAATTTATATGACCACATGAAGAAACAAACAACTTGAAAGTGAGGGAGTCTTATCGGGCTAAGGAGCAGATGTAACAAACAGATATAGGGCCTTGGGAATAAGAAATGATTACACAATTTGAGAAAGATCATGATATATGGATATTTAAATGAATCAAATAGATGAAGGAATGGAAGCTAGAGAGAGGGAAAATAAAATCAAATTAATATAAACGCTGAAAATTTAAAACTTGAGTAGTCAGTTTCAATAGCATGATGAGTTTGTTAATGACTACCTAGGAAAAACAGCATCATGCTTTTTTGAATAGGTGATCATTCATTTTCATAGTCTATGTCTCAGCAATTGCATTTCTTGGAACATAACCAAGAGAAACCCAAGTGACATGAATAATGTTTACAGTAGTGCTGTCATAATAATAATAAAAAACTTGGAAATCATCCAGATGATCATTGACAGAAGAGTGAATAAAATAGATAAACAAACTGTGATACAGTCACCCACTGACACAATGGAACATTACAGTGCACTCAAAACAAATAAATGAAAGATTTGGTTGGATCTTGGCAACCTGACTCTAAATGAGAAAGGAACAAGTCTCAGAATATTGGTCCCACCATTTGTCATAAAATTTAAGTATCGCAAAATTTAAAACAAATAGACCCCCACAGAACCAGTAAATGGAACTTCCATACCATCACAGGCAGAAAAATTCATGAGATTCATTTTTAACCCATTAACTGGGGACAGTGGAAGGTGACAATCATTCTAAGACACATGGGGAACTGAATTTGGGTAGATTACATTCTGGGCAGAAAAGTCTTGGCAGACTCCCGGTGAAGGGCAGCTGGGCAAGCTGGTACACACCTATTGTCTCAACAACCTGAGGAGTCCTAAAATAGGGAGATGACGGTCCAGGTAGGAGCATGAAGTGAGAACCTATCCTAAAAGTTGCAAGCAAAAAAAGTAGAGGAACATGGTCCAGCAAATGCAAGCTTCTGAGTTTAAATACCAGTTCTGCCAAAACAATAACCAGCTGGGAAATTTACATTGGTGCAAAAGCCAGACACTTCTTTTCTTCATCAGAAACTGTACTTCCAGTTTTGCATTTTGGTCTTTTCCCAGGTTTGCAACGTGTCAAACTGATAGTCTCTCACGCTGGACATAAGCATTCCCAGCCAGCCACGAGATCACGAAGAGAAACTTCCTGTGCCACTGCCTTGCCAGATCTTTTTGTTTTGATGTGGTTTCTGTGGGGCTTCAGTTTTTTGATATCTTAGTGAATTATCTTTAGATACTTAACACTTTATTCCAGCATGACTTTTGTGTTAGATGATTTTGCCTAGCTATAGACTAGCAAGTGAGACATGGGAAATAGACTGAGCTAAGCTACTATTTTCACTAAATGTGAGGGTTTTTTATATCTTTTTTTTGGTTGGTTGTGGGGCTTGAACTCTTGGCCTGGGCATTGTCCCTGAGCTCTTCAGCTCAAGGCTAATACCCTAGTAAATGCGTTTTTGACTTAGGATATTTTCCACTTAAAATTAGCTCATCTCTCTGGAACCCTGGTGTAAACCCTATGGTATAAGTGCTCAGTCCCCACAGAAGTCTGCCTAATGCCATTTCCTCCTCTACATTCCTACTACTAAAACCAGTGGGGTGGAAGCTGGAGACAGGAATCACCTTTATCTTTATTTTAGACCATGTTCTACCTGGGTCTACATGATACTGTCTACCACTTGAGCCACAGCTCCACTTCCAGCTGCTATGTAGTTTATTGGAAATAAGTCTATGGACTTGCCTACCCAGGCTCTCTCCCAACTACAATCCTCAAATCTCAGCCTCTTGAGCAGCTAGGATTATAGGCTGAGCCACTGATGCCCAGAGCTCTCCCCACAGAACCAGTAAAGGGAACTTCCATACCATCACAGGCAGAAAAATTCATGAGATTCATTTTTAACCCATTAACTTGTGTGCATTTTGATTATTTAGATCTATAAAGGAATTTTCCATAGGTTGTACAAATAATTCTCTTGAATTTTCTTAAAACAGTTTATTAACTCTAAGTGTTTTGTGATATTGGTAATTTATGCCTTTAAACATCCAGCTAAGAGTTTTTTTCAAAGTTTTAATCTTCCCAAAGAAATCCCTTTTCATATAATTGATTTTTCTTTTTTTCTGTTTCATTAATTTCCAATTTTTATTGTCTTTTCTTCTACTGTGGTTTAGTTTTCAGTTTTACAAGGGGGACCTCAGTGTGTGTTACATTTTCTAATTGAGATCTAAATATTCTCTCTTCCTTCCACTTCCAGCAAATTTCTCTGCACATGCAATGAACAAATATGGTAGTCCCATCTGCACGGACTCAGTTTCCTTTATCTGGCTATCATGAGTCTTAGAAACTCTAAAATCTCTCTCTCTCTCTCTCTCTCTCTCTCTCTCTCTCTCTCTCTCTCTCTCTCTCTCTCTCTCTCTCTCTCTCTCTCTCTCTCTCTCTCTTCCCCCCCCCTCTCTCTCTCATCTCTTTCACTCTCCCTCTCTACCCTCTCTACCCTCCCTCTCTTTCTCCATACCCTTTATCTTTCCAAATCACTAAAGAGGTTGATGGTGACAAGAGGACACCATGAGTTAGCTAACAGAGAGCTTTTGGGTAAACATGGCTTTGCTTGTGGTCCATGGCAGAAAACCACAGCCAAGAGACAGTTGTTCACTTAGAAAGTGAATAGCAAAATCATCTGGCTAGAGCTATAACATCCCCCCATCTCTGCTAACGTAGAAGCACATAGACCCCCATTTGCCTCTCATGTACCAGTGTTACGCAACTTTCCTCACGGCTGTTTTTACTGTTATTCTTATCATCATCGCTCTTGTTTTCCCTTCGTATTCTGCTCTGGTAGACTTTGTGAATCCGATGCTTGTTGCCAGCAACTGCTTCAGAAATAACAGGCAAGGAATTCATCAACCAGTACTTATGTGTTAGCCTGATGTGTTAAAGAAGTCTAGTGTATGGGTGATGGGGATGAAGGAATTCTCTAGGGTGTCAGAGCAAGAAGAATGGTTCCTGATGCTCTAGTAAAGGAATATTTGGGATTTGAATACCTCTTGGAATTCTTGGATGACCTTTCTTTGATCCAGGAGCACATATAGAGAGATAGCCACCGAGACTATTCCAGGAGACATCTCCCCTGGTGAGATGCCAATCATATATCATAGCTCATACCCCTAGGGACCATTGCCAGGGACTCCCATCAGTCCTTCTGCTTCAAATTTAGCCCACCTGGAACCACAATTTCTGGTGTACACAGAAGGATCTTTTGAAATGTCAGAAAAGCAATCTCTCTGTAATTTTTGTGTGTCTCTATGTGTTAGTCCTGAGTCTTGAACTCAGAGCCTGGGTACTGTCCCTGAGCTTCTTTTGCTCCAGTATTTTGTCACTTGATCCAGAGCTCTATGTCTGGCTTTTTACAAATAGTTTATAGGAAATAAGCATCTCGTGGGCTTTCCTGCCAGGACTGCCTTCAAACCGTGACCCTCAGATCTTAGCCTTCTGAGTAGCTAGGATTGCAGATGTGAGCCGTCAGTGTCTGGCTTCTTCCTTGTAATGTTAGCAATAAAATTAGAAACTCTTAACATGTCTAAGAGGTCATCACATATGTGTCTTTTCTGTTCTTGTGGCATCATCTTTCATCCCTTAATTGCCTCCCCTATGATATCATATCTGTTTACTTTCCCCAATATGTTCTTACACAGTCACTTATTTTTTATATATTTTCATGTTTCATTTATTTAGGAGATGGTAGTAGTACATTTTATTTATTTTTTCATATATTTTTATTGTAATTAATAGAAGGGTTACATGATATTTGCCAGATAGATGGTGCATTAATTCACACACATTGATACCTTTCTCATGTCTTGGTCCCCATTTCCCTCTTCCCCACCCCCACCCCTTATCTTGTTTTCCCCCCGTTCCCTATCCAATTTCAAATAACCAAATAGAAATATATCCGATATATCAGGTAACAAAGTGAGATACTGTAACAATATGAGATAACCAAGGGACAGCAAAAGAGATGAGAGATACCATAGTACGTTACGTTAAGGACAACAATCATTCATTATATGGCTTATGTTTCTATATCCTAGAGATCCTTTCAGTTAGCGTCCTACTATATGGCCTTTTGTATCAAGGTTTTGCTCTATTGCAAATCTCTGCTAGGAGAGCCCAAGGTTTCTACTGATTATGACAAATGAGGGAAACCATTGAGCCTAAGTTCCTTTGAGTCTGGCTTACTTCACTTAATATGATCTTTTCTAAGTCTTTCCATTTCCTAACAAAAGGGGCAATGTCATTTTTTCTGACAGCAGCATAGAATTCCATTGTGTACAAATACCACATCTTGTAGATCCACTCATCAACTGAGGGACATCTAGGTTGGTTCCATATCTTTGCTATGGTAAATAATGCTGCAATGAACATTGTTGTGCTGGTGGATTTAGTATGTCCTTGTTTCTGGATGATTGGGTAAGTGCCAAGTAGTGGAATTGCTGGGTCATAGGGGAGCTCTATGTTTAGTCTTTTGAGAAACTGCCATACTGCTTTCCATAGTGGTTGAAGGAGTTTGCACTCCCACCAACAGTGTAGTAGTGATCCCTCCTGGCCACATCCCCTCCAGCATCTGTTGTTATTCATTTTCCTGATCCTGGCCATTCTAGCTGGAGTGAGGTGGAATCTTAGAGTTGTTTTGATTTGCATTTCTTTTATGGCCAGAGATGTTGAGCATTTCTTCATGTTACACAGTCACTTATTGAGTAGACATCAGGTATCAGGTATGATTTTGAGGGGACTTAAGATGAAGAAAACAAAATCCCTGAACACAGAGAATTCATAAAATTTGGAGTATACTTTTTCCTATCCCTTCAGCCTGATCATCCACTAGTCATCTTCTAAGGCTCAGCCTACATATTACAACCACTGGAAAAGCTTTTCCGACCATGATCTGATGGACTTATACTCTATTTCTACATCTAAAACAGTTTTTTATGAGCCAAAATTTAAGAAATACACTTCTCCTCTTACCAAGTAAGCCTTAGTTTAGGTCCAGCACCAGTGGCTCACATCTGTAACATGAGCTACTCAGGAAGCTGAGATCTGAGGATGGTTCACAGTGATACCTGAGCAGGAAAGGCAGGGAGACTCTTATCTCCAAATAACCACCAAAAATCTGGAAGTGTAACTGTGGCTCAAAGTGGCAAAGTACTGACCTGGAAGGGGGGAAAAAAAAAAGCTCAGGGTAAACACATTCCTGAGTTCAAGACCCAGAATCAGTAAGGCACACACACGCGCACGTGCACGTGCACACACACACACACACGCACACACACACATAATCTCTATTTGGAAACCTAATGACCACTTACTAGCTAATCAGTCAAAATGGGAGGCAGAACATTGCACCCTGCTTTCACAACCCTTCTACATCCCTAAGGAAAAGACAGTACCTCCTTTTCTGCCAACCTTGCACCCACAGAGCATTTGGCACCTGCTCTTGGCAAACAGTGCAGTTATCACTGGCTTCTTGGAGGAAGTATGGTCTCAGACCACATCAGGGTAAGAGGGTACAGTTCTGGTTCCAGGCAGGCCTTTGCACTCCCCCCCCCCAACTATACTTTTCCCTATCATCCCTGCTACTGTACCCACATCCTGCTCCCCTCCCACAGGGACCCGTCCAGGCCTGTCACTTGTGTTGTCTCCCTATTCCAATCCTGCCAGCCCAGTAGCAGCGTTGGGGGCAGGCCACGGACTCACCTCGCCATGGGAAACTGCACTACCCTTGGTTCTAGCCAGGAGAAATGATTGCCTTGGAAGGAGTTGCATTCAGCTCCCTGTGGGAGCGGCAAAGAATGCAGCTGTCTCTCTGGGTACCATTGCCAGATACGCCTGGGACCTGGGTTGGCCTCTGGGAACACTCTGGAAAGGACCTGCTGGGAGAGGGGAGGATGAAACACTTCCTAGGAAGCCTGGTTTTCTGTAGTTGGCAGAGAAGGTGATAGGCAGGGTGCATGACTCAATCTGTGTGCAACATGGTAGGATTTAGAACAGACTTTGGACCAACCCAAGCCAAACATTCTATCTGACTCCAGGCCTAAGCTGATCTGATTTGCCCAAAGCATTGGGATCAGGACCAATGCCTAACACAGTCGAGACTACAATGAGTTGTCCTAACCTTGCTATCTCCTAACACCCACCAGTGGATTTCCTTTTCTTCTGCAAGTGACTATGAGAGCCTGAGGTCCCTTGATCTCCCCACATACGTCCAGAATCTCTCTGAGCTCTATTTGTGCCCTTCACATCGACAGGGAGGTGATCTGGAATACATTCTGCTGCTGGGGATTGAATGAGATTTGTCCTCCAAACTTGGAAGCCCAGTGTGATGATGTGCTAATACCAACCAGGCACTGGTGGTTCACATTTGTAATCCCAGCCACTCAGGAGGGTTAGATCTAAGGATCACAGTTCAAAGCCAACCCAGGCAGGCAAGCCTACCACTAGAAAACTGGAAGTGGTAGTGCAGCTCAAATTGTTAGTGCTCAGGTCCCAAATTCAAGCCCCATGTCTGAGAGAGAGAGAAAGAGAGATGGGGGGGAGAGGACCTTTAACCTTTAAGAGCTGAAGTCCAGGTGATGGGAGTCTTGTACCTAGAGAGAATCAAGGTAGCTCTCAGGTGACGCTGACTTCATTCATTCTTACTAGGTAGTTACTGAGAGAACTAAAGCAGATCCTCCCTTTGCTCTTGAGATGGGGTCTCTCTGTCCAGGAATGTCCAGCCACCCTTACATCGTCTGTCACCAGAGCTTCCTCACTGCCAAGCAGATACTAGCACGAGGCCTTTCAACCTGTGAAACAATGAACGAAAACACCTTTTTGCTTTTCAAAAGATGCAGCTTCAGCTGCCAGATTAGATCAAAGAAAACTAATACATTCCCCTTATGCCCCAGACCTTTACCTCCTTCAAATCATGGCTAATACTTCAGCCACCTTCCTAGCTCCTCTGTCCTTTATCAAACCTATTTTTCCTTTCCCCTCGCAGAACTTCCTACTTGCTAACATGCCAACATGCTACTATTTTTTCGTTAGGGTATTTCCTGTTTAGCTGCCTCTCCCTTGCTTCTCGACATCACAAGAGCAGGGATTCTGTGTGTTTTGTTTATTGATGTATGGAGAGCATAAGAAAGAACCTCACTCAACCAGAGCTTGCTGAATTCATGATGAAAGGGGTCTCTTAAAAATGCCCATATGCAGAAAAACATATGAGAAAATGTTCATCATCCATGGTCATAAAGGAAATGCAAATAAAAACAGCCCTAAGATACCACCTTACCCCAACGAGAATGGCCAAAATTTTGAACTCAGACAATTACAGTTGCTGGCGGGGTTGTGGAGAAAAAGGAACCTTACTGCACTGCTGATGGGACTGTAAGCAAGTACAGCCACTCTGGAACGCAGTGTGGAGGTTTCTTAAAGAACTGAAAATTGACCTTCCCTACGATCCCGCCATACCACTTCTGGGCATCTACCCTGAACATCATAACCCAAGATATGATAAGGACATCTGCTCAGCTATGTTTATCTCTGGACCATTCACAATAGCCAGGCGATGGAACAATCCAGATGCCCTATTGCAAATGAATGGATACAGAAAATGTGATATATATATATATATATATATATATATGTATACAATGGAATTCTACATAGCCAAGAGACAAGATAAAATAATGGCATTTGCAGGGAAGTGGATGAATCTAGAGAGAATCATGTTGAGTGAGACAAGTCAAGACCAAAGGAACAAAAGGTGCATGGTATCCTTACTATGTGGCTATTAGATCCAAACAGTACAAGAGTGAGGACTTAATACTTGCATACCCAATGCTATGGACATGGTATTGAAAATATAAACATAACTACATAGACGTAAAAACCTATGACTCTATAGACATAATGTTTTATTTCATAAATTAATATGTATCTATGATATACAAACCCTTAGCCTAATTTTAATTATGTTCTAAAAACTAAGTGCCAGTGATTGTATACAGAGATTCCCTTCTTGAACACTTGTTTGTTAAACATGTCATTTGAAATATGATGTAAAAATCAATGTTAATAAATTCTTTTAAAAATGCCCATATGATAGCCAACCAATTGGGAAAAGATCTTTACCAGCAATACATCAAAGGCCTAATATCCAATATATACAAAGACCTCAAGAAATAAATCCTTCCCAAACTTAGTATACCAATTACTAAATGGGCAAGGGAGCTAAGGAGAGACAGCTCAGAAGAAGAGGTAAGCCAGGTGTGGTGACTCATGCCTGTAATCCTAACTATTCAGGAGACTGAGATCTGAGATCACAGTTCAAAGCCAGCCCAGGCACTAAAGGCTGTAACACTCTTATCTTCAATTAACCTGTAGAAAACAAGAATTGGGGCTGTGACTGTAGGATAGAGATGTAGCCTTGAGCTGAAAAGCTCAGGGACAATGCCCAGGCCCAGGGATAGGGTGATAGCCTTGAGCTGAAGAGCTCAGGGACAGTGCCCAGGCTGAGTTCAATCCCCAGGACCCACAAAAAAAAAAAGAAGTAAGAATGGCAAAGAAACACATGAAGAAATGCTCATCATCCCTGGCCATAAAGAAAATGCAAATAAAAACAACTCTGGGATTCCATCTCACCCCAGTTAGACTGGTTAACATTGTGAATTCTAACAACAACAAACACTGGTAGGGATGTGGGGAAAAGGAACCCTACTGCACTGCTGGTAGAAATGTATACTAGTACAACCACATGAACCAGGATATGATAAGGACACCTGCACAGCCAGGTTCATTGCCCAATTATTTACAACAGCTAAGATATGGAAACAACCTAGATGCCCCACAACAGATGAATGGATTCAAAAGTAGTACCTATATACAGTGGAATTTTACAGAGCCATTAAAAAGACTAAGATAATGTCATTTTCAGGGAAATGAATGGAAATACAACAAATCATGTTGAGGTAAGCCAAGGCCAGAAAGATACACAGCACATGTTCTTTCTGATATGCAGAAGTTAGATCTAAAACACACTTGGATATGATAGATTACACAGGATTGTAGATATGCACACACAGAGACCAAAAGAAGATAGTCTTAAGAGAAAAATCACAAAGCTGCAATACCGCAGTGCTTCTTCATATGATTATAAAATAATATGAGTACTGAAATGAATTTCAAAGATATGAAAACAAAAGACTTTTTAAAATTTGTCTTGTTTTAAATTTTGCTAATGACTCTGTATTGTTTGCCTGATATATGGCCTATACAAAGGCAAATCTGTGGGAGGGCCAGGAGAGGGCCCAGAATCAGAGCAAAAGGGATGAATAAGTTCAGCAGTATAGCTCATTGGATATTAATGAATGTCAACTATACGACTCATGGGTATAGATGGGAGGGAGGGAATGGGAGAGAATGAGGGAACAGATGACACAGTACTTATTACCTGACACATATATATCACCTCTATAATAACAATAAAATAAGTTTTAAGTAAAACAATAAAAAGAAAAAATGCCCATGTGAACAAGACACCTGTGGCTCAGGCCTGTAATCCTAGCAACTCAGGAGATTGCAGCTGAAAGCCAGCATGGGTAGGAAAGTCCACAAAATTCTTATCTCCAGAAAACTGGAAGTGGCACTGTGGCCCAAAGTCATAAAGAGCTATCCTTGAGCAAAAATGTTCAGGGACAGTGCCCAGGCCCAGAGTTCAAGCCGCATGACTTACAAAAATATTTTTTAAAAGGCCATGTATTATAAGTTTACTCATCTGCCTAGTTCTCCTCCAGTGGCAGTGGCTTCATACCCAATGTCACAAATGGTAGCCCTACTTTTGAAATTTATCCAGGGTGTCTGAAGTCTATGCCCCTTTCCAAGGCCTCAGCTCAATGAAGAAACCAGGTATTTTGCAACTAGATCTGTATGAATGGAAGTAGACTAACCCCTAGCTGGGCAATTAACCTCCTGCTGCACAGGTGGCTGAGTCTATAACCCCAGCTTCCCTCCTCCATCCTGACTCCTTCCTCTTACTCATTACTGTTGGAGATGGTTTTGGTGACTCAGACCCAGGGTTCCAGCAATTATTAGCAGGCTAGGATTTATGGTGGGTCTTAAGATTCTATTAATACTGTGTGAGTTGCTTTGTTAGGTTGGACTGGGTTGGGTTGGGCTGGGTTATAGGATCATAGTAAGACACTATCACCACACTGTAGCTTGGTACTGGGGATGTTATTGATCTGCTAATAGACTGTGGCAGGGAGTTGAATTTTCTGAGCACCACTCTTTGCATTTCATATACTTGATCTGACAGCCCTGTCATCCCATTTAATATGAAACTGAAACCCAGAGAAGGCCTAGTCTGGAGTCCCATGCCTAGTAAGGAGGGCCAAATGATTCAAATTCACAGAACAGGCATGGTAGCTCACACCCACAATCCCAGCTACTGAGTAAGCAGAGATCAGAGGAATTGCAATTTGAGATCACCTGGGGCAAAAAAGAAAGCAAGACCCTATCTCAACAACAAGCTGAGAGAGCCCTGGAGAGGCAGAGGTATATTGTAAAGAGGTACATTGTAAAGAGACCCCTGTTGTTATAAATGACAGCTAGTGGAAGGTATAAGTACGAGGATCAAGGTCCAAAGCCAGCCCAGAACAAAAATGTGAGACCGTATCAGAAAAATAACTACACCAGAAAGTGATGTAGAGTGCCTGAGTTCAAACTCTAGTAGAAGTGCCTGAGTTCAAACTCCAGTATCCAGTATCAGAGAGAGAGAGAGAGAGAGTGAGAGAGAGATTCAAAATCACCTTCTTTCTGCTACACCAAACTTCCTTCTGAAGGGCACAAAGGCATTTATTACAATGATGACTTTCTGGACAGTTTAGCATGGAGAGCATGTCTATGTAAGGACAGCAGTGGGCATGTCCTGCTTTGGCAGGAGCAGAGGGAGAAGGAAAGCAGGCCTAAGTACACCCTTGGTCCCCTCAGGCATTCTGCAGCCTCTGCGCCCACTGACCTGACACAGCCCATGCCCCTCTCACACTTCCTATTGCGACTCCCATGAGTCTTTTTTTTGTATCTGTATGAGTCCTGGGATCTGAACTTAGGGCCTAGTCCTTGTCCCTGAGTCTTTTAGCTCAAGGCCGGCATTCTACTAACTCAACCACAGCTCCATTTTTGGTTTTATGATGACAAATCGAAGGAAGACGCTCATGGATTTTCTTGCCCTGGCTGTCTTTGAACCTCGATCATCAGGTCTTAGCCTCCTGAGTAGCTAGGATGACAGGTGTGCGCCTGTCACAACTATGGTTTCTCCTGAATCCTCTCTCTCCACACCCCAGATGGGTATGCATTTTGTTTTCTCATTTCACAGATGAGAAAACTGAGGTTTTATGAGATCAAGGAACTTCCCTAAGGCACATAGCTAATTTAGTGCTTGCTCTAGGGCACCATTCATATCTTGGGGACCTTCTGCCCCGCTCCTTCAAGCTCAAGGTCTTGCCACCACGACCTAATTGCAACAGTTGGTAGCAACTGAGGTCAGGCATAAGGAGGGACAGAAATAAAGCTGAGACCCTTGGTCGTTATCAGCTCTTGGAGGACAAGCCTGGACCTTGTGGTGGCCAGCTCAGTCACCCATACTCTGATACACCTGGATGGTGGCCTGGGGTTCCCCAGATCTACAGGAGCGCAGAGCAGCATCCACTCTCTGTGCCTATTGGGGTGGGGGGAGTTCCTGGAAACCCCTTTCAGCCCAATTCCTAGCCAGGCATAGTGTCACAGCTCAGAGAGATGCCATGTGCAAAGAAGATAGCTTTTGGCAGAGGAGATAGCTCAGGAGGGAGAGCTGAGCATCTAAGCCTGAAATGGGCCAAGGGGGGGGACCTCATCCCAGCAGTTCTGAGCAACATTATCCCAAGCTATTGCTCACAGTGTGTCTCAGGAAACCATTTGCCTTGTCAAATGCAAAGAACTATGGAGTGAGAAAATCCTTGTGGCTTCCCTGATCCTGCTGGGAGCCTCCATTCCTGTCACCTCACCTTTGATCATTTCCACTGGGGTGCTTGAACAGGACAGGCCACAGAGAGCAGAGAGGCAGGGGCCCTGTCACTGAATGCTGAACAGCCTTTATGTTCTCAAATCACAAATTCATCCCTTTGCCAACAGGTAGGGGTGGATTTGGATGCAACCTGCTATGTTCTGTTCTTTCCCAGCGGAAGAAAACCTGGGAGGGGCTGGCCAGGAGCTTGGGGCAAATGGCTGGATGCCTTTGTACCCCAGCCAAGGAGGAGGAGGTCTTCGCAGCTGCCTGAGAGGAAGGAGAGGAAGGTGGTGGTGTCTCACTCATTGCTTTTGCACAGGATGATCAGAGCCAAAACTGGAGCTCTGCAAAGTATTTCTGTGTCATTCTGCACAGCCCCAGTCTATGAGGTGTGTGAAAATGGCTCCCTGTCTGCCCTGGGAAAAGCACTATGGGGCTTGGTGCAGAACTACTCCCTTAGGAGCTGCAAGTCACCTCTTCCAGCTCTGGTGGGGCTGGGTTCTATCACAAGACAGCAGGACTGACTCGGGTAGGAGTTTTCCTTCCCTGCTCCCATCTGCACGGTGCCCAGGCACTCTGGACCCCCGAGGTGACCTGAGCCGCTGGAGACAGATGTGGGCTCTTCAGGCCATCAACAGAAAGACTAGCCTTTGGAGGATTTTTCTAGCAGGAAAGGGCTGGAGCCAGACTGGTGTCGACTAGGCCCCCCTGTGGTCATAGGTGTAATTGCAGGGCGGTTGGGTCTGGGTTAGGGTTGTCTTTCCTCATATTTTTCCCAACTCTGATTATAATGGGAAGCTTAGCTCCCACACTCCATCTCTGAACAACACTTTGCTTCTCCAGCAGCAGAGTAGCTGTACGTAATACCTGCTTTTGCCAAGTCTTGAAGTTCTGGGCATAAGAGCCAGGACTCTAAGCTCGGGTCTTCTACTGGGTCTCAGGAGAAGGCTCAGGCATTAAGACCAACAGAAGTACTAGTGTCACCCCGTGGCTTGGCCCTCTGTCAGGCAGCTGTGTAAAGCTGGCATCAGCTCACAGGTCTGCAGGTGTGCACAGCAATGCCAGCGCTCCTGCTCCGCCCACACCTGCCCAGAGCTCCTGGACTCTCTAAGATTCTGAGTCTTGCCACACCTATTCTGGGCTCCCCATTTATCCTTTTGTAAAGGAGTGGTTGAGTAAGTGAATGAATGTCTGGCCCAGTTTAGGGACTGGAGAACACAAAAACAAATAAAATGTACTGTCTTCCAAAGTTAAGGTGGGAAGATAAAGGAATCATTTACAACCCAGTGAAATGTGAGCTATAAGGAAACTTTATTGGAGCACAGGCTAAAATGGCCAAAGTAGATCTTAGTGGACCCAGGAAGGCTACCTTGAATATGAAGAGATACCAAAGCCTAGCAAGGCAAAGATCAAAACCCAGAGGTTAACAACGCCTATGTCTGTGGAGCTGGTGGGGGAACTGGTGGAGGAAGCATGAGAGAGGATGGAAGGATGGACAAAACGACTCACCACAGACAGGTATGAAACATCAAGTTGGGAGAAGTTGGCGGTCTTTTAGACAGAATGCATGATTCTGCTGGGTGTTTACCCGAGTTCTTCACCAGCACTCTAGAGAGACCTGGAGAGATGCATCTAGGACTGAATGAAGTAGAATCGCTAGGCAAAGTCTAAGCAATGGGTCAGAATACGGCAATGGGCTTGGAGTATGAAAGATGCCTTCCAGAAGAGACTGGACCCAAAAGGGAATGTTGGGGAGAAGAGAGGGTAAAGGAGACCTGGAGGAAAGTGAAGCAAAATTGCCAAGCCCAGTCTTCCTCCTCTCCTGAATCCTCATCCCCAATCTACCCAGCTGTGGAGGAGAGCAAGCCAGCACACCACACAGGCCAGGGTCTGGGTGGCCTCTGTCACAATAGGATTTCACAGGAACCTGAGCTATATGGTCTCAAGTGTGACAGAGCAGATGGCATGCACATGGCAACGATTGAGTGAATGAATGAATGAATGAATGAATTCTTCACAATGTATGCAAAACTGATGGACAAGTAGAAAGATGAATCTCCACTTACTTCTCCAACTGCTTTGAGTGCACATGCCCAGGCTTTGCTGGTACCCTGAGTTCCTCTCAGAGTCACAGAGCAGACATTGGATGGAAATAGAGCCACAAGCCTGTTAAAAGCTAGACATGGTAGTGCATGTCTGTAATCCCAGCTGCTTAGGAGGCAAAAATACAAACCTAGGCCCAAATACAAGACTCTCTCAAAAATAACCAGAAAAAAAAGAAAATAAATACTGAAAGAGGTGATTCAATAGTAGGCCAACCTACCAAGTATGAGACTCTGAGCTCAAACATGCCAGGGAGAGAGAGATAGAGAGAGCATGCAAGAGAGAGAGAAAGAGAGAGATAGAGAGAGATAGAGAGAGAGAGAGAGAGAGAGAGAGAGAGAGAGAGAGAGAGAGAGAGAGAGTTTAAACTACCTAAAGTTGATGGACATGACCTTCAAGCTAAGTTGAGATGACTGAGAGATTAATTCCCACATACAGAGCAATTTCCCCCCTTTTTCTTTTTCTTTTTTTTCTACAGGCAGTAATTCAATAAATAATTAATGCTTGTTAATCATTTAGCAATTTTTCCCATTGTAAAAAAAAATTTAATTGGCCTTCCATCATCTATCACATTGTAACCTGCAGGCATCTGGCCCGGGTCCAAGGCCCTGCTGTAACACGCCCTCCTGTTCTCTCTGCTCATCAAGTGTCAGGGACTCAGCCAGGCCCCGCCTCCAGGCTCAGAGCCTGAGCTGAAATGAAGGCTCAGCTTTGAGCTCTGAGCAGACACTTCCGCTTTCTTCTTGAACTCAGGGAAGTTTGCTCACCTTTATTTTCACATGCTTCTTCCCCATAGGCTGAGAGCTGCTTCGGAAGCAAAACTGGGACACTATGTGTGAAGGGGACAAGGAGCAACAGTCTCTCTCTCCCAGCCTCTGACTGTGGCCACTGAAGCCTGCCTCAATTTACCTGAAAAGGATGATCAAACCCTTGAGAAGTGAAATGGGAGATTTTTTTTTTTTTAGCCAGTCCTGGGCTTGAGCTCAGAGCCTGAGCACTGTCCTTGGGTTTCTCAAGACTAGAACTCTACCACTTGAGCCTCAGCACCACTTCTGGCTTTTTTCTATGTATGTGGTACTGAGGAATCGAACCTGGGTCTTCGTTAATGCTAGGAAAGCACTCTACCACTAGGCCAAACTCCCAGCCCCAGAAATGGGAGATTTTTAAAGGGAGAAAAGACTCCCTAAATGTCCTGAGTCCTCTAGCTTCTGCTCTACGGTGCAGCTTTCCTTCTTTTCTTTTCTCTCTTTCCCCCCCCCCTTTTTTTTTGTCCTGGGGCTTGAACTCAGGGACTGAGCACTGGTGCTGAGGTTTTCTGCTCAAAGCTAGTGCTCTACCACTTTGAATCACAGTGCCATTTCCTTTTTGCTAGTGCTCAATTGGAAATAAGAGTCTCGTGAACTTGTCTATCATGGCTGGCTTTGAACCTCGATCCTTAGATCTCAGCCTACTAAGTAGCTGGGATTATAGTGGTGAGCCACTGGCATCTGGTTCAGTTTTCCTTCTTTTAAATCACCAACCCATCATTCCTCTCTTTCCAGAATGTTCTCTGAAAGAAGAACTTCCCTCCCAGCACCCATAAGTGATTTAGCTAGGGACATAAGTCCTATCAATAGCTCGCTTGTCACTTTTGTTTTCTTATATTAGAGTCGAAGCTTTGGTGTGGCTGCAGAGTCTGTAGAAGGATCTGGAGCTGAACTAGCCCTAGAGAAGGTCAGTGAGGGCAGATGAGTTAGCTCCAGGCATCACTTGAACATGTCCCCCCCCCAAAAAACCCCAAAAAACTGCAACCAGCCAGGCACCAGAGACTCAGGCCTGTAATCTCAGCTGCCCGGGAGGCTGAGATTTGAGGACTGCGATTTGAAGCCAGCTTGGGCTGGAAAGTCTGTGAGACTCTTATCTTCAGTAAACCACGGAGGAGCTGGAAGTCGAGCTGTGGCTTAAGTTATAGAAAGCTGACCTTGAGTGATAAAAGCTAAGTGACAGTGCTCAGGCCCTGAGTTCATGCCCCAATAATTGACAAAAAAAAAAAAAAGAGGGATGGAAGGAGATAGGAAGAGAAGGAAGGAAGTGAGGAAGGTAGGGAGGGAGAAAGGAAGGAAGAAAGGGAAAAAAGAAAGGAGGGAGGGGGAGGTAAAGAAGGAGAGGGGGGAGGGAGGAGAGAAGGAAGGAAAAAAGGGAGGGAGGGAGAGAAGGAGAGGACAAGGAAGGGAGGAGAAATGCAGCTAGTTTGAGTACACAAAGGCCCAGCACCATGGTGCTTGGGTTTGAGTCCCCAGTCTGCACATCCTGTGGGGGGGATGTTAGACCCCCAGGATCAGATTTGCAGCAGGGATCACTTGCAATGAACAAATCATACACCATGATTGCAAACTCTGGAGTACTTAGTAAGGTACACCATCCACCATTTCCAACCATTTCCAGTCTGTGTGGTCCTCTTGCTGTAGAGTCCTCTTCCCAGATACTTGGTCCTCTTGCTCTAGAACCATCTTCAAAGACACTATACAAGCACATAGAGTCTACTGCTGGCAAGAATGTTGGGAGAAGGAAGCTCTTACACAGGGTCAGTGGGAGCATAAGTTTGTACAGCTACCATGAAGAACATTTATGAAAATTCTTCAAAGAATTAAGTATGAAACTATCATGTGTATCTCCAAAGGAAAAGGAGAGAAACTGAACCACCATGTTAATGACAATGCTATTCACAATTGTGCAGGTATGAAATCAACCAAGATGCCCAGCCACTGATGAAAAGAATGTGACTGCCAAGCACTGGGGGCTCATGCTGATAATCCTAGCGATTTAGGAGACTGAGATCTGAAGATTATGATTCAAAGCCAGCCAGGTTGGGCAGATAAATCTGAGAGGCTCTTATTACCAGTTCTCTCACTGAAAAGCAAGTCTTACCATGTACTCATGAAATTCAGTGTCATGTTGCTCTATATTGTCTTTTATCAAGATGATGCTGGAGATTGTACCCTACCCTGGAAGAATGAGGCCACAGCAAAGCAGTGGGAACACAGAAGACCAGAGGGAGAGGCCTGAGAGCCTGTTAAGGCCATGCCAACATATTCTCCATGTGTTGGACGATCCTACCCAGCCTTGGATCAACAGAGTTGAGATCCAGCCCTGGGTCTGCCTTTTGTTTATTGTTTGGCTTTGGAGGGCCATGTAACTTCTCTGAATCTTGAAATTCCTCTCCTGTGAACTTGGGGATAGCAGTATCCACCCTGCTTACCTCACAAGCTTTCCATGCATGAGGCACTGTAGGGATGCTGTGTCAACTATAAAGTGAGTATAAAACAATGATCTATTGTGAGTCCTCTAGGTAGGCACAGAACTCCTCTGTCTACTGCTTAGGCTCTTGGCTAACTGATCACAATCCTTTCCATGTGCACTCTATGCTCTTTCTCTCTCTTTGTCTCTCTCTGTCTCTTTTGCCAGGAGCTGGTGGCTCATGCCTGTAATCCTACCTACTCAGGAGGGTGAAATCTGAAGCTCATGATTCCAAGCCAGTTTGGGCAGATAAATCTGATTTAGCTTAATGTAGGGGGAAAAAAAATCCCAAAGTGGAGCTGTTGCTCAAGAGGCAGAGTGGTAGCTTTGAGTGAAAAAGCTAAGGGATAGCTCTCTTCTCTCTCTCTCTGAAACTCTGTCTCTGTCTCTCTATCTCTGTCTGTCTCCCTCTCACCCACGATGTGGAATTCCTGCTGATCAGGCTGAGGTAGGACTGTCATCTCATAGAAGACTCTTGAGCCTCAGTCCATTGTGCTGTCGTAACACATTGTAGAGGAAACTCCTTGATCGTTTCCTATGTGTTTTGCTCCAGACCACAGAACCAGTCCAAGCATTACGGGAGTAAAGTTCTGTCCAGTGAAATCTGTGCCTGCCATTCCTTTGTTCACTGTTGTAACTGCTGTTTATTCAGGCTCTTACAGCTCTGTCTTGTAACACACTTTTTTTTTTCATGTTTTCCATCCAGAATGGACTTGTCCACCACCCAGGGTTGCTAAAACAGCAGGGCCAAGTCAGAAAGACCTCCTAGGTACACAGAGACCAATACCTACATGCTGAAAGAGACCCGAACCTATTTGTATTCCCTCTTAGGCCCTCATTGCCATGCTTCCTCTCTCTTTCTCCAACGAAGAGATCACAGATTGAGAAATACCTTGATGGAAAAACAGCCCGAGGACACTAGCTTTATGGGATTGTGTCCAAAATCATTATGTCATGAAGTTTCTTTCCCCAAGTACATACAGGCAGTTTTCCAGTAATTATCCCAAATCACTTTTTATAGGGAGATGGGCTGAGGAGGAGGAGGAGATAGGGGTTTATAGCCAGGGAAGTACACAATTCTCCATTCATGCTTCCTGGCTCTAGATCATCTCACATCAATAAAGGGGTTATTCCCCAGCCCCCAGGCTCTGGGCTCTTCCTTGTCTGTCCTCCTCCTCATCACCCCCTTTTACTCATTAGGCGAGAGTTTTGACAGGAGATTTGCTAAGTTGGCATGTATCTTATTTTGCAGAGCCTTGCCTAGAGGAAGCCCTGTAAAGGGGGAATGAAAATAAACTATTTCTATATAAGTTAAGCAAAGGACTTGAGCACATGAGAATGGGATATTGTAGCTGAGGGAGGGTGTTGTGAGGGGATGAATACACATCATCAGGAAAGGACATGTCACAGGATCCAGATACATCCCCCAAATAAGCTTGCAAGTCCCATCCAGTAATAATAATAATTAAGTGTTAAAAATCCAATGGGTTCTGAAAAAAATCCAGTGGTTTCTGAAAAAAAAATAACAACAAAAACTCCTGGGGTTGTGCCAAAATAGGTCTGAGTCTGATCAACAGAGTTTAGTGAATCCAACCTCAGCTGTGTTTCAGGAACCAGAATTTGATTCTTATTTATTATTGTTCATAGAGGAGATATGGAGAATAAGAATATAGCTTGAGGGATGGAGGGGAACGTGAGGAGACACAGGTGTCCAAGATGGGAGATGGCAATTGTATGCAGATGATTTGAAAGACAACCACCCTTGGGATTGGCTATCTAGATCAGGAGTCATATCTAATGACCTGGATTAAACCAATCAGGAACTTGAGGGAACTGATGGAATCTCAAGAATGAGGTCACTGACTCCTTGTTGGTTACTGGAAGGAAGAGCAACAGCAATGGGTTCTGAGAAAGCTGAGTGGATGGGGATCAAGACTACTATTCAGTCACGAAGAATAAAATTTTGTCACTTGCAGCAACATGAACGGAACCCGAAAGTATCATGTTAAACAAAAGAACCCAGACACATTTCGTTCATGTTTGAAATGAAAATAAATAAACTTTAGTAGGTAATCTAGAAGTAGACGAGGAATGAAGCTTGGGCAGAGGGCAGGAAAGGAAGGATCAAAGATAGAACAGGTCAATTCACCACATGTGACTACATGGAAATAACAGTACATCCTGCTATTTTATGCAACAAAAGCAAAAATTAAAAATGCTGAGGGAGCCAGGCACCTGTGGCTCATGCTGGTAATGCAGTTACTCAGGAGGCTGAGATCTGAGGATCTCTGTTCAAGGCCAGTCCAGGCAGGAAAGTCCGTGAGACAAGCTAGAAGTGGAGTTGTGGCTCTAGTGGTAGAGCACTAGCCTTGAATGCAAAGAGGTTCAGGGGCAGTGACCAAGCCCTGAGCTCAAAATTGGGACTAGCAAAAATGAAATAAAATAAAATAAAATAATTACTGGGGGAATCTGAGCCCTGGTGGTTTATGCCTGTATCTGTACAGGAGACTGAGATCTGAGGATTGTGGGTCAAAGCCAGTCCAGACAGAAAAGTGCTTGTCTCTGAAACCAACCAGTAAAAAATTTGCCAGCAGAGCTCTCATTCAACTAGTAGAGTATCAGCCTTAAGCAGAAAAGCTACTGGTATACACGGTACACACCACACACACACACACACACACACACACACACACACACACACACACACACACACACACACAAACAAAACCTAAGACGGTTGCATGTGGTCAGAGGCAGCAGGAAAGAAGTTTCTTTTTTCTGCTTTACCTACATGAAGAACATCAAGTGTCCGAAAATTCCAGCATATTGTATTGGGTTCAAAGTCATTTTTTTTCTAATCTTACAAACCAATTGATAGATACAAATAGATATGGCTTGATCTTGTACAGTTTTGAGGGACAAAGGCCTGAAAGCTGCATGTGTATTAATTTGGACAGACTATTGTTCTGGCGGCCACATCCTTCTGGAGTTTAGAGCCTATGACAGTGGGGAATTCCCACGGGTGTTCTCTGTGAATGCCTGTGCTGATATGATGGAGATATCATTAATAACGTTCCTGATTTCAACACTCCAGCACAAGTAGGGAAAGTCCCAGAGACAGTACAATGTCCAACTACTTTACTTCCTCTTTTCCTATTGTTTTCAACTATTCCTTGCCTTTCTCCAAGGACCTTCAAGAACCTTCCATAGAAGACAAAAAGGAAGACCTTCAAAGGTCCCCCAGAGGCTGTACAATTCAGACCAGAGGGAATGGAATCCAATAGTTGGTCAGTTTGATGCTAAGATTATCGCTAATATTTTAGTGTATGTTTTCCATGAATATGGAATATTTTCCCTGACATCATAATAATACATCATATAAATAAAATGAATAGGCATACGTGACTATCATCTAACCCTTGTGGCCTTCCCAGTTGTGCTATCTGTCTCAATAACTTCCAAGACTCCATATAGTTGAACTGTCAGCTAGTGACTCCCAAGTTCATTCGAATCTGGAATCTTTCCCCCATCTGCCCTTGACTTTCATGGTCATGGCACACTTGTAGGTGATATGGCAGTAATTTTATAGAATGTTTTTCATTAGATTCAGAGGGAGCTTTGGGACAGGATGAGACATGATTCGTTTGTCTGGTGTCAACTGGGAAAGCTTGAATTCTTGATTAGAAAACAGTCTGTCAGATTCCTGGCTCAAATATTGCTCTTTTTCTCTTCCTAGATATGAAACCTTGAGAAGAAGATAACACGTAAGATTCTCATTAGGCCTTGGCCCTCTATCTTCTCACCCTAATGCTTCTTTTCTAGACTGACTGCTGCGGTACTCACTATTTCCTTCCTTCTTTATTCTTTCTAAGAATTGTGTTGGTCTTCCATGATAAGGAAACATTTTCTCTTTTGATCTTTTCTTTTTACCCATTTACACTTATTATGTACAGACTTGTGGATGCAATTTTATTCAGTGGTGTAGGCAAATTACAGCTGATGTGATATCTTGGAACCCTTTGGAGCTGGCTCTGATGTCTTTTTGTGGGGGTACAGGGACTTCAACTTAGGGTATTGCACTCTCACTTGCCTTTTTTTTTTCCTCAAAGTTTGCACTCAATCTCTTGGGCTATTGCTCTCCTTCTGACTTTTTTACTGGTTAAATTGGAGATGAAAGTTTTACCCACTTTCTTGCCTGGGCTAGCTTTGAACCCAAAACCTTAGATCTCTTTGTTCTGAGTCAGTAGGATGACAATCAATGAGCCACTGGTGCTAGGCCTTAGATGTCCTTTTGCTACATCACTGTCATACCTGAAGAACTTACCCAAACACATCAAACCATGGAATCAAATGTTTTGCCAACAAGTCTTGGCTCCTTTTAGTGGAGAATGTAATTCATAGACTCAGATCTGAATAAGTGTACTTATTATTATTAGGGGATTTCTGCTCTCAGATCCTTTCTATGGAGAGAATACACACACACACACACACACACACACACACACACACACACACACACAGTAGTACACATGCATGACTACTTTTAATCCACTGTGACCAAGGCAGCATGATGGTTGGAAGATGGGCTGTGGACAGGGCAGGAAGGAGAAAGGAGAATTACAGAGGTGAAGGTTATAGGAAAATCCTTTGACTAATGGAAATTCTACTCTCATACCTATTGAAGTGCACATTCTAGATAAGTAAAGCCTACATATGCAAATTATACCCAAATAAAGATAAGAAGAAACTATTAGTTATCTATTAGTTATCAGGGCAGGATTAAGAGACTGCAGAAGTAGATAATGAGAGACTAAAGGGTAACTTTTACTGTACTTTCTGTCAATGCTCTTCTGCCAAAGGCCACCACCAGGAAGTTACAAGCTGCCTTTGTCCCTTGTTGACAGGTAGTTATGTCACCAAGCCATCATGGAGCATTCCCACAAAAGAGGAATTAGAAAAATCCACGAAAGGCCAGGAGTTTAGCCTAGTGGTAGAGTGCTTACCTAGCATGCAGGAAGACCCAGGTTAGATTCCTCAGTACCACATATATAGATAAAAGCTAGAAATTGTGCTGTGGCTCAAGTGGTAGAGCTCTAGCCTTGAGAAAGCCCAAGGACAGTGCTCAGGCCCTGAGTTCAAGGGCCAGGACTGGCAAAAAATCCACAAAAGCTGTGGGCTTTGAGGTATGACTCGAAGGAGTATCTAAGGAAGAAGGATTCACCTACGATTGGGTGCCATCAGAAAGTGGGGACAGTGCTCTGACAAGGCATCTCAAGACAGCTTAGCTCAGGGAGAGGAAAACCAGGCAAGGGCAAAACTGACGTTGGTAAAGTCCCCTCCTTTCTTCCAGCTGAGAGGGCAGGGAGTAGATGTCCAGTGGGAAACCCATGCCTAGTGTCTGTGATAAGACAGCAGTAAGAAATGGCATTGCTTTAGCTCTGTTGATATGATCTCAGGGTGTTCTGAAGCTGGTGTCCTGTAAGCTGGGTGTGTCCACTAGACAACTAGCCCCGTTCAGCTGTGATCACAAACCCAGCTTCAGAATGTTAAGCTTCTTTCTCTTTCTTTCCTTTCTCATCAATGTCTGCTGAGGCCCAGACTATGGTGGAAGGTGGGGATGGGAAACAAGGAGAGACATTGATGGAGAATTTGCTAGGCTCGACCCAAATGCCAACCCACCAGCTCTTAGCCCACCACACAGTAGAGGATGTAAAGGAGGCTTAACAACTGGTGAGTGGATCCTGGAGAGAGGGACTTGGTGCTGGATGGTCCAGCATGGTGCTGGATGGATGGCTCACAAAGGCAGGAGGTGCCTCTCCCCATTCTGCCTCACCCACTGCCATGAAAACATCCAAAGATGCAAGCCTTGCCATTCTCTGAAAGTAACAGAGAGACTGGCCAGCTCCCTGATCAGACAGACAGACAGTCTGGATATGGTCCACACATTCATCCACAATGAAGAAGTGATCTTGAGCCAGAAACACTATCTTCAAACCAAAGGGACCCAGATGTGTGCCATTGGAGTATACTGCTGAGATCTAGCAGAAACATCAAAAGTGGCCAGATGTTTGCATGTGGTTATCGCAGAGATTCTCTTAGCAATATCCACCCATCCTAATAAATAGTGCATGACAAACGGGTCATTTTCTTTTTCTCACTTGGATCCTAGGCTTCTAGATGAATGGGCCCAACAAAGGGACACAGAGTGAATAAGAGCTTAACACATTCCAAGATGGCCAGGCAGAGTAGGAATCCTTAGACTGGAATCCTCAGTGGTGGAAAAGCATCTTTTCAGGCTTCCAGTGATGAGTTCATTTCCCATATTTACCTGGTCAGGAGCACAGAATCAGTAACAGATACATGGTGTAGGCGAGACTGTGAACCAATTGATGTGGTCCTTGTGAACCAATTGATGTACAGATAACAACATTACTTTTTTGGCATGTATTATAACCTGTTTTTAAGTGACCAGACAAAAGAAGACTGATCTGGGCCCAGGAGCATAGCACAGCACAGAGACTTAACTGAAACAGCTGTCTTGCCCCAGGGGACCAATGCCAGATTGTCACCAGATCTTTCCAGAGCTCCTACTCCAGAAAAGCAGGATTCTAGGATTCTGATTCTAAAGAATCAGATCTCCTAGAATGAACCAGGCCCACCCTAGGGATGGGGCAGGAAGCCTTGACTATAATCCTAGGAACTCAGAAGGCTAAGATCTGAGGATCGCAGTTCAAAGCCAGTCCCAGCATGAAAGTACTTGAGACTCTTCTCCAATAAACTGCTCAGACAAAGGCAGAAGTGTGCTGTGGCTCAAGTGATGGAGTGCTAGCCTTGAGCATAAAGAGGCTCAGGGAGAGTGCCCAGGCCCTGAATTCAAGCCACAAGACGAGAGAGAGAGAGACACAGAGACAGAGACAGAGAGACAGTCAGAGAGACAGTCAGAGAGAGAGAGAGACACAGAGAGAGACAGAGACAGACAGAGACAGAGACAGAGACAGAGATAGAGACAGACAGAGAGATAGAGAGAGAGGCAGAGAGAGAGAGACAGAGACAGGGACAGAGAGACAGAGAGACAGAGACACACAGAGAGATACACAGAGAGAGAAGGAGGGCTTGCCTTTTAAAACTCTAAGCAAAATTGTTTTAATATTTGAGAGGGACCAGGGGAGTCTCCTGCCACTCTATTACATATACATAGTAACATGCAGATACATTTTTAACTGTCTCTTTGAAGACTATTAAAAGTGGTGAAGTTAAAATTGCCTTATCACTTGTTTGGGTGTTTTTCCTGGTCCTGGGATTGTGAACTCAAGGCCTCACACACACCAGGCTTGCTTACTCATAGCTGGTACTGTACCATTTGGGTTGCACATCCAGACTGGCTTTTTGCTGGTGGAGATGGAGTCTCATCAACTTTTTGGCCCAGACTGGCTTCATATAATGATCTTCCTGGCCTTAATCTCCTGTGTAGCTAAGAATGCAGGCTCGAACCTTTGGTGTCCAGCTATATTTTGGCTTTGCGAAAGAGTCTCCTTGACTTGCCTGGCCTGGCATAACGTTGTAATCTTCCTGCTTCCACTTCCCAGGAAGCTGTGATTACAGGGATGCTCCACAAGGCTTGACTATTTTCTTTTTTCTTTTAAACAATATTAGGTTTATAGGAAAGATGAATGGAAAGTATAGAATTCCTATATTCTCCATCTGTCCCTCATGCTTTTCCTTCTTATTGTCATCTTATATTGATAAGGTACTGATGAACCAATATCAACACACTATTAATAACTAAAACTCACCATTTATGTTAGGACTCATTGTTTCTGTTGTGTAGCTGAAGGAGTTTTTACAAATGCATGATGTCATGTACACACCATTATTATATTGATCAAACAGGATAGTCACACTGCCTTGCAAAAACAAACCTACTCTCTATACTCCTCTCCCTACCTCCTCTGCCTTGGAAACCACAAATGTTTATATGTTCCAAAAGTTCTGCTTTTCCTAGAATGTTTTATAGTTGGAATTGCACAAACTTTTCTTGGTGTATATGCATGTAAGCTTTTTCACACTGGCTTCTTTCACTTGACAGTGTGCCTATATCTTTTCTCAGCTTGATGCCTCAATTTTTACCACTGAATAATATTCCATCATATTGGATGGAGACGCTTGAGTTTTCTCAGGCACTCATATCTACTGGAGGACATTTTTGTTGTTGCCAAATTGGGACAACTATGAGAAAAGTGGCAATAAACATTTACTTGCGGGTTTACTTGTGTGGATGTAAGTTTTCAAGTCCTTTGGGTAAATACCAAAGAGAGTGACTTCTGGAACATACGGCATGAATATATTTAGCTTTGTAAGGAACTTCCAAAATGGTGGTACCATTTTGTATTCCCAACCAGCGATGCATGAGAAGTGCTGTTGCTCAGTATTCTTGCCAGCATTTAATGCTGTCTATGTTGGGATTTAGCCATTCTCACAGATATGCAGGGGAATTTTATTGGGTGGTTTGTTGACAAGTGTTTTCATCTGACTGCAGCAAAGGGAAAGCTCTAATTTATTTGTCAGTTTCAACAGTGTAGCTACTCCCTTTATGGGAGTGTAAATGGGCCTAGGCATTGTGGAAAAGTTTGAAGATGCCTTGAAAAGTTAAAACTAGTATTACCATAAGAGCCAGCAACCCCACTTCTGGATGTATATCCACATGAAAGCAAATCACTATCTCCAAGAAATAGCTCTACTCCAGGGTTTACTGAAACTTTATCACAATCAAGCTATGGAAACAACCTCAGTTAATAGGTGGTATCACAAAAAAATGAATTATCTGCTTTTTTTGTCAGTTGGGTGGCTTGAATTCTGGGTTAGGTGCTGTCCCTGAGTTCTTCAGCTCAAGGCTAACACACTACCCCTTGAGCCACAGCTCCACTTCCAGTTTTCTGGTGGTTAATTGGAGATAAAAGTCTCACCGACTTTAGTGCTCAGCTGCTTTGAACTGGGATCCTCAGATCTCAGCCTCCTGAGTAGCTAGGATGATAGGCATGAGCCACTGTGTGCAGCAAATTATCTGCTTTTTGTTTGTTTGTGCCAGTTGGGCTCAAACTCATGGCCTGGAGACTGTCCTGGAGCTCTTCTTCTGAAGGGTTAGCCCTCTACCATAAATGGTAAAGACCACAGCACCACTTCTGTTGGTGTATGAGGGGAGGTGGGTGGTTAATTGAAGAGTCTCACAGACTTTCCCTGCCTGAGCTGGCTTTGAATGGTGATCCTCATATCTCAGCCTCCTGAATATCTGGGTTCATGGATATGAGCCACTGGTGCCTGGTTGATCTGCTGTTTTTAAAAACAGATTTTGTAGTAGAGTACCCAGGCACATGTAATCCTACCTACTCAGGAGGCTGTGATCTGAGGATCGCAGTCTGAAGCCAACCTAGGAAGACAAATCAAGAGAGTCTACTGTCTAATTACCCAGTTAAAAAGCAGAAAATGGAGATATGGTTCAAATGGTAGAACATGAGTCCATGAACAGAAAAAGTCAAGTAAGCGTGCAAGGCCCTCAGTTCAAGTCCCTCAGTTCAAGGCACATCACACACACACACACACACACACACACACACACACACACACACACACAAATTATGAGTCATTTCGTCCTTGTGGAGTGCCTGGGTCAAGATGGCTGACTTGTGTCAAAATCAAGATCCTCAAGGCAGCTGGTGGGGATCTGGAAGTTGTTGCTCTCATCAATGTCTGGGGACCCCAGCCTATCTCCCAGGCTCTAGACACTTGTTCCCAGCTGGATTAAAATGGCCCAAGCAGGCAAGCCTTGAGCTCACCTTTCCCCCAATCGTCATTATTTCAAGGGAGCTGGCAGGGTGTGGGGGGAGGAGCTTCTGAGTCCTCTCTTCTTTCTCACCTTTCTCCATTTGTCTTGTCCTAGATAGGGACACTAGATGGTCACTAGGGACAATAGATTGTCACTATTTGACAATAGTGATTAGGAAGACAAATACTGCTCTGCCAGTGCCCCTCCCTGTCTCCCTCAGTGGGCCTCTTCCTCCAATCCCCACTGCACTGTGCCCACACATTATCATTCTGAGGTTACTCTGTGGTATTTCCATGATAGCTGATTCGGGAATTTCTGAAGTAATATTTTTAAAGAGGCAATTAGATGCTCATAGAATTATCTGTTAAACGTCTAGGAGGCATTTTTTTATTAAAGAATTTATTAACGTTGATTTTTACATCGTATTTTAAATGACATGTTTAACAAACAAGTGTTCAAAAAGGGAATCTCTATTTACAATCACTGGGACTTAGTATGTAGAATTTAATCACAATTAGGCCAAGGGATTATATGTCATAGAAACATACTACTTTATGAAATAAAACATTATGTCTATAGCGTCATTGGTCTTTATTTATATAGTTATGTTTATATTTCCATTACTATGTCCATAGCATTGGGTATGCAGATATTGAGTCCTCACTTTTGTACTCTTTGGATTTAATAGCCACATATTAAGGATACCATGCGCCTTTTGTTCCTTAGGTCTTGACTTGTCTCACTCAACATGATTCGCTCTAGATTCATCCACTTCCCTGCAAATGCCATTATTTTATCTTGTCTGTTGGCTTTGTAGAATTCCATTGTGTATATATACCACATTTTCTGTATCCATTCATCTGCAGTAGGGCATCTGGATTGTTTCCATTGCCTGGCTATTGTGAATAGTGCAGAGATGAACATAGCTGAGCAGGTGTCTTGGGTTATGATGTTCAGGGTAGATGCCCAGAAGTGGTATGGCGGGATCCATAATAATAAAAACCGCTTGGTATTGGCACAAAAACAGACCAGAAGATCAGTGGAACAGAAGACCCAGAAATAGAACCATATACCTATAGGCAACTTATATTTGACAAAGGAGCCAAAGATATATAGTGGAACAAACACAGTCTATTCAATTATTGATGCTGGCAAAACTGGGCAGCCACATGCAGAAAACTAAAAATTGACCCTAGCCTTTTGCCATGCATTAACTCAAAGTGGATCAAAGACCTCAACGTTAGACTAGAAACTGTGAAACTGCTACACGATAAAGTAGGAGAGACACTGGAACTCATAGGCACAGGCAAAAGACTCCTGAACAGAATCCCAGGGTCACAACAGATTGGAGAGAGACTCGATAAATGGGACTACTTAAAAATGGGGCTACTTAAAAATAAAAAGTTTCTGTACAGATAAAAGCATAGTCGCAAAAGTAGAGAGACAGCCAACCAACTGGGAAAAGATATACACCAATAATACATCTGACAAATGCTTAATATCCAGTATCTACAGGGAACTCAAGAAACTAATCCCCCCCCCAAACCCAAATAACCATTCCCTAAATGGGGAAGGGAACTAAAGAGAGACCTATCAGAAGAAGAGATTAAAATGGCAGAAAAGCATATGAGAAAATGTTCATCATCCATGGTCATAAAGGAAATGCAAATAAAAGCAACCTTAAGATACCACCTTACCCCAACAAGAATGGCCAAGATCTTGAACTCAGACAAGGACAGTTGCTGGTGGGGTTGTGGAGAAAAAGGAACCTTACTACACTGCTGGTGGGAATGTAGACTAGTTCAGCCACTCTGGAAAGCAGTGCGGAGGTTTCTTAAAGAACTGAAAATAGGCCTTCTCTAGGAGGCATTTTCTTCTTTTAGTCACCAGTCACTGGAGTCAGTAATGATCGGTCAATGATTTATTAGTGCTCAGCAATGATTTGATCAAAGCTAAGATTAGCTTCTTTATGTGAGATTATGCTTTGAAGTGTGCCCAGATGAAACCAGGCGCCACAAGAATGAGACAGGTGCAACCACGAAGTCAAGCAGGAATGGGCAAGCTGGACTCCTGGGTCCTGTGCCCAATGCCCACACTATAATCCTCAATCCACTTGCAGGGAGTGGACCACTCAACATCATTAGCAGACAGGATTAGTATGGACAATTATTCCCAATGTAGTGAGGTAATTTGTACAAAAGAAAACCAGCTCCCCCCAGCCCTGAAGGCCTACTATTCTCTGAATCCTGTCCTGGCATCTCCTGTCTTTCTGAGTAGTGGCTTGCATGAAGCCCAGGTCTGACCTTGGGTAGATTGCACAATCTCAATGAGATTCATTTCCACATCTGTTACCTGAGAACACAAGGCTTTCATGATGGACAGGTGGTCTGGCTCCGAGAGAACAGCCAGGAGTTGGAAGGAGGCACCAGGGAATTTAAAACCAATCTTGTCACCAGTTGGTGCCTGGTGACCTTGTCTGAGCAAAGTACTTCATTTAATGTGATTTCTCTACCTCTCCTAAATAGGGATGCTGAAAAGCAAGGAGGAAAACACGATGCCATTCTAACTCAGTAGCCCACAAAAATGGTAAGGCGAAGTCAGGTGACAATGGCTCACACCTGTAATCCTAGATTACTCAAGAGGCTAAGATTGAGGGTTATTTATAGTCAACCTAAGCAAGAAAGGAGCAAGGCAGAGACCCTGAGTTCAAAACCCAGACTCAGAACACACACACACACACACACACACACACACACACACACACAATCAAATATGGGTAAGGACACATAAGGCTAGATCATTTTAAAGATTTACCAATCCATTCTCATTAACAAGGGGGAGAAATAAGGCTATCAGATAGCTAGCCAAGACTTATGCTTTGAAACCCAGCATAACTCTTTCAGGGCTTCTCTCTGGAGCAAAGTGTGACTTGGTCTGGTCACAAAATGCATTGATGCACACTCTCCACTTTCTGAGAGTGGAGCAAGGTGGCAGATCATGTAAGGATTGGTCCAGGGAAATCCATTTGGCCATAGATCAGATTGGTTAAGCTGCCTAAATCAGGGAGGAATGAGTGTGAAAGGTGAGGCTGGTGTTTAAATGCCATATGAGATCAAGTGCACTTAAAATTCCACTTGATATTGCATAAAACCTTAGAGTGTCCAGGGCAGCCCCTTACATGGTTTTATTTAGCTTGCTATATGGTGTACCTGTTAGAATGAAAAGACATCATCAACTAGAAGCCGGTGACACCATGTGCTCTTCTGTGAATCTATAAAAAAAAAGATGACTTCTCTCCTCCCACCTCATGGTTCCTCCTATCTACCCAGCATAGATGCTGATGATATGCATCTCATAGGGTTGGCATGAGGACTAAATGGAGTACACACTCATTCATTCATTCATGCATGCATACATTCATCAAGTCCTGTCAACTCTGACAGATATGGCTCTAAACACAGTAAAGTAATTATGCCAAAAAGCTTTCATTTTGTGAAACTCAAAATACTGAGACAAAAAAGGTTGCTGACTTGTATCTTACAGGGGCCATCGTGCCCTGGATACCCACCCCCTCAATAAACAGGAGCTTACTGCTTCTGCGTCACAGCAGTCACAGCAGCCTGTGAGGGACCCAGGCTCTCGGCCTGCATTTCACAGGTAAGAAATGTTTCAAGGAAGCCAACAACCTGCTCAGGGCCACACAGTGGGCAGTGCCTTGGACTCTTCAGACTCTTTCCCCAGTGCTTTCTGCAGGTCTCTTCTGTGGCTGTAAGTTTTAGCGGGAGGAAGCAGACATGAAGGAAGATGGTACATGAGGAGGGCTTGGTCACAGAAAAGCAATTGTCTGGTCCCCCCTTGGCAGAGACACTGGGCCAACCGGCATAAATCTGCTCCTGGTGGCTTCTGGTCATTGTTAGGTTCCTCCATAAAGGTCCCACAGTGCCCAAGCTGTTAAGGCACCAAGGAGAAATGCACTAGCTTATTGTATTGATCTGCCCCAGAGCTGAGACTAGAGAGCAAGACCTTGGCTCCTGGCTCAATCCCAGCCTAGGAACATTCCAGTGCACACCTAGGGTTGGCTGTACCAAGCAGACCTAGGATACGTATTGTCCAGAAAGGGGCAAGTTGAGGCTCTGTCCCCTGCCACACGCTGTAGCTTCTCTGCAGCTGAGGCCATCTGCCTCTGGTTATCCTCCAGGTCCCACTCTGCCCCTGGGATCAAGCTTCATGCCCTGGCTAAGGACACTGAAGTAGCCTGGATACTGGATGTCTCGGATGCCAGTGCCTGGAGTCCTGCCATGTTGCTTTTGCATATGCTTCTGGCAACTGTCTCTTTTCTCCCATGCTCATTCCTCAAGGAAAGCTCATTTCCCTAGGACAGGCAGCTATGCTTGCTCTTTGCAGGCCCCTCTCCAGCGCTTCTGTAAGAACATGGAAGCAGGTGGATCAGGTGTAGCTCAGAGCTGAGGATATAGCACAGTGAGGACTTGGGTTCCATTCCCAACACCATTAAAAAGAAAAGAAAATCTGGTCACTGGTGGCTCACTTGTAATCCTACCTGCTCAAGAGACTGAGATGTGAGGATCTTGGTTCAAAGTCAGCACAGGCATATCAGTTCCTGGGACTCTTACCTCCAATTAGCCAGTAAAAAGCCAAAAGTAGAACTCTGGCTCAAGTGGCTCAAGTGACAGAACACCATTCTTGAGCAAAGAACAGCCAAGTGACAGAGAGCAAGAGGCTCTGAGTTCAAGCTCTAGTACAACAGAGAGAGAGAGAGAGAGAGAGAGAGAGAGAGAGAGAGAGAGAGAGAGAGAGAGAGAGAGAGAGAGAGAGAGAGAGAGGCCTAGGTACCCATGCTAGGGGTCAGTTGTGTCTCCGAGATCAAAGTGTCTGTGATAGCTTCTCAAATATTCAGATGCCTTTCTAGATGTTAGAATGGCAGCACCTCTGCTGACAGACCTGAATTTGCACAGTGGGTCACCTCAGGGTGACTGCCATGAAGGTCTGTACACAAGGACGCATGGGTAAGGAGGAGGAGGAAGAGGAAAGGGAGGAGGAGGGGGTGGAAAAGAAGGAGGAAGAGGGGAAGGAAGGAAGAGAAGAAGGAGAGGAGGAGGAGGAGGGGGGTGGAAAAGAAGGAGGAAGAGGGGAAGGAAGGAAGAGAAGAAGGAGAGGAGGAGGAGGAGGAAGAGGAGGAACAGGAGGAGGAGGAGGAGGAGGAGGAGGAGGAGGAGGAGGAGGAGGAGGAGGAGGAGGAGGAGGAAAGGCAGAAAAAGAGGGAGAAGAAGAGGAGGAAAAAGAGGAAGAGAGCTATCTCTGCAGCTCTAGAGGAAAAGACTTGACACTTACGGGTGAGTTTCGACATTCTGTGCTTAGAATAACCTTCTAATGGTGGTACTAGAGTATGAACTTAGGGCCTCACACTTTCTGGGCCCACACTTGAGCCATGCTCAAGTTAAGCTCAATGCATGCTCAGTGTGTCCTTGTTATCCTCACCATTTCCATTGGCAAATCAGGAACCATCAAGAAGGTTCACGGCATGTATATGGGAGGCACAGATTTGAGCCCAGGTCTTCTATTCTCATGTCCAGACATTTCCATTACACCAAGTTGATTAGGCAATAGATTGGCCATCTTCCACGGGAGTAATTAAGAGGCAAAACTAATTTGTCTTAATTTTCCATCTCTCTGTTCTAATTTCTTTCCTCTAATCCTTTCTTCTTTGTCCACTTGGGATGTTTATCAGGGAGAAGGAATTAGAGGAAAGACAAGAAGTTGTCTCAGCAGCTGAAGAAAGGCCTGTCTAGGAACATGTACCCCTGTAAACATGGAGAGACAGGATTGAGGTCAAAAAGTCAAAGGGAAGGCTGTTCCTTCTCCAGAAAGGAGACACATCCAGCCTTCCTTTCACCATCCAGGTCTGTGTTGCCTTGAGTCTTGGTATTTAGAGAACTTAGGTAGGTAGTACAAGAGTAATTCATTCGAACTCAAGTTGAAAATTGGCCATGCTGAGATGAGGAGGGGAGTGGGGTCAAGAAATTGTGTACCCCAGTGAGATAGGAATGATTTTACTCAGTGTCATAGCTAAACCTGAGGTGCTTAGGCTATAGCCTCTAGCTTCATGACAAAGGGGGAGATAGCAGTGTATGGGCAGGAAAAGTTACAGCCTTCAGTTGTACTGGCCTTTCCATGATTTCCATAATATAAATTCACCCATGGTCAAACTCCAGTGTCATGTCACTGGCAAGCTAAGGCAGCTTTGGTCCCCTGCAGAGGGGACCTTAGACCAAAGAAGTGGATGGAGCACCACAGAAAGGGGGACCTCACACCTTGACCACCCATTTGGGGGCCACATTCCCCTCACTGGTCTACCCTCCTCTGTAGTATTTATGTAAGAAGAGGTGTGGGGGCAAGGGACTCCTAGCTGAAAACCTTCTCTGGTGTTTGAAAGTCCTTTATTTTATTTGTTCAGTCATTGAGCTTGAACTCAGGGCCTGGGTCCTGTCTCTGAGTTTGTTTGCTCAAGGCTAGAGAGCTCTACCACTTTGAGCCACAGGGCTACTTCCCCTTTTCTAGTGGTTAATTGAGGAGATGAGTTTCACAGACTTTCCTGCCCAGCCTGGCTTAGAGCCTTGATCTTTAGATCTCAGCTTCCTGAGTAAGTGGAATTACAGGTGTGAGCCACCTGTACTGGGTTAAAAGTCCTGTTTACGGAGAAATAGCCCCTTATCTCCTGCTGTTTTTCCTATTCCCCCATGCTAACATCTGACCACAGAGAGCTCAGGTGTAGAAGAGTTGATGGTGACGCTACCCTCCTAATGCTTGGCTGTTTCTCCCCTGCTCCAGAGGATGCTACCAGTTGCCTCTAGGTTTCGCATAATAGTCCCAATAGAAAAGTCAAATCACCTAACCTTTTTCCCTTAACCTTTCTGCTCACTCCTGACCCTTCACTTACTCCATGTCTATCTTCTCTATCAAAATACTACCCCCCAGCACCGAGGGCATGGGCTGTGTCTGTCTAGTTCATGTGATCTCTTCCTGCTTCCAATAGTGCTTGGCACCCATGAGGATTCAATAAATATTTATTTGATGAATCTCAGCCTGCTACTTAATAACATAGTCATGCCATATTTTGAAGTGCCTCACCAGGCTAAGAGCTGGACGAGGCTGTGGAGAGTTAGAAATCAATAGAATCTGCTGATGCTATGGAAAGCACCCCCATTTATCCTGGCAACCCTCCCACTAAATGAAAACAAGTAGCCAATGGCACAACTGTCCATACCCCAGGCCTGGAGAACCAGCCAGGCGTGAAAGAGAAACAAGAAGAAAACCATGGATTCCAGCTATAAATTATACAAACGCATGGCATTAAAAAATTATTTTAACACATCAACTATTAAGTCATTCATACGCGCTGCAATTACTTTATCTGTCATCAGCACACTCGAGCTGGTGGTGGTGGTGACAGATGGGAAGGAGTCCATGCCAATTTTTCCTGCAGGTGTGCATCTGAGCTGGAGGGGAGGGCCCGGTACGTGCATCAAGGGAGGGGAAGGGAAGGGAAGGGTGACGAGGGTTATGAAACTGGAGCTGATGTGAAAAGGCTTGGCAAAAGAATTAAAATTACCTATTTGCATCCTGGAAAGCTGCAGGGCACTGCAGGCCTTGGGAACCCAGAGTGAGGATTAAGCAGGCAGCTCAGAGGTGAGCTGGCATTCTGTCCATGTGACACAGAGAGAGAGAGAGAGAGAGAGAGAGAGAGAGAGAGAGAGAGAGAGAGAGAGAGAGAGAGAGAGAGAGAGAGAGAGAGAAATCAAGGCCAACAGACAGAGGCAGAGCTGATGAGCAGACCCTGGAGAATCTGGCTTCTCTGCTTTCAGGCTCTCATTCATTCTAAGGGTAACAATATGGAGAGAAACTGAAAATATAGGAGGTACAAGATCACTGCGAGATGACAGCATCCCGGAGGCCAGCCTGGGAGAGATATAGGGAAAGTCTCAATACGATTAGGCTCAAAGTATATGAAAGGGCCTAAAGAATTTCCCAGGAGTCTTTAACTCCTATTTCTCACATGGGGAACAGGAAATGTTTCTCTTTCTTCCTACTTGAACATTGTTAGACTAATATAAACCCTTGCTGAAACTTTCTAGAAAGAAAATTTTCTAGAACAAATCCAGTGAGACCCTCTCTGGAAGAATCTGAATAGAAGCTTCAATCTAGCCTGTGGTAGAAAGTCCCTGGTCAAAGAAATTCTTCTGTCCTAGTTTTGGCACATCACACTGGTCCCTGCCTCCTTCAGATACCCAGAATAGGGCTCCTTACTCCTGAGTTGGCATCTTTCTTTAAACACCTTCTGACAAATGGGAATTTCTGCATTCACTCCGAAGGGCCCAGCCTAGCTCTGCTGAACTCATCATTAATCTACCCCGAGCTGCTCCCCCAAGCCACCTGGGCTTCCCTCAGGCCTGGCTTTCTTAACTCTGTTCATTAAGTATGGTCTCAGAGCTCAGGCTTCCTTCCTTTCACACCTTCCCCTACAAATCTGGACAATTGAAACGACTGAACAGGAATGTCGAAGATGCTCCTCTCCAGACCCTACCCTCAACACACCCTCAGAGTTGTTGTCATGTGGCCTGTCACAAAGGCAAATTCACTCTGTGGTTTCCTTTGCTGAAATAATCATCTGATGGCTGGGCACAAGATGAAGCTGGTTTTCTTCCACTTTCGCAGGCCGGGAAGATGGAAAGAAGTTAGATCATATCATGGGCAAAGGGAAGTCATTATGAGAAATAAATTCTAGCCCTTGGAGTTTCCTTGTCTGGACTTAAATTGGTTCTAAATGTACTTTTTCTGTGTACCTGTTCTGGCTGTGACTGTGGTTAGGTTTTTCAGGTAAGAAGGATCCTACCTGTGGGAAGATGGACAGTGTATCCTTCCTAAATCCAGGCTGTCCCTCTGCAGTGAGGATAGGAGCTACCTGGCTGACAGCCAATTGCCAAATGACCAAAGAGCCCCTCAAAACAAAGAATTGTTAGCCAATTTGGCTCTCAGATAACTGCACTAGAGCCACACAGCAGAGCCCAAAGCAAGATAAAGATTTCCAAAGCAGGAACATTACAAGTTAGGCTGAATAAATTTATTTAAACACCACTGATACGACGACGACAAAGAAGAAGACGGAGGAGGAGGAGGAGAGGAGAAGGAGGAGGAGGAGGAGGAAGAGGAGGAGGAGGAGGAGGAGGAAGAAGGAGGAGGAGGAGGAGGAGGACGAGGAGGAGGAGGAGGAGAAGAAAAGGGAGGCGGAAGAAGTGATTTTCTTTTGAAATGCTAGTAGCATTAAGGAAAGAAAGAGAAAAGGGGCACACATTTCTCAGAAGTGGGTGTGAAATTTTAAAAATTGAGAAACTTCATTCTTAGATAACTTTGTTTTTGCATCTTTATTGAAGCAAAAGCTGGATTGCGATCGTTGCTCATTCTTGGGAGAAGTAGTCATCCAGTGCCTTTTGTGGACAAAGCTCTCTGCGAGGCCTGGGATTACAAAGATAAATGAGCCCAGTTTCCAGCCTTGAGAAGGATATAATCCAACAGCCAGCATGAGAGGGAGGAATAAACAGTTCTCACACAGGGCTGGTTCTGGCATTCAGGGTACTTATGGAAAGGGGATGGAGAATTAATTGGGCCTGGCGTGAGTCAGGAAGGAATGTTAGAGCAGGTTTGCAAGGAGCTCCAAAAAAGAGGTTAAGTGTGCAACCTCATCACCCAGGGACCAAGAAACAATGTGCCAAAAAAGGCTGGGGAGGAAGCCCAAAGCAACATGTATTCAAAATTCCCCCAAATGGCTGTGGTTCTCAGTAGTAATGATTGGCTGTAGGAGTTGACCCAGAGATTGGGGCTATGAAGGGACATGATCATGGAAAGCCTGTGTACCAAGCTAAAGAGTTGGAGCCTCTCCAATCCATTAGGCATTTTTAAGAGAAGGAGTAGTGTTATGGCATAATTAGATTGGGATCGGGAAAAGGAACTGGACAGAGGAGGAGGAAGGCTGGTGAGAGGCAGTAGATGAGACAAATTGGGAGGTCAGTGAAGTCATCCAGATGAGAATGGTGAGTACTGGAATCTCCTCCATGGCCGAATGGAAAACCCTTTCATGATCTGTCACACTGGATCGTAAGCCCAGCAATCCAAAACTTCATACCGGAAAGTAGTGGTTGGAAATAAAATTGGGGTTAAAAATTTCAGAAACTAACTGGACACCAGTGGCTCATGCCTGTAATCCTAGCAAAAAGAAAAAAAAAAAAAAAAAACAATTCAGAGCACCCAGGTCCTAAGTTCAAGCTCTAGGACAAGCACAGAAAATAAATGCAGAAACTACAAGACAAACATCAAATGGATAAAAGTCAGTTTTAGGAAAGAACTCAAGGGAAAAGCACATGGAGAAAATAAAATAAATAAATAAGAAATGTTACTAGGCTCCAGTAACAGGCTCAAACCTGTAATCCTAGTTTCTCAGGAGGCTGAGATCTGAAGATGGTGGTTCAAAACCCTCTCCAGCAGGAAAATCTCTTAGCTCCAACTATCAAAAAGCCAGAAGTGGGGGCCGGGAGTTTGGTCTAGTGATAGAGTGCTTGCCTAGCATGCATGAAGACCCGGGTTTGATACCTCGGTACTACATACATAAAAAAATAAAATCTGGAAGTGGTGCTGTGGCTCAAGTGGTAGAGCTCTAGACTGGAGAAAAGTCCAAGGACAGCGCTCAGACCCTAAGTTCAAGCCCTACAACTGGCACAAAAAAAAAAAAGCCAGAAGTAGAAGTGTGGTCCAAATGGTAGAGTGTCATCCTTGAGCAATAAAACTCAGAGACAGTGTCCAGACTGAGTTCAAAGAGTTCAAGTCCCAAGATCAACATACACACACACACACACACACACACACACACACTCTGCAGAAACTACAAGACAAAGTGAGCAACACAAATGGATTTTTTAAAATTCATTTTAGGAATGAGCTCAAGTGAAAAGAACATGGAGAAAAACAATAAAATTAAAATAAACCCAAAGAAATGTTACCAGGAGCTAGTTACAGGCTCATGACTAAAATCTTAGCTATTTGGGAGCCTGAGATCTAGTGATTGTGGTTTGATGGGCAGAAATGTGTGTGAGATTTGTATTTCCAGTGAACCAATAGAAAGCCAAAGGTGGAGATGTCACTCAACTGATAGAGCTCCAGCCTGGTATGAAAAGCTAAGCAAGAGTGCGAAGAGTATACACACACACACACACACACACACACATGCATAAAAATAAAGAAATGCCCCTCCATTCCAGAAAGAGCTGTGTCCTGGAAGAATGCTTTAGAATGCCCCATGTATTTCCAGGGCTCTGGTAGAGACTCTCTAGTATGACAATCACCTCTACTCTGCTTCAAGGCCCCATTGAGTTCCCTGTAGTGGCTGGCTCTTTCCGTAGGGGTCATGAACAAAGCTGACCTCCCTGACTCAGCAAGCAGACAAGATCTCTGCCCCAGGAGGTCAGGCTTCCTGGCCACGCCTGATGTCAAGAGAGGATGATGCATGGCTCCTGGATGGATGGGGCTGAATTGGGAGACCAAACCCTCGTCAGTCAACTGCCAACAGGGCAGTTCTGAACCTGCCATGCTGGATTAGTCATCACCTTTATAAAACAAAATACTCCAATAATTAATACAGAGCAAATTAATTAAAGGAAGTGGTAGCCTTGCAGGACCCATTATGAACTGGGTGATAATTATTAGCAAACACAGGAAGAGGTTGAGTAAGTGCCCCTGTTTCCCGCTTCATTGGCAATGAACTAAACCCTGAAATCCCATGCATCAAAAGGTCAGGAACAAACAGAACGTCACCGCACAGCCCATCCAGCAGCCAGGACTTCACCCACATGGCTGGAACCCAAGAAGGCTGCCCATGCACCATCTTTTCCTCAATCATCATTTAGCAATTGGAAAAATTGTCTAATATCTCAGTGAATTACAACTCAAGCTCTCCAGAAGAAGAGCCATAGGTTTCTGCCTGCATTTTTTGATGGAAAAAGCAAAGACCAAGGGGCTTTAATCCTCTAGTAGTCAAACATTCTCTTAGCTGCTATCTCTTTGCCTTTTATGTATGTATGTATGTATGTATGTATGTATGTATGTATGTATGTTTGCCAGTCCTGGAACTTGAACTCGGTGCCTGGGCTCTGTCCCTTGAGCTGCTCTGCGCTCAAGGCTAGCACTCTATCACTTGAGCCACAGCACCACTTCTGGCTTTTTCTGAGTGGTTTATTAGAGGTAAGAGTCTCATGGGCTTTCCTGTCTGGGCTGGCTTCAAACTATGATCCTCAAATCTCAGCCTTCTGAGTAGCTAGGATTACAGATATGAGCCACCGGCACTCACCTGTCTCTTTGCCTTTTCAAATGCACTTGCTAACCTAGCGTGACCAACCTTCCCAGACAATCATGGAGCCACACTTTTCTGGACCAAATTTGAAGGATACCTGAAAAACAATTTTTATAACGGTTGCAAAACAAACAAACAAAAAACCTTATAACTGTTTCCTGATGTCTTCTAACTCTGCTTTCATTCACAGCACACCAAATAGTTTCTATATGCTTAAACACTATGCTCCCTGTGACTCTTCCTACATTAATGTATCTGCTCTTGTAGGGCAGGTTTCTTGACACGATCTTGACCACTGGCTACATCTGGCACCAGGAAAGAATGCCGAACCTCCCTGTGCAGATCAGGCCCCACTTGGACTGTAAGACCTCTAGAGTCAGGATGGTGTTTTGATGGTGATCTGTCTGCCCCATTGGAATGAAACAAAATCTCCACATGAGAGGTGCATTCCATGAACCAAATTCAGTGCCTAGCAGTGAATATTTTTCCTGAAGAAGATAATGCGTAAGATCGTGGAAGCCAGCACTGCTTCTCAGGAGGCTGAGATCTGAAGATCACAGTTCCAAGCCATCTGGGGCAGAAAAGTCTGGGAGGCTCTTATCTCCAATTATCCATGAAGAAAAAGATAGAAGTAGAGGTATGGCCCAAGTAGTAGAGTTCCAGTCATGAGTGAAAAAGCCGAGGGATAATGTCTAGGTCCTGAGTTCAAGTGTAAATTCTGTAGAATACTATGGGAAAACTAACACTCAATAATGACCCTCAGTTTCCCATCAGTATTACTGTTGTCCCTAAATGCATGGGCACTGCTGGGAGGCAGGAAAGGGCCTATAACATGTTCCCATGGCAAGTGACCAGAGTGGGACCTGCACATAATCTGAGCCCCTGAAAGCTTCTGGTGTTCTTGTGCACTTGCGAGAGCAAGTAAGGAGATAAGAATAGACAGTCAGACCTGAATTTATGACTGTACCAAGCTCTGAGCCATTCTAGAGCTACAGGTCATGCACAATACTTCTCTGAGGATCCCAAGATCACATCTCTAGCATGCACTAGTTTGCTCTTAAATCCCCTTCCCCTGCTCCTCACTGCCCAAGCCAATCCCAAGCTCTCTGAGCCATAGCCCGTTTATCTTGCATTCCAGAAATGTTGCAAGCATTATGTCCCATGATAGTAAACTTCCTGTTGGAATTATAGTCATATGCTCCCTTCTTCCTGGCCCCGTGTCCTCTGAATACTTCTGCTCACTTTGGGGTCTACCCCATGCCTCCTTACTAAAGATATGAAGCTAATTCTTATACACTATTTAAAAAGGAAAAAGAAAAAAAGCATTCTCCAAGTGTGAGGCTTTGAGCCTACAACTTGGTCTGCCCCTATCTCTGGTAGAAAGAGCTGGCCTGCAAAAGATGCACAGAGCACAGAAGGAAACAAATGTTTCTTCAATGGAGTTGACAGAGTTTTGCAACCCTTCATGGTGATAGACACTATTATGTGGATCCAGGCCTCTGGGGACCAGGCCCATGGTTTTCGCTCGTTCTTCAATAGGACTGGATGAACCAGAATGCAGACACTAAAGCTGACAGGGGTCCTGAGATGCAATGTGGGATCTCTTTACTTCCATAGCCACACAGGGTTCAGTAAGGGAGAAAGGACACCTTTTTTCTTTTTTTACTATCTGTATTATTTGAGCAAAGCCCATTATGCATATGACTTGTTTGTCAATAAAATCCTATGTTTGGAAACCTAAGCTGACCACCTTCTAATGTGTTTCTGTGTCTTGTAACTGTTTCCACAACATGTCAGCCAGTCTGTCTCATCTCTGCCGTGGGTGAGCTCAACCATTCTAACTGCATTCTCTGCCTACCATCTTGCTCCCTTGAACCCATTCTCACTCCCACTGGAAATATCTCCCCCAAGGCCTTCCTTAAAGCCTTCCAGTGTGGCACTGGTGGCTCACACCTATAATCCTAACTACTCAGCAGGCTGAGATCTGAGGATTGTTGTTTGAAGCCAGCCCAGGCAGAAAAATCTAAGGGACTCTTATCTCCAAGTAGTAATAAAAAGCTGGAAATGGCAGCATGGCTCAAGTGGTAAAGCTCAAGTCTTGAGCAAAAATAGCTAAGCAAGAGTGTGAGCCCCTCAGCTCACTATCTAGTACTGGGGGGAGGGAGGAGGGAAGCCTTCCAATCTTCTGAAGTTTCAAGGTTCAGTTCTGACTCCTAAACCTCGTCTTGCATACTCCTCCTCCTTCCTGCCATACCGTTTGTATGCTAGCTCCTACTCGCCCTTCCTGTCTACTGACTTCAGTACAAGAACAACTCTGAAACAGCAGCAGCAGGCCAAGTAACAGAGCCCACTTTCAACTGTGCCATTTGCCTTGCCAACTGCCAGAATCTTCTTGAATAAATGCTAGCTGCATACAAAAAAAAAAAAAAAACTCTCCATGGTTTACGCCTATAATCCTAGCTACTCAGGAGGCTGAGGTCTCAGGATTGAGGTTCAAAGCCAGCCCAGGTAGAAAAGGAAATTACTCTTATCTCCAATCAACCAGCAAAAAAGCAAAACAAAACAAAAAACTGGAAATGGAACTGCAGCTCAAGTAGTAGAGTACAAGCCTTCAGTGGAAAGCTAAGGGACAGTACCTAGATCCTGAGTTCCAGCCCCAGCCTGGCACAAAAATTGAAAATGTGGACTCATTTTCACAATAGCTATGAATCACAACTCCTTGGCTCCTCTCTCAACTTTTCTACAACTTTAGGCTTTAGTTCTAGGGTCCTTCTACCTCTGGGAGCCCACTTTTATTTCTGTTTCTTAAGTACAGTTCACCTGTTCTTTGTCCTCTTTAACTTAGGAAACATCTGCTGTCATTTGTTTTTCTTATTCCTCATGAGCTCTGCCTCAGATTCTTTCCCAAGTTAGTAATTTCTGTTCCACTTAGGAATTTAGATTTTCAAAGTTATTTGGAAACACTCACGAATTGGCACTTCACCTATTAAAGCTGTAGAGAGGCCTTGTATGCCCCCTAGAGGGGACGGTGGAAAGCTTGGTAAAACTATCTCAGCCTTATCCCACGTTACCAGCATCTCTGAATTAATTGCCAACAAATTTGAACTGTGAACACCACCTCCATGTACAGATGCCAGGCCTGGTAGCATATGTCATCAGGGGAGAGAATAAATCGTTGTTGGTAAGATGATGACCTCAAGAACAGAGACTGGGAAAGGGAGGAACTTCTATTAAAAGTCAGATTAAAATAAACTCCAGGAAGTGAAAACCACAGGATTTTTTTCCCTTCATTATTGTTTTTGTTTTGTTTTCCTTTTATCTCGTTTGTTCATTTATCTGTCTTTGGGAGGGAAGGGGCAGGCACAGAAATGGAGGGGCAAAGCGTGAACAAATGCAGCAGTTGTATTCACTAGACACTATATTAAAAATGAACTATACTACTTGTGGGTGGGAACGGGGCAAGGGGAGAAACTGGTTGAGAGCAAAGGAAGGGGTGATTTTTGTTATTTGAAATTGGATAGGGAACGGGGGAAAACAAGATGAGGGGTGGGGGTGGGGGAGAGGGAAATGGGGACCAAGACATGTGAAAGGGTATGGGAATTAATGCACCATTTATCTGGCAAATATCATGTAACCCTTCTATTAATTACAATAAAAAATATGGAAGAAGAAGAAATGCTCTTTTTATCTGACTTAAGTACCTGTAATCCCTCTGTACATCACTTTCATAACAGCAATAAAAAATAAAAGAAAACTAAAACTTTTTTTTAATGAAAAACGGTGTTCCAGGAAAACTACTCAGAGCAACATTATTTAGCCCCTTCACTTTCCATCAAGCCAGTACTAGGCATGGGCTATCACAAAGAGTTTGATTTTTGCTGAGCAAGTATTCTGCTATCCCATGGAGTAGTTACCAATATTTTTTGTGTACTTAATGTTCCTGTGGCTTGAACTCGGGGCTTAGGTGCTTTAGGTACTGTCCTGGAGCTTTTTCTTTTCCTCGCAAGGCTGGTATTCTACCCCTTGAGCCACAGCTCCACTTTGGGCTTTTTTTTTTTGGTTGTTAGTTGGAAATGAATTGAAGTCTCACAGGCTTTCTTACCCACGCTGATTTTGAACCGTGATCCTCATGTCTGAGCCTCCTGAGTAGCCAGAATTATAGGCAGACGTCAGCCACTGGCTGTACCTGCCAGTACATTTTGAGGGTTGTGCAGCAGGAGTTAGGAGTGATCTTAGGACATCCCTCAAGCTGGTCTTACAAGGGAGTATGGAAGCCACCTGCCTGCCTTAGTTCCCAGGCAGTGGAGATGAACTAGACGTTCCAACCAGAAGCCCACATTCTGAGCGGATTAGAATACCCTTCTGTGGGAAGGCTCATTCTTTTGAAGGATTCAGGAGGTATCTAAGAAAACAAGGAAGATGTGTGAACACACTTTGAAGAAATGCCCACCAGAACACAGTCTTACCTGCTGTATACACTTCTGTCCATGAGAACCACAGGTGGATGGGGCCCTCTGATAATCACAATGGAAAATTCCCTTCACCTAGTGCCACCAGCTGTGAACAGACCCACTGCTCAGCCAGCCATGTGAAGCACAGCACAGGCAATCGATGGCAGCACACAGCATTTGATCATAGCACTGTCCAGAGGATGGGTGTAGTAGCTCATGTCTGTTGTGTCAAGCACTCGGGAGAGAGATTGAGAGGATTACAGTGGGAAGCTAGCTTGGGCAAACAAGCACCAGCTGGCCAAAATTAGCGAGTTCCCTCTTGACGCATAAGCTAGTAAGGTGGTGAGACTCAAGCCAGGCCCTGATGGCTCACTTCTGTAATCCTAACTACCCAGGAGGCAGAGATCTGAGGACCAAAGTTCAAAGTGAACCCAGAAAAATCTGTGAGATTCTTATTTCCAATTAACCAGAAAAAAAAAAAGCCAAAAGAGTACTAGCCTTGAGCAAAAGAGCTCAAGGACCCAAGCCCTAAATTCAAGCCCCAGAACTGACATTTAAAAAAAAAGTGTGAAATGGGGCTGGGAGTTTGGCCTAGTAGTAGAATGCTTGCCTTGCATGCACGAAGACCTGGGTTCGATTCCTCGGTACCACATACATAGCACCAGAAATGGTGCTATGGCTCAAGTGGTAGAGCTCTAGCCTTGAGAAAACCCAAGGACAGTGCTCAGACCCTGAGCTCAAGCCCAGGACTGGCAAAAAAAAGTGTGAAACGCTATTTTCTAAATAACAAAACTAGAGACATGGCTCAAGTGGTAGAATGTCTGCTCTGCTTAGCAGGTGTGAGGCTCTGTATTCAAACCACAGTACAACCAAAGTAAAAGAAAAAAATAACAATATATTACAGTCACATAATTTACTATTGGTAGGCCTTGTCATTATTTGGGAAAGGGTGGTGTTACCAGGGTTTGAACTCAGGGCCTGGGCACAGTTTCTGAACTTTTGGGGGGGCTCAAGTCAAGTGCTTTACCACAATTCTACTTCTGGCTCTTTTGTATGGATATTTGGAGGTAAGAGCTTATGGACTTTTTCTGCTTAGGCTGTCTTTGAACGGCAATCCTTAGATATAGATAGAATTACAGGTGGGCACTCCAGTGCAAAGCTTTTCTTTTTTAGCATTATTTTAGGGCATCTTCTACTTACAAAACATTTTTTTCTGTTAACAACCTTGCAGCCGCCTAGTATACATCCCTTGCTTGATTGCATCAAGAAATCCAGGTACTATCTTCAGGGAACTCAAGAAACAAATCCCCCACAGATGCAACAAACCAATCGCTAAATGGGCAAAGGAACTAAAGCAAGACTTATCAGAGGAAAAGGTAAAAGTGGCAAAGAAACATAGGAGAAAATGCTAATCATCCATGGTCATAAAGGAAATGCAAATAAAAACAACCCTAAGATACCACCTTACCCCAATCAGAATGGCCAATATTCTGAATTCAGACAACAACAAATGCTGATGGGGTTGTGGAGGAAGAGGAACCCTACTGAACTGCTGGTGGAAATGTAAACTAGTACAGCCACTCTGGAAGGGAGTTTGGAGGTTCCTAAAAAAAACTATAAATAGACCTTCCTTATGACCCAGCCATACCACTCCTAGGCATCTACTCTGAGCATAATAACCCAGGATATGATGGACACCTGCTCAGCTATGTTCATCTCTGCACTATTCACAATAGCCAAGTGATGGAAACAACCCAGATGCCCCACTACAGATGAATAGATACAAAAACTGTGGTACATATATACAGTGGAATTCTACATAGCTACCAGACAAGATAAAATAATGGCATTTGCTGGGAAGTGGATGAAACTAGAGCAAACCATGTTGAGTGAGATAAGTCAAGACCAAAGGAACAAAAGGCACATGGTCTCCTTGATATGTGGATATCAAATCCAAATAGTACAAGAGCGATGACTCAATTCTTGGTACTCAAGGTCATGGACACGATCTTGGAGATATAAATATAACTATATAGACATATAAATATATGATGGGATATATACTGTATAGCCATATTGATATATAGATCGATATGTATCTATGACATACAAACTCTCAGCTTAATTTGAATTTTGTTCTTTAATTTATGTGCCAGTGATTGCATATAGAGATTCCATTCTTGAATACTTGTTTGTTAAACTTGACATTTCAAATATGATGTAAAAAAATCAGTGTTAATAAAATATTTTTAAAAAGAAAGAAAAAAAGAAAAGAAAGAGAAAAAGAAAAGAAATCCAGGTGGTTGAGGCCCCTGGTCTCAGCCTATGAACTGAGAGGAACTGACCTGAAGGCTGCACTGGAACTGGGCACTGGCCATTTGGGGCTTAAGCACTGTGCCCACAGCATTGGCGGTATTCTCAGCTTCACTCACTCCAACTTGGACATTGGAGCAATGGTCTCATTTCTGAATCAGACTAAAGTTTTCTTTTATGGGAAGTGGTTCTGTTTTGCTTTCCATTGGTGTTACATTGGCTCCAATTTCAGTGAACAACACATAGATACTGCACCTTGAATTTTTTTTCACTGAATATGCCTTGGATATCAGCCTATGACGAGCTTTGATTCCATTTCTATCTCTGTGTGTGTGTGTGTGTGTGTGTGTGTGTGTGTGTGTGTGTGTGTTTCTGTGTCTGTGTACTGGGGCTTGAATTCAGGCAGGGTCTGAATGCTGCTTCTAATTGGAGAATTGGGATGACAGTGTTAAAGGCGTGACACCAATCATGATGCGATGTACTCATCAACTGTTTTGTTGTGTGGCACTTCCTTTGTACAACTACTTAAAGATAAGTTTTTAAAAATTAAAGCATGGCACGGGTGGCTTATACCTGTAATCCTAGCTACTCAGGAGGCTGAGATCTGAGGATCATGCCTCAAAGCCAGCCCACGCAGAAAAGTCCAATTAAAAACCAGAAGTTAACAGCCAGAAAATCCAATTAACAACCAGAAAACCAGAAGTGGCACTGTGGCTCACAGTTAGCTTTGAACTAAAGAGCTTAGGGACAGTTCCCAGGTTGAGTGTTCAAGCCCCATGACTGGAAAAAAAAATTAAATTACAAAAAATAAAAGTAATTGGGAGAGAGTGAGGGAAGGGGTGGCATTGTTCAAAAAGAAATATACTCTTTACCTGATTTGTGTAACTATACCTCCTCTCTATGCTGCCATTATAACAATAGAAGAGCAAAAAAGACCCTAACTATAGAATAAAATAAGATTAGTAATAAGAATAATTGAAGAATTGGGCAGAACTTCCCTCTCCAGGCTAACTCTCAGTTTGGAACCTCAGAATTCAGCCTCCTGAGTAACTAGGATTCCAGTATGAGTCACCAGTATTCAGTTTTATTCTTTGTTTTTGCTTTTAACAGCTAAATAGTATTCCATTGGAGAGCATGAGTATTTACCTGTTGTTTCACTTGATGGGGATCTGAAAGAATTCCAGCCCTTTACTAGTGAAAAGTAGCACTGATTGTAACTTGTGCAAGTATGAGATCGTCTCAGATAAATCTCCACAAGAGGATGTTATTGCTGGATTAAAGGTTACATGCCTCAAAATTTTAACAAGTATTGCCAAATTACTGTCCAGTTTACCTGCCAAGGTGAAAGTGAAAGGATTCTCTTTGCCATAGAGACATCAACGTGAGCATGGTCAAACACACGTGGGTTTTCTTTTTACCAATCTGATGGGTGAAAAAAATAATATCTCAGAGTGGTTTTCAATTCATTGTCACTATTGTTGGTTGGAGGTCATCCCTGATTTCATATAGCTAGGCTAGGGGTCATCCCAGAGTTCATATAGTTACGTATCATATGGTTAGAGATCATCTCTGATTACTATCCAGGAAGCAAGATCACTTACTTGTTCCTCTTCTGGGTCTTTTTCCAGTTGGTATCTGTGGGTTCCTAACTGTGAGGAAGATTATCATATTCTGTGCTGTGAATCCTGCAATCCACTCAAGCTAATTTATCATATTTGCAAGTAGCATTTTGTCAGGTGGATTTTCTTTTTCCTAATTGTGGTTTGAACTCAGGGCTTCCAGCTAGCTAGCCAGCCTCCCTACAGCTGAGCCACATCTCCAGGCAGAGATATATATTTTTTAATATTGCTTAATTGTTTTATAGTGATTCATTTACCCATCTTCTCTATCTTTGTGATTCCAGAACATTCACCCAGAATCTCATCACTCACCTCATGGAAATTCTTGGAAGTTTTCATCTAGTACTACTTATTTATTTATGGAGCTTGAACTCAGGGCCGGTGTTCCATCCCTTAGTTGTTTGTTTTGGTTTGGTTTTGGTCAAGGCTGGAGTTCTAGCACTTAACCACAGTTCCTCCTCTGACAACCAGGGTCTCATGGATTTGCCTGCCTGCACTGGCTTTCAACTGTGATACTCAGATCCTTCTGAGTCTTAGGATTATCGGCATGCGCCATTAGCACCTGAATCTCAATTAGTACTTTTTTTTTAAATGAACCGTGGTTCATTTGGAATTGTTTGTTTTTAACTTTTTCCCCCCCAGAGAAAGGAATTCCCCCTATCCTCTTCCTTTACCCACCTCCCTCCTCACTCCCTTTCTTTTACACTGACCCTGAACTTGGCCTGGCCTGTGTAGACACCACAACAGCTGCCCTGGGGCAGCTCTGACTTTGGAAAAAGGCTGCAGCCCAGGTCTCCCAGTCTGATCAAATCCTCCCATGAGGCTGAGCTGTCTGAGATGAAACAGGGTTTAGGAGGAAAGAGAATGGAACCCGATGGAGAACACCCCAAACGTGGTTGTCTCAGCCACTTAAAATTCTTGGGAGTGTTTGGGCAGGAAGAGAAAGAGACTTAGAGAGTGATGTCAGAGTTTCTCCATGTGTTCTTGCATGGTAGACTCGAGGCAAGGGCAAGGATTTGGAGTGCCCTGGGGGAGTATCCTTTCTCTCCTCTCCTCTAATCCTCTCCAAATCACCGGGGCTCTACAGCTGTTGGTTAGTCAGATAAACTATTTGTTCAATTATTCTTGGCCAGGATGGGGCGGCTGGCCTCAAAGGCTTTGGGCCTTCATAACTCGGGCTACTTCAATCAGCCTGGGCCCTCCCCAGGGCTGCCTGCAGGGGCAGGGGCCTGCGTGAGGACAGCTACAGTGGACAAATCTTCCCTTCCATCTTCCTTTTCATCTCTACCCAGACGGCCCGGCGGGGACAGCTCCCTGCAGACCCTGTGTCGGCCAGCACGGTCAGCTATGGGAGTTCTGCCAACATGGAAAATCAAGGCGATAAAATAATTACAAATGAAAGGGAGATTATACCAAGCAGTCGGGACAAATGGTTCTCGAATGCTTCTGAGATCTCAAAGGGGACATGACCGCAGCTGCTGTCTCCATGGAAATGGGGCAGCAATGTGGACACATGTGAAAGCCACACGCTACCAGCCCTGAGAGGAGATGACAAACTGAGTCACTTTCATAGCATGGAAATGGACTGGTCATTGAATCCAGTTTTATTTCTCTCCATTTGCCTGCTCCCCCTCCCGCCTGCGTTGGCTTCAAGAGCGCTTTACTAATAAATGGCCATGGCTGTCCTCCGGCAGTTGCTCAGAGAAATATTCTCTTCAGGGTTGGAGGATTCCTGGGGCTTGAAGGCCTGTGTGTTCTTTCCGATGCTAGGTTCTCCTCTCCCTTCCTCAGACCCCACCACACCAGGCTGCTAACTTTTCCTTAAAATGTTATTCCAGTTTCTTGTGGATCCTAAGACCATCTTCACAAGTTCAACCCAAGCCCTACCAAGGAAACCACACGCCATACACCACGTTCCACACACAAGGTTCATACTTCCAAAGGAAGATTTGCTGTTCCTACGCAGTTCATAGCGTCCTTTTGCCTAACTTGATCCAAAACCTGAGGTCCCCTCTTTGCAGTTCACACTGGGTTGGTATATCCTTCCTTTCTTTCAGTTGTGGAGCTTGAATTCAGGGCCTGGGCACTGTGTCTGAGCTTTTTCATCCATGGCTAGCACTCCTGCTTTGAACCACAGCTCCACTTTCGGTTTTTGGTGGTTAATTGCAGTTAAGCCTAAGCTGGCTTTGAACTGCAATCCTCTTGAGTAGCTAGGAGGACAGACAAGAGCCATGATGCTTCTCTGTCACTAGTATGGTGACTAAGATATGAAGAGGAACTTCCTGTCTGGAAAGAATTAGTTTATCATACAATTAAGGATTGAATATTCCCTAATCCAGAAATGCAGAATTGAAACTCCTTCAGGAATTGATCCCCAAATGGAAGACTCCACACTTGACCTCAGGTGACAGGTCACAATCAAAACACAGGTGCACCAAAAATAGTGTGTGGTGCTACCTTCAGTCTACATATATGAGATGGACATGGAATGGAAGTTTCATGTTGAAACTTGGGTTCCTTCCCAAAGATATCTCATCATGCTCATGAAATTATTCCAAAATTTTACCACTCCCCTACCCCCAAAATCATGAACTCCAGAGCACTTCTAGTACAAAATATTTAATATAAAGGATGATCAACCTGGACTGACCCAGAGTCAGATAAGACAGATTTAACTCTCATCTCCTCTGTTCAATTAAATACCGACAATGTGCAAAATTAAACATAAACTCCCTGAGAGCAGAAGAAAGCAAAACAGGAAGGAGAAGCAGAAGAGGAGAAAGAAGACGAGCGAAAAAGAGGATGAAGAGACAGGGGACAGGAGGGAAAGAAGGAAGGATGAAAGGAAGAAAGATGGAAGAAGAAAGGAAAGAAGGAAGAAGGGTGGGCAGGCAGGCAGGAAGGAAGGGAGGGAGGGAGGAAGGAGGGGGGAGGGAAGAAGGAGGGAGGGAAGAAGGAGGTAGGAGGGAGGGAGGGATGGAAAGAAGGAAGAAAGAAAGAAAGAAAGAAAGAAAGAAAGAAAGAAAGAAAGAAAGAAAGGAAGGAAGGAAGGAAGGAAGGAAAGGAGGGAGGGAGGGAGGGAGGGAGGGAGGGAAGAAGATGCTCTGTATGAACGAGGATAGACCCCAGGTTGTCATCGTCCTTGGTACCCTCCCATGTTAGATTGGAGGTCTTTTTCCCACTGAGCTGGGAGTCCCTGCTTGGCTTGGTATTGAGCCTGGGATCCACTGGATCTCCTTCCTGAATCTTCTCAGATCAGCTTAGAAAACTACTCCGTCACTCCTTTGGCTTTGGCTGCCATCTTTGGCTATTTTCCTTTGACTGCCCTGGATAGAGTCCTCATTTGTGACACTCCCCAGTTGCTTTGCACCAAGATACACACACACACCAGAATCAACTGCCTCCTTGTTTTGGTTTTGGCTTGTTGGTCTGTGTGGTTGTTGTGTGACTTGAACTCGAGGGCTCTCACTCTCAATTGCCTTTTTTATGCCAGGTTGGTGTTCTCCCACCTTCACTTCTAGTTTGTGATGGTTAATTGGAGAGAAGAGTCTCAAGGACTTTTCTGTCCAAAGCAGCTTTGAACCTCAACACTCAGATCTCAGCCTCTTGAGTAGCTAGCTTACAGAAGTAAGCCGCTAGCCCACAGCACCTACTTGCTCATTAAGATGCCCATGCCTGGGCTTCATTCAATCCCTCCTGACTTAGAACCATAGAACTTGAAGACTGGCACAGCTTCAACAAGCTTTCAGGTGACTCCTTGAGCCCCAGAAGTGTGTGATCCACGGGGAGCTCTGCCATAGATCTGAAAGCTTAGTACCACCCAAACTTATCCTTCTAGCCAGGCTTCAGTGGTTCATGCCTGTCCTCCTAGCTATGCAGGAAGCTAAGATCTGAGGATCGTGGTTCAAAGCTAGCCTGGGAAGGAAAGCCTGTGAGACTCTGATCTCTAATAAACCACTAAAATGTATAATAGTAGTAGTGGTAATAAAATCCAAAAGTAGCGCTCAATGCTAGCTTTGAGAAATAGAAGCTCATGGACAGTGCCCAGATCCTGAGTTCAAGCTCCAGGATACACACACACACACACACACACACACACACACACACACACACACACAGCCTTCTTCCTTTGCTTGAGCCTGACCCAGAGCTAAAGATCGTGCTAGACACAATAATGTTCATTGCAGCACTATTCACCATAGCAAAGATATGGAACCAATCTAGATGTCTCTCAGTTGATGAGTGGATCAACAAGTTGTGGTATTTGTACACAATGGAATTCTACGCTGCTGTCAGAAAAAATGACATCGACCCATTTGTTAGAAAATGGAAAGACTTAGAAAAACTCATATTAAGTGAAGTAAGCCAGACTCAAAGGAACTTAGGCTCAATGGTTTCCCTCATTTGTCATAATCAGTAGAAACCTTGGGCTCTACTAGCAGAGATCTGCAATAGAGCAAAATCTTGATACATAAGGCCATATAGTATGAAGCTAATTGAAAGGACCTCCAGGATATTGAAACAAAAGCCATATAATGAATGACTGTTGTCCTTAATGTATATGTTGTCTCTCATCTCTTTTGCTGTCCCTTGGTTATCTCATATTGTTACAGTATCTCACTTTGTTATCTGATATATTGGATATATTTGTATTTGGTTATTTGAAATTGGATAGGGAAGGGGGGAAAACCAAGACGGGGGTGTGGGGGGGGAGGGAAATGGGGACCAAGACATGTGAAAGGGTATCAATGTATGTGAATTAATGCACCTTCTATCTGGCAAATATCATGTAACCCTTTTATTAATTACAATAAAATATTTTTTAAAAAGATTGTGCTAGAAAGAGACGGCAGCCCAGGGCTGGCTGTGTGTCTGTGGCTCAGGGTGAACGATGGGTGGGTGGGGGACTTCTTACGTGACAAGCCTCCTCCTCTGGTCTGGATGCGCAGGTGGCTGGCATTTCACTTTCAGGCAGGAGTTAAAAATAGGACCTACTGTTTTGCAGAGCTCTGGGGGGACAAAAACAGCTCGGAGGAGTGGAATTTACTGACCTAGAAGTCTGTAATCTCCAGCACCTCACAGGCCACATCACAGACCCAGGGACCCAGGCTAAGCCCCATCTGCTTAGGGTGTTTATCCAGGGGTCCAGGCTGCCCCTGAACCCTGGCTGCTTCCCCTGTGGCTATAAAGGCAGCCCTGCTCTCAGCCTGTGCACCATCCGCCTGTGCACTGCTCATGAACATTCCCCTGGGCCAAGTGAGGAATGTGGTTTTACCAGTATTGACTCTGTCCATGGTCCATCCATTGCCTCTCAAGAAAGAGCTCTGAGGTGGGTGCCAGTGGCTCACCTCTGAAATCCTAGCTACTCATAAGGCTGAAATCAGAGGATTGTGGTTCAGAGTCGGCCCAGGCAGAAAAGTCTGTGAGACTCCTATCATTAATAAGCCATAAGGGGTGCTGTGGCTCAAGTGCAAGCCTTAAGCACAAAGAGGCTCAGGAACATTATCCAGGCCCTGAGGTCAAGCCTCAGGACTGGCAAAATAATAATAATAGTAATAATAATAATTAATAATAATAATAATAGAGCTTTGCTGCCAGATGAGATGGTACACTCCTATAATCCTAGCACTCAGGAGGTGGAGGCTGGAAGATCTCAAGTTCAAAATCAAGAGTTCATCTATGTAGATGAGGACTCAAAAGAAAGAACAGGAGAGAAGTGGTGCTGTGGTGCAAAGTGGTAGATTGCTAGCCTTGAACTGAAGAGCTTAGGCACAGGGCCTAAGCCCAGAGTTCAAGCCCCATGACCAACAAGAAAAGAAAGAAAGAAAGAAAGAAAGAAAGAAAGAAAGAAAGAAAGAAAGAAAGAAAGAAAGAAAGAAAGAAAGGAGGGAGGGAGGGAAGGAAGAAGGAAGGAAGGAAGGAAGGAAGGGAGGAAGGAAGGAAGGAAGGAAGGAAGGAAGGAAGGAAGGAAGGAAGGAAGAGAGAAGGACAAGGACGAGGAGTTGACGGTGATTCTTGTAATAGTCATAGAAAAGCTTCCCATAGGAAGTGGGGAAATTGTCTTTCTTTGAAAGCTTTCAAAGCTCATATTTTACCAGTTCTGTCTCCATGTTCACAGGCAAATATGGTAAGAAGGAGCTTGCACCCCACCCAGTGCTTAACACTAATAAACATTAGCATGGTCAATGAGATGCTGGGGTGCTTTACCTTTTATTCTATCCACTCAACAAACACCTGTGAAGTGTGCCATGAGCCAGGCTCTGGTCCTCAGCTGTGTGCTGGAGACAAAGAGGGGAATAAACCCCCAAGGAAGACAGAGTTCATAAGGCAGAGACAAATTAAGTCTTTTATCTATAAATGGACTCAAAGCCAGGCTCCCGTGTGGATCATGCCAGTAATCCTAGCTACTTAGGAGGCTGGGATCCAAAGATCATGGTTCAAAGCCAACTCAGGCCGATAAATCCAAGAGACATATTGCCAATCAATCAACAAAAAGCCAAAAACTGGAGCTGTGGCTCAAGTAGTGAAGTGTCAACCTTCAGTGAAAAACCTAAAGGACAACACCCAAACCCTAAGTTCAAGCCCAGCCAGGATCAGGACACACACACACACACACACACACACGCACACACACACGCACACGCACACGCACCCCAATGGTATAGTCCACTGAAAACGTTGTTACAATGATGAATTTCATGTCAAATGTTTACAATACAAATAAACTACACACACAAACTCGAATCCATTAACTTCACAGAGGTAAGGGTTTCCAGGTGTATGCCTATGTCTAAACTCACCCATTCGTATACACTAAATAAACACAGTAGTTGTATATAGCAATTATACCTTGATAAACCAGCAAGAACAAAAACAAGGTAATGCTTTAAGTGCTCTTCTTCCCCAAATTTGAATCATTGTGATCATTGTGATCTCTCTCTCTCTCTCTCTCTCTCTCTCTCTCTCTCTCTCTCTCTCTCTCTCTCTCTCTCTCTCTCCCCTTCCCTCCTTCCCTTTCCCCTCCCCATCTCTTTTCAGTCATAGTGTTTGAACTCAGGGCCTGAGTGCTATCCCCGAGTTTTTCTGTTCAAGGCTAATGTTCTAGCACTTTGAACCACAGCACCACTTCCAGTTTTCTGGTGGTTAATTGGTGATATGAGACTCATAGACTTTGTTGCCCAGGGTGGCTTTGAACTGTGATCCTCAGATCTCAAGCCCCTGAGCAGTTAGGATTCCAGGTATGAGTCACCAGAACCTGGATCCCTCTTGCATTCAAATGGACGTCCACACACACACAGCAGAGTCGCCATCTATTTACGTTCAATATTGGATTTTTGCCTTGTCCCTGCAGCCTCCACCTGAGAGAGGTGAGTCTTTAGTCAAACCCTCTGGAGATAAACAACACACCTTACTCTGCTTCCTGAAGCTACTGACAGCTGCTGGGAGCACTTGAGCAGTGAGGAAGCTGCTCTGCCTAAAGCATTTCTCCTTTGCATGGGACCCACTGGAGAAAACAGTTGTAGGGAGCAGGTTCTGGAATCCATGCCACAACCTACTGCCTTCTGCCTCCTTAGTGGAATTTCCTTTTTTCCCTCTGTAGCTGGCTTTTTTGCTTAGTTCAATACATTCCGGATTCATCCAGCCTCCAAACAGACTGGTTTGCCAGAGAAGTTCATGCTTGCGCTGTGGTGGCGTGTCCATAGATCCCAGTTGTGTTGTCTCAACAGCAGTTTTCTGCTGACAAACTCCAGGGTGGAGCCGGGCCGCCCCTATCGATTGTTGTATCTGACTTGCCTCAACCTTTCCCAAACCTGGCATCCTCTCTCCCTCGGGGTGGCAAATGCAGAAGGGAGCCAGCTACCATGCTCTTGTGAAAGGATCTTGAACCCGGGGTATAGGATCAAAGAACTGGAAGGGACAAGAAGGGAATCTAAGTATCAGCCTCAAAGACTAAACTCAGTCAAGAGACTGTGGAGGCAGGAGCCTCAGCTATATGAAGGCACGAGGAAATGGCTCTAGTGTCCAGTGTAGAGAAAAATGAATATAGAAATTCATTCTTTGGGTGGTTGTGCTGACTTAGGAAGTGAACTCTCTGTACCATTGCTCCAGTGGAACACAGCACCCCCTCTTGGCTGCCTGGGTGTGGTGCGCATTATTGCAATACTGTGGAAACAGCACCATCTGCAGGTCATTTTGTTATATGCTGCTTTGCCACCTTCTGCAGCTAATGATGCACACATGTGAACCCAAGGGAAAAAGTGAAAACACGTGGCTTTTCTTGCTGAGAAACAGGAATCAAGTGAACCTGGGTAGTAATGACTTCCATTGTGTGCGCTGTCTTTCTGGAGCATAACCCTAGGACAATTTCCTCAGTGAACAAAGCATGAACTCAAACTCCTCCTTGTGCTGAGTGCTTGGGAAAGTTTCTTATTGCCTTTTCCACCAGAAAAGTTTGATCAAGAACATGTGAGCCTTTTCTTTTACATTTCACAAGCACTTTCATGCCTATTAGCAGAACAGCCAATAGCCCTGCATCCACACAAGAAATACTAGTGAGCGAATCAAAAGATCAAGCAAAGCCAAGTGCAATGGCACAGGTATGTAATCCCAGCTTTGCCAGAGCTATGGGTAAGAGGATATTAGTCCAGGCTGACCCTGAGGTAGACAAACAAACAACTATCAGTCTTTATCTAAAAAATATCTAAAACTAAAAGGGCTAGAGCCCCTGACAAGTGAGCATGAAGCCTTTAGTTTAAAACCCCGTACCATCAAATAAAAAAGACAGGAAGGAAGGAAGGAAAGAAGGAAGGAAAAATAGGACAAACAATAAAATATGAATGAATCTCAAATCTAAGGGGGAAGCCAGGCACTGGTGGCTCACATATGCAATCCCTGCCACTAAGGAGGCCTAAAGATCTAAAGATTGAGGCCCAAGTCAGCCTGGAGGAAAAAAACTCTGTTCCACTTAACCACCAAAAATGCCAGTAGTAGACCTGTGGCTAAAGTGGTACAGCACTGTCCCCTAGCAAAAAAAAAATCAAAAATGACTGAAATAAGAAAGGGCTAGGGGGCCAGGCGTGTAGCCTAGTGGAAGAATCCTAGCCTAGCGTGCACAGAGCTCCGTGTTTGATTCCTTGGTACCATATACATAGAAAAAGCTGAAAGCGGTGCTGTGGCTCAAGTGGTAAAGCGCTAGCCTTGAGAAAGCTCAAGGACAGTGCCCAGGCCCTGAGTTCAAGCCCCAGGACTGGCAAACAAAGAGGGGGACTAGATACATGGATGAAATGGTAGAGTACCTACCTAGCAAACACAAGGCTCTGAGTTCAAATCTTAAGTATTAAAACCAAAAACAAAGAGTCTCTGGACATCAGCATCCCTTTGTGCAAACGCATCTCTTAAGCTACAATTGCTGGGAGAAGACAGTCTCTTCCACCCAGACCACCAGAACCCAGTGGCACAGGTGCCCAGCAGAGTAATGTGAAGTCAGTAGGTGGATACCAGCTTTTCCATGAGCACCTGGTCCAGACGTGGAAGGGACAAGAGAACCAGTGATCAAGAGCAGGTGAAAACTCCTTCTACTCCAAGTTTATCGAGAGCAAACTAAAGAGATGGGCAAGAAAGTCCCATTTGTCCCCTTAGAACACATCCATGTGCTCCTGCTGTTATCCCAGCAGGGAAGTGGAGGGGGTGATCACCTATAAAGTTGCTAAGGGTAACCAGATGTCACCTCACTAGACATTGCTGTGCCTGTTGCTCTTGGTGGCCCCTCTTGCTCACCGACTTCTTTTTCACTCTGTAGAAGGCTCCTAGCAGCTGTCGTCACGTTCTCACTGGCTGAAGAAATTGCTTTTGTCCAACACTATTAACACTGTTCAACTCACACTCTCCCCTCCCTACCTATCCTCTGGGCTCACCTTCTCTTTTCCTTTTCTTCTGGCTCATTATTCTTTATTTTTCTCTCCTCCAACCTGGGCCCATCTCTTTCCCATTTTTCTCCCCTTCCTTCCACGTTTTCCACAGCAGTATCGAACACTCAGCAAGCCACCATGACCCTAGCCCCCAAACCTCCCACAGCTCAATACCTCTGAACTTCCCACCCACCTCCAGCTCTCTGAAGGTCTTGGACGCCCTCCTGACATCTGAGTCCTTCATGAAACTAAGTCAGTGTTCCAAAATAGTCCTCTAAAGGATGAGGACAACTGCACAGTTATTTTGGAAAATGTTGTGTGGTGAGAGTCCCTGGATAATGCAGAAATGACAATAGGGAGGCAGGCAGTGGCAGTCTGGCCAGACCTTGCTTGTGCAGATGAATCCTCCTGGAAGGAGACTGGGGAATGGATAAGGCTTTGGGGACAATACTGACACCAGATCCTTAATGATCCTTGTCTGTGAAGGCTATTACAGACATAGAATAGCACCTCCTAAAGCTGGACATTGGTGGCTCACACCAATAATCTTACCTACTCAGGAAGCTGAGATCTGAGGATCATGGTTCAAAGCCAGTCCAGGCAAAAAACTAGTCTATGAGAGTCTTCCCTCCTATTAACCAGCAAAAAAACAGAAGTAGAGCTAGGGCTCAAGTGGTAGAGCACCAGCTGTGACCAAAAAAAAGCTTAAGGGTCAGCACACAGGACCTTAGTTCAAGCCCATCACAAAACAAAACACAACGAAACAAACAAAAATAAAAACCATAAACCTGATTTTAAGCCCGGTGTGATGGCTCACACGGGAAATCCTAGCTACTCAGGAGGCTGAGATCTGAGGATCAAGGTTCAAAGCCAGCCCAGGCACAAAAGGACCTGAGACTCTTATCTCCAATTAACTAAAAAATGGGAAATGGGGCTTGGCTCAAGGGTAGGGTGATATTCTTGAACTGAATAGCTCAGGAACAATGCCCAGGCCGAGTTCAAGCCCCCTGACCACACACACACACACACACACACACACACACACACACACACACAATGAACAACAACAACAAAAATCCTGACTTTACAATTCTCACACAGCTGACTGGGACCCAGGGCTTGGATTGCAGTAGGTTGGGTATATTCTAAGTGCCAGCTCTCTTCAAACTACTATTTCCAAATTAGGTCTAAATAGAGTCCAAATCATTCTGTAGGCTTATTTTTTGTTAGTCTTATCAAAACATACAGAAATGGATGTAAGTTTACAGTTCTGCAGATTTTCACAAGGTGCCTGTACTTGTAAAATTGAAAATCAAGCTGGTCACTAGTGCTCATGCCTGTAATCCTAGCTACTCAGGAGGCCGAGATCTGATGATTGTTGTTCAAAGCCAACCCAGGCACAAAAGTCTGAGAGACTCTTATCTCCAAGTAACCACCAGAAACTGGGAGAGGCACTGTGGCTCAATGTGGTAGAGCACTAGCCTTGAATTGAAAAGCTCAGGGATAAGCCCTGAGTTCAAGCCTCATGACCAACAAAAGGAAGGAAGGAAGGAAGGAAGGAAGGAAGGAAGGAAGGAAGGAAGGAAGGAAGGAAGGAAGGAAGGAAGGAAGGAAGGAAGGAAGGAAGGACATCCTCCAGATAAAGAAACAAAACATAACAAAAGCCCAAAGCTGTCCCATTTCCAGTAACTGCTGCCGCATTCCAACACAGCAGATTTGCATGGACTTTCTATATTGAAATCACAGAAAATGTTCACTTTGAAATGTTTCTGAGACTCTTCTTCACATGGGCATCTAGTTATTCATTACTATATGGTACTTTATTCAAGAAGTATGGTTGAGCTCTGGTGGCTCATTCTGTAATCCTGGCTACTCATAAACCTGAGATCTAGAGGTTCAATGTCAAACCAAAGGAAAAGAAATCCTTGAAACTCTATTTCCAATTAATTAGGAAAAAGCTTGCCTGGCAGCATGGTTCAAGTGGTAGAGCACCAAGCAAATAATAACAAGGCCCTTCACATAAATGGAGGGGTAACAGTGGTTTTCAATAGACACTATGTTGAAAGTGAACTATACAAATTTGTGGGGTGAATGGGGTATTGAGAGGGAAAAACTGGGAGACAGGGAAGAGGTGACATTGTCCAAAAAGAAACATACTCATCTCCTGACTTATATAACTACTGTCCCTCTGTGCATCATCTTCATTATTGCAATTAAGAAATAGTTTTTCTTAAAGAACAAGGCCCTAAGTTCAACCCCTAGTATAGGAAAGAATAGAAAGCATATCACAGTTAATTCATCTACTCTATTCTAGCATTTCATAGTTTCCAGTTGGGTGTGTAAATATTAGCACATGAATATTTGAGAACATGTTTTTCAGTGGACATATGTAAAACTTCTGTTGGGAGTATATCTTGTAATCGGAACGCAGTGCTTATCAATATGTTTCAAAGGAAAGAAAAAAAAACCTCCAGTTTGATATGGGACTGACATTGCAAGATGTCAGTTCTGTGATTGAACCCAGGCTTGCCATGAACAGAGGAAGGAGACTTGTGCCAGGAAACTGTCCCAAGAAGTGCCGGATTCAGAGAGAAAGCTCTGAATAAAATCATAGATCAATAGACTGATGGTTGACTAGTAACTCTCTTCTGAGACTGTGGCAAAGATCAGGATTATTCTTCATTCTTTCATGCAGAACTTTCTAACAGGAAAAGCTGGAGAAGAACAGCAGGGGACAAGGAGAGCGTGTTTTAAGTGGGCTTTGGGAGTTTTCTGAGTCCAGGAGGAAGGTGAGAGGGAGGTGCGAATCTGTGATCTTAAGCAAAGCAGACTCAGAGTTACTATTCTGTGTCCTGGTTCTCATATGACCTAATGCCTAAAATAAACTCACTAATGCTATCAGATCCTCTGGTGAAACTCCCCAGAATATTTAGAAGCAATTCCATTTCACCTCCACTGGAATGAGAAATTATCTGCTCATTTTAAGGAAAGTAAAAAATACAATACAATACAATAAAACGATGGAGGATATATGTCCTGGCTATAAACAACCATTCTGGAGTCATACTTTAATAAGTCAATGATCCAACAGCAAACTGGGAGTTCTGGATGGGTGGATGGATGGATGGTTGGATGGATGGGTTATAGTGCCCTCTTGTGTTCCCTGTAAGGTATAACTGTGTCTCTACACAATCACACAGCCTTTCCCTCAATGTTGAGTACTATGTTTGGTATGGAGTATTCAGTAGTTAATAAGACAGTTTTCGAGTTTCACTTTTTTTTATTTTCTTTTTCTTTTTACTGGCATATAGAAACAAAAATTTTAAGTATTAATGGGGCAATGTGATGTTTGCTACCTATGTGTATTATATAATGTTTAAATCTGATTAAACATTTCTTTCCCATCAAACTTTGATGTTATTTATGGTAACAAAAAATTACATGACCAGAGACTGCCTCACATCTGTACTATTAGTTACTCAACAGTCTGACGTCTGAGGAAAAGAGTTGGAGGCCAGCTTAGGCAGAAAGGTCCATGAGATTCATATCTTCAATTAACTAGAAGCAGCCACAAATGGAGATGTGTCTGAGGTGGTAGAAAGCCAGTCTTGAGTGAGAAAGCAAAGGGATAGTGTCCAGTCCCTGAGTTTAAGCCCCAGTACTGGCCCCATCTCCTTCCAAACTGCTTTCTCAGCCTCTGGGAACAAGCACCCAACTCTCAGCTTCTGTGACACTGGCATGCTTAGGTTCCACATGAGAGTGAGATTCTGTGGTACTCACTGGTCTTGCTGTGCCTGCCTTATTCCACTTGATATAATTACCTCTAGTTCTGTGTATATGTACATCTGTGCCAATACTAGGGCTTAAATTCAGGGCCCTATACTCTCACTGGACTTTCTGGTTTATAGTTGGTACTCTAACACTTGGGCCAGGCCTCTAGACTGACATTTTGCTGGCTAATTGAAGACACAGTGTCATAAATTTTCTGCCCTGGCTGGCTTCAAACTGTGATTTTTCTATGTCTCGGCCTCCTACATAGCTAGGATTACAGGCATGAGCCACCATTCCCCAAATTATTCATTCATTTTTTATGGCTGAATAATATTCATTGTGTATAACATTCTACATTTTTTATCTATTTTTCAGTTTGCAAAAACAGTGGGAGAAAATATTTGCTTGCAAATTGTATATTTGGCACACAATTGATATCCAAAAATATATAAGAAATGCCAAAAATGCAGCCAGGCCCATTCATGCCTATAGCTACTCAGGAGGCTGTGATCTGAGGATCATGACTCCAAACTGAGACTCTTACCTCCAATTAATCACTAGAAAGGGGAAGTAGACCTGTAGCTCAAAGGGTAGGGAGGTAGCCTTGAACTGGAGAGCTCAGGGACAGTGCCCAGGCCCAGAGTTCAAGCCCCATGACCCACGAGAGAGAGTGAGAGAGAGAGAGAGAGAGAGAGAGAGAGAGAGAGAGAGAGAGAGAGAGAGAAGCAGGTCAAAAATGCAACAGCAAAATAATAATTATTATTATTATTAACAAACTTGTGTGTGTCTGTATGTGTGTGCTGGCCCTTGGGCTGAACTCAGGCCTTCATACTGTCATTGAACTCAACCATTTGAGCCACAGCTCTGCTTCTTGCTTTTTTGGTGGTTAATTGGAGATAAAAATTTCACATCAGAAGTGGCACTGTGGCTCAAAGTGGTAGAACGCTGGTGTTGAGCTGAAGGGCTTAAGGACAGCACCCAGGCCCAGAGTTCAAGCCCCATGCCTGACAAAGAAAAAAAGAAAAGATCAAATTTATGAGCAGGGAGCATGGCCTAGGGGTATAGTGCTTGCTTAGCATGCACAAAGCCTTGGGTTCGATTCCTCAGAATCACATACTCAGAATAAGGCAGAAGTGGTACTGTGGTTCAAATGTCAGGGCACTGGCCTTGAGTAACAAGTGTCCAAGGACAGTCAATGCCCAGGCCCTGAGTTCAAGCCCCAGGACTGGCAGCTTCTCTGCCTGGTTGACTTGGAAGCACAATCCCCAGATCTCAGCCTCTTCAGTAGTTAAGATTACAGGAGAGAGACACTAGTGCCCAGTTTAGTGAGCCAATTTTTAAGACATAGGTAAATTGTAAATTTCAAGACTTGGGTAAGAGATAGTTCTCAAAAATAAAACAAGGGTCTGAGAATGTGGCCTAGTGGTAGAGTGCTTGCCTAGCATGCATAAAGCTCTGGGTTCAGTTCCTCAGTAGCACATACACAGAAAAAGCCAGAAGTTATGCTGTGGCTCAAGTGACAGATCACTAGCCCGGAGCCAAAGAAGCTCAGGTACAGTGCCTGGGCTCTGAGTTCAAGTCCTAGGACTGGAGAAACAACAGTAGCAACAAAACCAGACAGCCAATGAGCTCATGGAAAAAATGCTTGACATCACCAATCCCCAAAGATATGCAAATTACAATCATAATAAACGATCATGGAAAGCATATGATGTTTCCATAGAAAATTAAACATGGTTCTTCAATGAGATTCAGCCATCAATCATCCTAGGTACATATCACAGAAAATGAAATCAAAGAACTACCTGTATGCTTGATCTCATGGTTTAAACAATCCTCCTGCCTCAGCATCCTTAGCAGCCAGACTACAGATATATACCACCGAGCCCATTTGAGATTTCAGATCTCAGTGATGGCCTAACTCTGTGGAAGGAATAATTTTTGGTGGTACTGGAGTTTGAACTCAAGAATTGCTAGACAAATGAGCTACTCCTTGTGCCACAGAGAGCCCTTAATTTGGTGTTGCTGTGTCTCAGTTTCTCAAACCTGAAAATGGAGATCAAAATATGGAATTCAGTTTCTCAAAAGACTACATAAAATAAGCAACACAGAGCATTTTTTAAATTTAATGATCATTAAAAAAAAACAGAATAAATACAATATCTGGGTGTCCGGGTACATGTCAACACAACCAACAGATGGTAAATATTTCAGGTAAAATTCAATACCCCTGGATTCCCTCCACACAGGTAAAAAAACCGAGCCAACGTCACAATTGAATGCAACCTCCACTCACGACACAGTAAGAGTTCTTTAATCTCAGCCAAATAAGGGGGGGAGTAAATGAAGTACCAACAAAAGACTGTATATGTGTGCAAAGACATTCTAGGCATAGGTGCTAAATAATCTTACATTGTTACACTCTTGATTTAATATTCCTCGGGCCATACAATTTCCTTCCCACATGTACGAACATTACATGTGTGTTTCATCTCTAAGTGGTCTCTAAGATCACTAGTGTGCAAAGATGAATGCTGAGCACGTGATAACATCAGTGGTGACATATAAAATAGCCTGCTAATTCGTCAGGATGCTGAGGGTTATAGTTCAAAACTACCCCAGACAAGAAACTCTTATCTCTAGCCAGCAAAATGATAATAATAATAATAACAAATAATAAATAACAACTCAGGGACAGTGCCTAGGTCCTAAGTTCAAGCCCTAGGACCAGTGCACACATGCGCGCGCGCACGCTCGTGCACACGCACACACACACACACATGCGCGCGCGTGCACACACACACACACACGCACACAGCTCCTCCTGTGCTTGTTAAAGCTATATTCTTTCTTCCTCCTCCTTTTCCTTCCCCTCCTCCTATCCCTCCTCCTCCGTTTTGCCAGTACTGCAGCTTAACTCTGGGCCTCACACTATCCCATGACTTTTTTACTCAAGACCGGTGCTCTACTACTTGAGCCACATCTCCACTTCCCGTAGTCTGCTGGATAATTGAAGGTAAAAGTTTCTCTGTCTGCCCCAGCTGACCTCGAGCCTTGATCCTCCAGGTCTCAACCTCCTGATAACTGGAATTGCAAGCATGAGCCACTCATGCCTGGCTCTTTTCTTGCTGTTGGCTCCTTTACTGACTTTTAAGCCCTGGCCTCCTTTCATGAGTTCCCACTTTTAGCAACACCATCCAGGACAGAAACTGCTCCAGGAGATTCTGCCTGCCTCCACAAGGGAGCACTATGTGCCATCTCCTCCAGCCAGAGCGTAGCCATTAAGCCTCTTCCTCCACAGGCCTCCAGGTGTGGCACCCTACACCCTAAAGTTCCCCATATTTCATATCCCATTAAGCTATGAGCAAAACATGCAGAAATATATGACTCATAGTGGAGATGAAAAAAAAAGTGAAGAGCCACCTAGAAATGACACACGTGTAATCAGCAGACATGATCATCACAAATGACGGCAATTGCATCTTACAAATTCAGGAAGTCAGAGGGAAGGCTGGAATACCTTGTTAGAAATATGTTGTGGGAAAAATTTTTTAAATCAGCAAACAACAAGGAAGAAAAAAAAAGGAAGAGAAGGAGGAGGAGGAACAGGAGGAGGAGGAGGAGAGTATTGAAAGAAGGAAACAAAGAGCTTCAGCGACCTATGGGACATCATTCGGTCTAGATGGCAAAGAACTAAAATGTTTCCAAATCTAAAAAGTAAAAGAGAAAAATCATCCTCTAAATTGTCAGCAAGCCCATCAGAATTTTTAATGTTATTATTGGAGAAAGAAGCTCTCATTTTTTTTCCTTAAGGCTCTGTGGATAAATCATTATGGGAACTCTCAGGGGGTTGACAATCCAGACATGTAATACCTGTGCTATTCTCATCTTCATCTTGGAGACTCACTCATCTATCACTCATCCATCTGTTCACTCTGTAGCCCAGGCTAGCCTTGAACTTGAAAGTTACCTTCCACGGCTTCCGGAGTACTGAGATTATAATTATAGATTAACACAGTATTTCTAATTTATGTATCTATCCACTTTGTCGGTTGTCGGGCTTGAACTCAGGACCTGAGCTTCTTTGTGCTCAAGGTGGTGTTCTACCACTTCAACCACAGTGCCTCCAGTTTTTGAATGATTAATTGGAGATTAGAATCTCGGTTTTCTGGAACATTTATGCCCAGGCTGACTTCTGAGTAGCTAGGATGATAGGTGTGAGCCACCAACACACAGCTCAACAATATTTTTAATCACATAAAATAATACTTGATCTAGAAGGATTTTCTCCAAAAAAGGCAAAAGTTGTTCCACAGTAGAATCCTGTACACACAAATCACTGCATTTATAAACTTATTTTATGAATCAATGCAAAATGATGTTTTCCCATCGTATTTAACAGCAATAGTTAAAATAGGAATAGGAAGAAACTAACTAAAGGGCAGGGTGGTGATTCACATTGTAACCTCAGATATTTGGGAAGCAGAGAACAAGACAATCCTGGTTGAAGGCCACTGGGAGAAAATATTCAACCCAATGAGCAGGTTAGTCATGCCTCAACTGCTTGTAATTCCAGTAAATGGAACAGTCATCTGTAGGGCCACCACAGCTGGTAGCTAGCCCCAGGCAATACACACACACACACACACACACACACACACACACACACACACACACACACACACAATGTTATCCAAAAGTATCTAAAGTAAAAGAGGACTGACGTTGTGGCTCAAGTGATAGAGTGCTAAATCCAAACTCCAATACTGCCAAAAGAAAAGGAAGAGGGGAAAAAAATCTACTTACAGGAGATAAAAACTTTTTCTTCTTTTTCTTTTCTCTTTTTTTTTTAAGTGTTAATATCAGAAATTGAACACGGGGCCTTGGGGGGTTTTTTTGGCTTCTTTTGCTCAAGGATGACATTCTACCACTTTACTCCCTGCCTCCACTTTCAGCTTTTTCATAGTTACTTGGAGGTCAGTCTCATGGCCTTTTCTGCCCTGGGTTAGCTTCAGTTTGGGATGCTTGGATCTCAGCTTCCTGAGAAGCTAGGCTTTACAAGCACGAGCCCTTGATGGCCAACAAAAACTTTTTAAAAACCAAAGCAGAAAACAGAATTCTGTTTTCAACTGTGATGGAAAAAGAGAGATTGGATTTACCCCTCTCCTCCTTTCTCAACTAAAAGCTAGACAGACTATTCCAAACACAAGTGATCCCTGAGAGAAAGAAAACACATGAGGGAATCAGGTGCACCCACCTTACAACCTGGAGAAATTGCCAGATTGACTACACAAGAGAAACTCAAACAGAACCAGTGGTGAAAGAGGCAAAGTCCAGAGCTCCTGTGTGGAAGATTGTGACATGGAGTATAAAGAGGAAAGAGTGGGGAGGGAGGGAGAGAGAGAGGGAGAAAGAGAGAGAAAGAAAAGAAGGGAAGGAGGAAGGAAAGAAGGAAAGGCAGGCAGGCGGAAGGAAGGAAGGAAGGAAGGAAGGAAGGAAGGAAGGAAGGAAGGAAGGAAGGGAGGGAGGGAGGGAGGGAGGGAGGGAGGGAGGGAGGGAGGGAGGGAGGGAGGGAGGGAGGGAGAGAGACACTGTAGAAAATGGGGGATCCTGAGATTTGCATCGCACCCTCTGGTGGTAAGAACGAAGAAGGACAGTGAGGAGATACCCCATGACCTTGGCCAGAACAAGGGCTGAAGAGGTAGGAAGCCACCTCTGAATTCACAGACAGCCTGAAGAGCTGCCTGCTTCCCTTGTGTGTGTCAGGTGCTGGCACAGAGCAAGTTGCTTTCACAGGACCAAATTAGACCTTGAGGGAAAGGTGTCTTAGTCCTGATCTATCAAGGCAAATATTAAGAGAATGAAACTAATCGCATTTGATGTCACTTCATCAAGTTCTAAATAAAAGCCAAAATAAGCTAAAGGAATTCAAACCACCCAGCAACAGCGGACACAATATGTACAATGTTTGAAATGCAGTCAACATAACCAAAGCCAGAAAAACAAAACAAGACCATAGACACAGACCCAGCCATGCCTGGTCAGTGGCTCAAGCCTATAATCCTATCTTCTTGGGAGGTAGAGATTGGGGTAATCATGGTTGGAAGTCAGCTGGGCAAGTTACCCCATGAAGAGGTGTGTCATTATCCCAGCTATTGAGAAACACAGTAACAGGGCATAAGAGTCCCCACTTACCAGCCCCAGAAGCACAGGGAAGTACAAGTAGGAAGCTCACAGAAAAGAGAAGACCACGGCACAAAGTGATACTCTGTCCAGAAGAAAATAACCAATGCAAAAAAAGAGCTGGAGGCATGGCACAAGTTAGAGTGCCTGCCTAGCAAACAGAAGGTCCCAAATTCAAACCCAGTACTACCACTACCAAAAACAAAACTGGTAAAATATCAAAGCAGTGATTACAAATACTCTTCTTATACTCAAAGAAGTATAGGATAATTGAAGTGTGGTCAGGAGAAACATTAAATATACATATGCCTAGAAGCTAATGTTCTAGGAATTAAAAAAATATAATACCTGAATGGAAGAAAAAATACATTGTTAGGATTAGAGGCAGGTTAAATGCTATAGTGAAGTTGAAGACAAAACAACAGAAACTATCCAAAATGAACAAGGAGCAAGAATAATGTAGGATAATGTAGAGTAGCTGGGGGGTGGGGGAGGGGGGAGGAAAATACCTGAAAGAAATGCAGTCATCTGATTCTTCTGATATACATCACAGTTCTATAGCCAGTATGCTATATATTTACAAGCTGCTCTGCAGTGGCTTATGCCTAAAATCCTTGCTTCTCAGGAGGCTGAGATCTGAGGGATGTAATTAGAAGCCAGTCTGGGGAAGAAAGTCCAGATAGATAGATTAGAATTACAGATAGATTCCCATCTATAATTAACCAGCAAATAAACAGAAGTGGAGGTGTGGCTCAACTGTTACAGTACTAGTCTTGAGTGAAAAAGCTAAGGGACAGAGCCTAGGTCCTGAGTTCAAGTCCTGGTAGTACCAACACACACACACACGTACACGTACACAAACACATGCACGCACAGAGTATATTTATGATATAAGTACTTTGTGCCGGTGGAGAGAAGGCTAGAGGTTGATTTATTGTGGAGGTGGAGCTACACCCCACTCTGCCTCTACAAGCTAGCAACGGAGCTAAGAATGCCACCAACATAGCTCAATCTGAGGCTGTGAGTCTGAGAGCCACAGGCATGAGCCCTGGCCTTACATGGGATGCAATGAGGTGTCTTACTCGCTCCGTGAGACAGATCCAAAGGGAGAAAATGCTTCTTTCCATCGCCCTTTGTTCTTTTCACTGCCAGCGTAGAGGAGTTCAATCTATTTTTACTGAGTCCACCCTTCCATTGCTTATCTCATCCAGAAACTCACCATCACGCCCAGTCTGATATGCTTAATGTTTAACCAGGAATCCCATGACCCAGTAAAACTTAAAACATAAAATTATTGTGAGTCCACAATTTATCAACTTGGCACTGGACACATCTTGTACAATCATACCGATTGACTCACCACATGAGGAGAGGCTGTAACGATCCCCTCTCACCTGATACAAGAAATCCCACTCAACCCTTTCCAGAAAAGGAGAGAAAGACCCTTGAGTGATGAGAACCTTTCTCTGTGATATCTCATCATATAAAACCATGATGTAAAGTCAAAAGGTATGTGGCCCTGGATCAACACATCTTACGTAATAAGAGAACAAGAGGAGAGAAAATAAAGATAGAGACATGCAAATATGAGAGAAATGCTAATGATGCTTATCTTGCTCTTCTCTGCCACTGGTCACATGATCCTGGCTGGCATGTCTACAGCCTTCCTGCACCATGCATTCTGTATTCACTCTGGTACATTGGCAGGTCATGACCCTTTACCTGACGACACCTAGGTACTCGTTCCTGAAGTGCTGGAGCCATTAGTTGCTCTTCATAGATGGGCGTTGTACTTACCTATTGACTTAAACCATGGGTCACAGTAACTGGCCCTTGCAGTCCAGATCAGCAACTCAGCCAACATACAGTATCCCTCTTATGTCCCTGTTGATTCAGAAGCATGAAGAGCCATCTAAAGTGGCCCGATGGCAGCTATGACTTCCAATTAATAGAGTGACCATTGGCTCTCTATGGAAGTTTCTCCCTTTTAGAACTAAGATGTTAAGTTTATACTTTATATTTTAGTTTTACTTTATAATCTATTGAGATCACAAAGTTACAAGAACAAAAAGCAAAGGGCTAGGACTGTGGCTTGCCTAGCATACCTAAAGCCCCAGGTTTGATTCCTCAGTACCACATACACAGAAAAAAGCCAGAAGTGGTGCTGTGGCTCAAGTGGTAGAGATCTAGCCTTGAGCAAAAGAAGCTCAGGGATAGTGACCAGGACCTGAGTTCAAGTCCCAAGACTGGCAAAACAAAAAGGAACAAAAAGAGAAGGTTTTGCTAGTGGGTCATTAAGGATAATAATGAATACTAATACCAGGGTCTCTCGCTTTCTGGACTCCTGAATCCTGGTTGTGAGAGAAACCAGAGACTGGGGTTCAGCAGCCTCTGAAGCCTAAAGCCTTTAAGGTACTGTCACCTGGTTCCACTCACAGCAGCAGAGCCACCAAAAGGCCTAGCTACTCTTCTGTCAAACCAACTGATTCCAGATCATGAGGAACATGGTAGGATCAGGGAAGAAAAAGAAAGACTGAGACAATGAAGAAGGAAAGGAGGGAGGGAGGGAGGATGGGAGGGAGGGAGGAACAACCATAGTGGTAACATGGTAGAAAGAAAAAGTGAAATATATATATATATATATATTAAGTAATGACTGAGAATTTCACAGAATTAATACCAGACACCAAATTATAGATTCAGAAATTGAAGTAAATACAAAACAGGACAAATGTCCAAAATTTGACATGTAAATGGACCTTCCTTTTTCCTTTCTTTTTCTTTTCTTTTTTTTTTTGAGAGAGAGTACCGAATGTTATTGTTCTCTGGAATAGTAGCTCCCTTTGAGCTGAGAACCATAAAAGAATTAAGGAAAAATATTTCCATTGCAGAGACCAGACATTTGGAAAGCAGCCACTGTGCGTATAAAATGCAACCCTGGCTGTGTTTTATTTCTTACTAAATTCTTGACTGTTCTGACTTTCATCACTTACTGCCTCATGATTGACAGTGCATGTGTGCCTCTGTTGTAATTGATTCAGAGAGAAATTTCTATAGGTCTCCCCGCTGTTTTCTTTTGAACAAGAAGGAACATGCTTTTCATCCCAGAAGCTGCTGCTGAATTGGGATTGGAAAACTGAGGACTGCAGGGCTCTGAAGTCACTGTACATATCCGAGGGCACAAATTGGTTCCAGGTCAGAAAGCCTGGAATGAGTGTCTCCTGTCCTTCCCGATTTACACTGGAATGTACACTGTTTTTCCTGGAAACCTCCTAAGAAGCGGAATAGAACCAGGCAAAAGGCACATGACTTGATCTCAGCACTTGTGAATTTTGGTCCTTGTCTTGCTATGATAGCAGGCAAGTCATTTAAAGTTCTCAACATTAGTTTCTCTTTTGACAGGTTAATGGACATTTCAAATACAGCTGACTTCTTGGGCGAATCATCCAATGTTAAATGCTCTATTGAAGAAGTATTTTTATTGAATTAGATTTTAAAAAGTGTTGGAAGAGATTTCCTTAGGACAAACCAACTACTATTTTAATTGTTCTCTGGATTTCATTTCTTTTCAACGTCTCAAGAAAAAGAAGTTGTATATTCTTCTCTTTTTTTCTTTTTTTTCCCCATGCTCATACTAGGGCTTGAACTTAGGGCCTCAGCACTGTCCTTAGTATTTTTTTGGCTTTGCTTTTATTTTTTTTCATATATTTTACATGCTTCAAAAAGGTATTAAGCATAATTGCTAAATATAATTTCTCACAGTCTTAAGGTAGGCAGCCATTTTTAAGTGATGATAAAAAGATAGAAGTTTGCTGTTTTCCTACTTTCAGGTTTTTTTAATTTTTTATTAAAGAATGTATTAACATTGATTTTACATCATATTTCAAATGATGTATTTAACAAACAAGTATTCAAGAAGGGAATCTCTATATACAATCACTGGCATTTAGATTTTAGAACATAATTAAAATTAGGCTAAGGGTTCATATATTTCATATATTTTTATTGTAATTACTAGAAGGGTTACATTGTATTCACCAGATAGAAGGTGCATAACTTCATAAACATTGATACCCTTTCTCGTGTCTTGGTCCCCATTCTCCTTCCCCCACCCCCACCCCTTCTTTTTCTTTTCTTTTTGCCAATACTGGGGCTTGAACTCTGGGCCTGGACACTGTTCTGGAGCTTTTATGCACAAGGCTAGTGCTCTATTTTTGAACCATAGCTCCACTTCCAGTGGTGTGTGTGTGTGTATGCGTGTGCCTGTGTGTGTCACTGGTGTGCAGCAAATCCAGTGTTCTAGGAACCTACATGCCATCTTTTTCATAGCGGTTAGAAGCATCTGCAACATGGTTCCCGGGGAGGATTTGAACTTCCTCCAGAGTGTCTGGGAAGAACAGAAAGAGGGCCTCTTCCATCCATCACTGACATTCACTTCTCAACATGTTTGGTGAAACTGAGGACAACTTTACAGAATTTGCTCCACGCATCATTCTTGGACATGCTCAAATCTGCAAGGACCCACATAAACACCTGTGTCAAGTATGTGATCTACAAGGAATTGCTGAGATTGAGCCCTGCTACATAAGGTGTGTGGCTTGGAGAGCTCTGGACAAGATGTCATTCAACCCATGAGCTTGCTCAGAGACTCCTCTTAGAAGGGCAGTCTTCCCCCCTCCCTACTCTCCCACCAGCTTAATGAAAATGTAAAACACTGTTCATTAAAAGTGCCCTGCAGATGGGTAGGAATGATGGTTAAGGAATGCACCTTGTATCTGGCAAATATAATGTAACCCTTCTATTAATTACAATTAAAAAGAAGAAGAAGGGCCATGCAATTGTGCAAGCAATTATCTTGGTGCATGATTAACAAAGCTGCTTTCGCCTCCCCCCTTAGTCATTCTTATGGAAATTCCTCCCCCATCTCCGCTTCCTTGAATATCTCAAATTTAGGGGAAAAAAACTAATAGAGAAAAGAGCCACAGTTTTGCCTTTTCTAGAATTCCATGTAATTGGAATCATATATTATGCAGCCCTTTTCAGATTGGTTTCCTTCAGTTAGTAGGTTTTCTCTTAGGTCTCTTCATGGCTCAAGAGCTCATTTTCTTTTTCAGTGACAAATAATAATATATTGTCAAGATGTGTCGTGGTTTATTTATGTATTCTATTTAACCTATTCTATTTATTCTAGTATCTGTTCAACTGTTAAAGGGCATCTTGATTACTCTTTACTAGTTAGGGGCACTTAGGACTAGAATAAAAGCTTCCACTAGCATTGAGTGTAAGTGCTTTTACGATTGTGATTACAAAACACAATTGATTGAAGAAGCATGAAGGTGAATAATTGTTGGGAGAGTGTTCAATGTATTTGCCAAGTGCCAGTGGCTCACATTGTAATCCTAGCTACTCAGGAGGCTGAGGGATGAGACTCACAGTTCAAAGCCAGCCTGAGCGGAAAAATCCATGAGAGGGCTGGGAATGTGGTCTAGGAGCAGCGTGCTTGCCTAGCATGCATGAAGCCTCGGGTTTGATTCCTTGGTACCACATACACAGAAAAGGCTGGAAGTGATGCTGTGGCCCAAGTGGTAGAATGCTTGCCTTGAGAAAGCTCAAGGATAGTGTTCAGGCCCTGAGTTCAAACCCTGGGTCAAAAAAAGAAAAGAAAAGAAAAGAAAGGAATGGAGGAAGGAAGGAAGGAAGGAAGGAAGGAAGGAAGGAAGGAAGGAAGGAAAAGAGAAAGAGAAAAGTCCATGAGATTTTTTTTCTCCAATTAACCAGCAAAAAGCCAGAAGTGAGGCTATGTGGCTTAAGTGGTAGAGTGCTAGCCTTGAGTGAAAAAGCTCAGAGACAGTGCCCAGGCTCTGAGTTCAAACTGCGTGCCCACACAAGACATGGAGAAGCTCTGTCTAACTGGTAGATAGTCTCCAAGACCCCAGAAGGTAGAATGCCACAGGAGAAGAATCCTGGATACCTGGAACATGACCTGCTGGTATATGGAGCTGGTTGGCTCGTCCATTCTCCCACACAGCCAGAGGAGTTGGGGAGCAAAGTCTATGTCCTTTGACATCATCTGGGCACTGGTTCTCCTCAATCTCCAGCTCTATGGGGCAGAGGCAGCGGCTTGCTCAGGGTGATGGATGGGTTCTTCCAGGTTGTTTTTCCTGTCTCTTTGCCTTTTGACTGTGGCTATGGCTTGCAGCAGCCCTCAGCCCTCTTCCCTGCACATGGAGTCCTCAATTGCTCTACAAGGGTGTTTTTGCCAGGTTGGCCAGTGAAGTTCCTCCTATATCTTTGGCTGCTGCTTCTCCACCTCTTGGCTGGCCTCTCAATTGCACTTTCTGTTAATCATGCTGGTCTTCAGCCTTACTTCTCCCAAGGTAGCTCTGGCTGGGCTCTGCCTGGGCCCTGCCTGGACCCCTGGCCAAGAGCACGCACAGCGTCCTGGGAGCATGCATGTAACAGAGGAACACACACACACACACACACACACACACACACACACACACACACACACACACACACACCAAGGTAGCTGGTGGCTGCCAGAAACCCAGGTGCATGAAAACAGGAAACCCAGGAACCATTAATGAAACTCAAAACTCAGTGTGGACTATAAAAACAAAATCAAAAAAATGATGTGGAGATTTCTGTCACAATAATGCTCATTTACAGAAACTGGAGTGACTTTCTTAAGGATAAAGTAGATTTCATGATAACAGAGATAAAGAAAATTTAGTAATCACAAAGATTAATTGAAGCACATAAACAATTCCTAGCCAGGTATTGGCGGCTCATGCCTGGGATCCTAACTACTCAGGGGGCTGAGATATGAGGATCATAATTCAAAGCCAGTCCAGGCTTGAAAATCCTTTGTTTATTTGAAAAGGGGAAGGTGAGGAAAAAACAGATGAGTGGGAGGGGTGGAGGGGAGGGAAAGTGGGAGAAAAACATGGAAAATGGTAACAATGTTCAAGAAGTAATGTACCTACTACCTGATGAACGCAACTGTAACCACTCTGTACCCCAACAATAAAATAAGCAAATAAATGAATAAATAGAATTAAAAAAAGAAAGTCTATGAGACCCTTATCTCCAATTAACTACCAGAAAACAGGAAGTGGTGCTGTGGCGCAAAGTGGTAGAGTGATAGCCTGGAACTAAAGAGCCCAAGGACAGCGTCCATGCCCTGAATTCAATCCCTACAACCAACCCGGAAAAAAACAAAAAAACAAACAACCTCCTACTGTACATACTCTTAACAGAAAATCTTTAATATGAATGTATCAAAAATTGATGGACTTGAATGGAGAAATAAACTATTTTTTTTGTTTCTTTGTTTATTGTTGGTATAGAGGGAATCTTCAATTCAGGGCCCCAGCTGTCTCACTCACAGTTGGTCCTCTTACCACTTAAGCCACCCCTCCAGTATCAGCTTGTTGTTGGTTAATTGGAGATAAAGAATTACTCAGATTTATCTTCTTGGACTGGATCCAAGCCAAGATCCTCTTAAGTCTGAGATTCAGATCTCATACTCTTCAGTAGCTAGGATTATAGGCATGATTTGCTGGTGCACTGTGTGTGTGTGTGTGTGTGTGTGTGTGTGTGTGTGTGTGTGTGTGTTTTAATCAGCTGTGTATTTTTATTAGCATAAATTAGATGTTCAGGGGAGATTTCATTATAACATTTTTACACCCATATACAATATATCCTGGTCAACTTTACCCGCCCCCTGCCACTTTCCCTTATCCCCTTCCCTCTTCCACATACACAAATGCAAATAAATTATGATAACCATATTCATCCTCATTCATTCTCTTTGTTAGCTGTCTCCCTTCCTTTCCTCCCTCTCAACAGAACCTAGTTTATATTCCTGTCAGTCTTGGCTTATTTGGTTTTTTTTCGGGGGGGTTGTATTTTAATGTACTTCAGATACACATGTATTTTTCTAAGAGTAGCCCTATCACTTTCTCTTTCCCCAGCCTCCAACCATCTATTGATCAGCATCTTTCATTGATATTCTGTATGCTGTCTTATACATACTTTTACTGTAGTTTGAAATTACTTTCTCTGTCAGGTGCTTTCATAAATAAGATACTAATTTTGTCAAAGATTTTTTTTCTGCATCAGTTCAAATGATGATGCCATTTTTGTTCTGTGTCCAGTTAATGCGATTGTCATATGATGAACCATCCTTCCATTCTCTGGATTACACCAACTTGATCATGGTGTATGATCACTTAATTTATTGTTGAGTTTGGTTTACCAAAATTAAGAATTTGGGGCCAAGAGTTTGGCCTAGTGGTAGAGTAATTGCCTAGCATGCACAAAGACCTGGGTTCGATTCCTCAGTACTACATATATAAAAAGCCAGAAGTGATCCTGGCCATTCTAACTGGAGTGAGGTGGTATCTTAGAGTTGTTTTAATTTGCATTTCTTTTATGACCAGAGATGTTGAGCATTTCTTCATGTGTCTATAGGCCATTTTTGTTTCTTCTTCAGAGAAGACTCTCTTTAAGTCTTTGGCCCATTTTTTAATGGGATGGTTGTTACTTTGGAGATTAGTTTTGGATTGATTCAATTTTTTGAGCTGTTGATATATTTTAGATATGAGGCCTTTGTCTGTTGTATGGTTGGTGAAGATCTTCTCCCACTCTGTAGGCTTCCTACGTAGTTTACTAGCTATGTCCTTTGCCATACAAAAGCTCTGCAGTTTAATGCAGTCTCACTTATCCAGCCTTTCTCTGATTTTAATAGCAACAGATGCTGGAGGGGATATGGCCAGGAGGGATCACTACTACACTGTGGGAGAGAGTGAAAACTCGTTCAACCACTATGGAAAGCAGTATGGCAGTTCCTCAACAGACTAAACATAGAGCTCCCCTATGACCCAGCAATTCTACTACTTGGCATTTACCCAATCTTCCAGAAACAAAGACATACTAAATCCACCAGCACAACAATGTTCATTGCAGCACGATTTACCATAGCAAAGATATGGAACCAACCCAGATGTCCCTCAGTTGATGAGTGGGTCAACAAGATGTGGTATTTGTACACAATGGAATTCTATGCTGCTGTCAGAAAGAATGACATTGCCCCATTTGTTAGGAAATGGAAAGACTTAGAAAAGATCATATTAAGTGAAGTAAGCCAGACTCAAAGGAACTTAGGCTCAATGGTTTCCCCCATTTGTCATCATCAGTAGAAACCTTGGCCTCTCCTAGCAGAGATCTGCAATAGAGCAAAACCTAGATACAAAAGGCCATATAGTAGGACGCTAAATGAAAGGATCTCTAGGATATAGAAACATAAGCCATATAATGAATGATTGTTGTTCTTAAGGTACTATGTTATCTCTCATCTCTTTTGCTGTCCCTTGGTTATCTCATATTGTTACAGTATCTCACTTTGTTACCTGATATATCGGATATATTTGTATTTAGTTATTTGAAATTGGATAGGGAACGGGGGAAAACAAGATGAGGGGTGGGGGGGAAGGAAAGGGGGACCAAGACATGTGAAAGGGTATCAATGTATGGTAATTAATGCACCATCTATCCGGCAAATATCTTGTAACCCTTCTATTAATTACAATAAAAATATATTAAAAAAATAAAAAATATAAAAGCAAAAAAAAAAAGCCGGAAGTGATACTCTAGCTCAAGTGGCAACACACTAGCCTTGAGAAATCCCAAGGACAGTGCCCAGGCCCTGAGTTCAAGCCTCAAGACTGGCAAAAAAATAAAGAATTTTTTAAAAAATAACTCAAGAAAATAAGTAGCCCTTCTGAATGCCAACAATGTAGAAGCAGAAAGGAAAATTATGAAAACAACATCATTTGCAATAGTACTCAAAAAATATAAAAAGAATACAGCTCACACCTGTAATCCTAGCTACTCAGGAGGCTGAGATCTGAGGATCAAGGTTCAAAGCCAGCCCTGCACAAAAGGACCTGAGATTCTTATCTCCAATTAACTCCTAGAAAATGGGAAGCTAGGCTTGGTTCAAGTGTAGGGCAGTAGCCTTGAGCTGAAGAGCTCAGGGACAACACCCAGGCCCAGATCAAGCCCCATGACCCACAAAAACATAAAAGAAAAAGACAAAGAAAATACCAAGGAATTAACCTAACCAAAGATATCAAAAACTATAAAAATCTAAAGAATGGGGCCAGGAGCTTGGCCTAGTGGAAGAGTGCTTGCCTAGCATGCACAAAGACCTGGGTTCGATTTCTTGGTACCCCATACATAGAAAAAGTCTGAAGTGGTGCTGAGGCTCAAGTGGTAGAGTTATAGCCTTAAGAAAGTCCAAGGACAGTGCTCAGACCCTGAGCTCAAGCCTAGGACTGGCAAAAAAAAATCTAAAGAACAAAATCAAAGAGGACCCCAGGAAATGTTATGTATAAGTAGAATCAATATTATGAAAATGGCCATATAGGAAAAAATGGTATGCAAATTCACTGCAATCCCCATTAAAATCCCAATGACATTCTTTACAGAGATACAGAAAACAATCCAAAAATTCATGTGGAACAACAAAAGACACAAAATGGCTAAAGCAATTCTAGGCAAAAAAGGCAATGCCAGCATTATCACAATACCAGATTTCAAACTCCTCCACAAAGTCATATTAACAAAATTTGCTTTGTATTGGCACAAATATAGACCCAAAGATCAGTGGAACAGATTACAAGACCCAGAAATAAAGCCACATACTTACAGTCATCTGATATTTGATAATGGGTGTAGGGAGCCGGGACAAACGCCATTATAAGATGGTGCCCGTTTCCTGACTCCTTACAGGTAAACAACTCCATATAAGGTAATGCTGTGCTCAACTACGTGTCCTAAGTTATGCGCATGCGCGAATCACATGATGATCCCTGGCCAATCCCGCGGCACCTCGTTGTGGCAGTAGGGCGGCAGCCAATGGTGGAGCGACCCGTGTTCCTGTTCCCTATATAAGCAGCTGCTTTTGATGCCTCCCCCCTTTCGCTTCCTGCTCCCCCTTCAATCAAAAGGCTCTCCAATAAAGTATGATTTGAGAAGAATCCTCGAGTGGTGGTCGTTCTTCCTCGCTGGTCGAGGAGCTCGCCGCAACTGGTGCCGAAACCCGGGAACCTGGGAAGACAGGACGACAAGCGAGGGGCCGAGGAGGATTCAGAACTCGACATACGGAGAGGAGACGTCGGTAAGTATCCGCCTGATCAGCTGAGATCCCCAGGTATGCTGTTTTTGGGGGTACAAATCTGGGTGCTTGCTGTTGTCCTTCCTTTGTGGGTGCTGCTGGTGTGTTTTTGTTACATTTGTCTGCGTTGCAACAAAAGGGGAGGAGAGTGCCAGTGTTTTTCTAGCCAGTTTTATGACTGCAACTCAGAGATTGTTAAGGAAGCCAGTAGGACATTGATGAAGCACCAGGATAGTCTCTCCGAGGCAGAATCAAATGGGGAGGAAAAGGGTAGGCCAAAAAGAAAAGGGAAAGAAAATAAAAGAGACGTTATGTCAAAGAACAGAGGGTGGACGCACCCTACCAAGATACCGTGCAGGAGGGTGATAAGGAGGACCAAGTCATAAGAGCAATGGAGCCGCTCCCCGGGCAGCTTTACCCGGATCTAGACAGGTTTCAACATTTACAAATAAGGGAGTCTAGAGATGAGGAGCTAAACGATTCAAATGAGGAATTAAACAGCTCAGATGAGGAAGTGACTAACAATTCAGATGAGGAACAGGACCCGAAAGAGGGAGAAGGCTTGGAGGAGGCGGTTGCTAGGTATGAGGAGGGTAGGTATGGAGTTCGACGACCTCTTCTGGCCGGAGTGTCTAAAGGAAATAAGCAAGAGAGAATCATGCCCTCTGCGCCCCCGCCCTATCCTGTGGCGCCGGGAAAATGTCATTTCATAAAAGGAAGCACTTGGTCCCGCCTGGCAGCTGCGTTCCCAGTTTTTGAGAACCCAGTTACCCAGGAGAGGACCTTTGAACCAGTCTCCTATAAACAGTTAAAGGATTTGATGGAGGCAGTACGTAATTATGGAGTTACGGCCAGTTATACCACTGCCTTGCTTAGAAGACTAACTGTTAATGCTATGACACCTAATGATTGGTATGAGGTCGCGCGGACATGCCTCAATCATGGACAGTTCCTTGACTTCAGGTCTATAGTTATGGACAGAGCTCAGGCTCAATATAGAGTAAATGTACAAGAAGGGCGGCCCGAGTGGACCGTGGACATGCTCCTAGGGCAAGGACAATGGGCTGCCGATCAGACAAATTTCCCCTGGGATGTTTATAAACAAATAAATGAGGTTTTTTACAAGTCCTGGAGGGCAATCCCAAACAAAGGCCAGGTCACTGGCAGCCTCACCAAAGTTACTCAAGCTGTCACGGAGCCATTCTCCGATTTTGTGGCCCATGTGCTCGAAACGGCGGAGCGCGTTTTTGGAAATCTTGAAGTCTTTATGCCAGTTATCCAACAAATTATTTTTGAGCAAAGTACAAAGGAATGTCAGAGACCTATTGTGCCGGTCAAGGAAAAGGGCCTGGAAGCATGGGTAAAAGCCTGCAGGGAAATAGGGGGGCCATTAACTAATGCAGGCCTGGCTGCAGCTGTACTGTCAGCCACCCGAGCGGCCAAGGACTCTAAAGGTAAAGGATGCTTCAAATGTGGCCAACTTGGACACTTTAAACGCCAGTGTCCCAGAACTGCGCCCCAGGGTCCTCAGGGAGTTCAAAAGATGCCAGGAACATGTCCTAGGTGCAAGAAGGGAAAACATTGGGCCAATGAATGCAGGTCAGTAAAAGATATTAATGGACAGCCCATTCCTCCTCTTAGTGCAGGCCAGGAGCCAAAAAACGGGACAAGGGGCCCCCGTCCCCAGGGCCTACAAATTTATGGGGCACTTCAGACTCCGGCACCTGTTCCCAGCCTACAGCAGCCAGTTCGGCCAGAAGGGCAACCCCAGGCTCCGCAGGGTTGGACCTCTGTGCCTCCTCCGGATTGGTCTTAACTCCAGCCATGGGAGTACAAATATTGGATACTAATGTAACTGGACCATTAGAAAGAGGCAGGGTGGGATTGGTGTTAGGGAGCTCCTCCTCCACCTTAAAAGAACTAATAATTTTCCCGGGCGTTATAGATTCTGACTATTCAGGAGTAATCAAGGTTTTGTGCCACTCCCCTTACGGAGTAATCTCTATAGCCCCGGGAGGTAGGATTGCCCAGCTTCTAATTTTACCTTCAAAACATGAAAACTTTCTTTCACTACAAAAGGAAAGGGGAGCCGCAGGCTTAGGCTCCACAGGGATTGATCTTGTGTGCCTGTCGATGGAATTGGACCAGAGACCCATGCTATCCCTACAAATAGAGGGAAAGTCCTTTCTTGGCCTGGTAGATACTGGAGCCAATCGGAGCATTATTCAATCAAAGGCCTGGCCCAAGCAGTGGCCATTACAAAAATCTTCTCAAACTTTACAAGGACTTGGATATGCTAATGCTCCCTGTGTCAGTGCTAAAGAGTTAGTGTGGAGAACTGAAGAAGGTCAACAGGGGACAATCAAACCTTTTGTAATCGACGTCCCTGTCAATCTTTGGGGACGGGATGTGCAACAACAATTAAAACTCAAACTGACTAATAATTATTCAGAAGTTAGTCAAAACATCATGAAACAGCAGGGATATGTTCCAACTCAAGGGCTTGGCAGATGTCTTCAGGGACGCCCAGAACCCATTGAGCCTGTTCCAAAATTTAATAGGAAAGGATTGGGTTTTTCCTAGGGGCCACTGAAACAAAAGCTTCCAACAATAATGCGGTACCCATACCCTGGTTGACTCAGAAATCGGTGTGGGTCCCCCAGTGGCCCCTTTCACAAGAAAAATTGGAAGCTGCAAAAAATTTAGTTGAGGAACAGTTAAAATTGGGACACGTTGAGCCCTCTGTATCTCCCTGGAACACACCCATTTTTGTTATTAAAAAGGCTTCTGGCAAGTGGAGATTGTTACATGACTTAAGGGCAGTAAACGCGCAAATGCAGGTCATGGGACCAGTCCAGAGAGGACTTCCTCTACTTTCAGCGCTGCCCCGAGATTGGCCTGTGTTGACCTTAGACATTAAAGATTGCTTCTTCTCAATACCCCTTTGCCCTGAGGATAGAGAACGTTTTGCCTTTACGTTGCCCTCTGTTAATCATGAATAGCCAGATGTCCGGTATCAGTGGAAGGTCTTGCCGCAAGGCATGGCTAATAGCCCGACTATTTGTCAACTGTTTGTGGATTCGGCCTTGCTGTCAGTTAGACAGGAGTTTCCCCTGGTAAAAATCATTCATTATATGGATGATATCCTGCTAGCTGCTTCCTCTCTTGAGGTACTTCATAGAGCCTATCAACAGGTGGTTTCCCTACTTGAACAGAGAGGGCTTATTATTGCCCCTGATAAAGTACAACAATCCAAGGTGGTAAAATTCTTAGGCACCATTGTTACTCCTGCCTTTATTCGACCTCAAAAAATTTCTATTCGGACTGCCCACTTAAAGACACTCAATGATTTTCAACAATTGTTGGGAGATATCAACTGGATCCGGGGATATTTAAACATTCCTCGAGCAGAATTACTGCCTTTATTTTCCATTTTGGAAGGTAACCCGGATGTCACATCTACACGAAAACTTACCCCACAGGCTTTTGCGGCCCTAAAAAGGATTGAAGAGGCAATAATTAAGGCTCAAGTGTGTCGTTATAATCCAGGTCAATTACTTATGTTGTGTATTTTAAAGACAAAGAATTATCCTACAGGGGTCTTATGGCAGGACTGCCCTCTGTGGTGGCTTCATGGTAATTCTCTTGGAGCAAGAACTGTTCAATATTTTCCTGAGCTTGTTGCAACTCAAGCCCTACTGGGCCTAAAGTATTGTTTGATGCATTTTGCTAAAATACCCAATAAATTAATTATTCCCTATACCAGGAATCAGGTGGAAACTTTGGCTGCCACTGTGGATATATGGGCAATTTTATTATGTGCCTTTCCCAATATTATTGATAACCATTATCCCAAGCATCCCCTGTTTGCCTTTGTAGAGAGAAATTTGGTTTATTTCCCCATTATTACCTCTAAGAAGCCTTTGGTTACAGCCTTGACTATTTATACTGATGGGTCAAAAACTGGCCAGGGTGCCTTTGTGGTGGAAGGTCAAAATCCAGTCGTGTTATATTTTCGACCGGATGTTCCCCAGGTCACGGAGTGCCTGGTGGTTCTAGAGGTGTTTAAAAGATTTGAAGAGCCCTTTAATCTTTTTTCTGATTCACAATATGTTGTTAATGCTGCTATTTCTCTTGAAGTCGCCACCTCAATTAGGCAGGCCAGCATGGTTTCTAACATATTATTACAGATTCAATCTCTTATTTTGGCAAGAAAGAAACCCTTTTATATAGGGCACATGAGAGCTCATACCTTGTTGCCAGGTCCCATGGCTAAGGCTAATGCCCAGGTAGATCAGGCAATTAGGGCCATGGTTTTGACAGCTATTGATTCTGTAGAATCAGCAAAAACTTTTCATCAGTTATATCATGTACCTGCTAATACACTTAGAATAAAATTTAATATAACCAGACATGAAGCACGAAATATTGTTAAAGCCTGTCAGTCTTGTGTGATTTTTCTCCCCTCTCCTAATGTGGGGATAAACCCTAGAGGCTTAAAACCAAATGCCCTATGGCAAATGGATGTTACTCATTTAGCGGAATTTGGAAAATTAAAATATTTACATGTCTCAGTGGATACCTATTCTGGCATAGTACATGCCACGCCCTTGGCAGGAGAAAAGGTTTCCCATGTAAAAGTACATTGTTTAGAAGCCTGGGCAGCCTGGGGAAAACCCCTTCACTTAAAAACTGATAATGGCCCTGCCTATACTTCTCATGGCTTCCGCGCCTTTTGTGCGCAAATGCAAGTAGCCCATACAACAGGATTACCATACAATCTGCAAGGACAAGGAATTGTGGAAAGAACCAACAAAAAATTAAAAGAAATACTTCAAAAACAAAAAGGGGGAATTGCGGAAGGAGCATCTCCCAGGGAAAGACTTTCCCTTGCACTTTTTACTTTAAATTTTTTAATTTTAAATAGTGATGATAAGTCAGCAGCAGATAGACATGCTGCCCCAAACCCTAAAATTATAACTGAGATGGTTAAATGGAAGGATGTTATTACAAATACTTGGTGCGGACCGGATCCCATAGTAAGGAGATCCAGGGAAGCTGTTTGTGTTTTTCCACAGGAGCAGGAAACACCACTTTGGGTCCCATTGCGATTGACGCGAAAGGTGGAAGGAGAACCCTAGAAAGGCACTGATGATGAAGATCATTCTCATGTTGGTGGTAATACTAGCAGATCCAGTGATGGCCCAGGAGAGGATTTTGTGGGCGCTGATGAAGACCTTTCCAATACCGATGCCTGTGAAGCATGACGCTCGTGTTTTCCCGTATCTTTTCACGACCAATTCATCATTGCAGTTACCTTTTCTTCCCATGGACAGACAGTTGGGCAATTATACGTTGCCGATGTCTTTATACCGCTAATCTGTCAAGGCAGTTGGGTCAGATGTTAACTGGACAATGGTCACATGATTTTGAAAACCTTACAAACCAATTGAGATATGAAATTATGATTGTTAATTCAACCAGGGTAAATGTGGCCCCTTTTCGGGAAAATTACTGATTGGATATTACAGGCGTCCTCCTGGGTAAAAGAATGGGCTGGAAGTTTAGCCTTATTGGGATTAATGATGTGTGGGTTGGGGATTTTGTGTTGGATGCTATGTAAAATGAGTTATAAACGAAAAAGAGATAATGCTATTATAAAACAAGCTTTTGCAGCATTAGAAATGCATCACTCCCCCCAAGTTTGGTTAAGTATGCTTGAAAAGAAAAGGATGTGTGGTCTGCCTATGGTTGGTCTGTCGCCTGCAAGCCCAAACACAGAGGGATAAGGTAATGATTTTCACAAGCATTAGCCGCCTTGGAAGTTGGATCCTCACCCCAAATATGGCTTTCAGCCTTAAAGGGCAATTGAGCCTTATTTTTCTGCATAGCCTTTGCACCCCAGGGGACAAGATCCCATTGCACAGGGACAGGTATGCAGCTTAAGATCTGGAGCAAACAGGATGCGAGGCGGATGCACTGCACTTGGGAAAAGGGAGATGCCTTTTCTCGAGAAGAGCACGTCTGTTTGCATGTGGGTAGATGCTAAAATTTCCCACCTCTGAAAAAAGGGCATCGGACTGGCGGGTCACCCTCTGGGAAAGAGCCTGGAGAGGAGGCCTTGCATTGTCCTTATTCTCTTCAGAGAACAGACCTCTACTCTTGCCTGATGCTCAAAACAAGAAGGGGGAGCTGTAGGGAGCCGGGACAAACGCCATTATAAGATGGCGCCCGTTTCCTGACTCCTTAGAGGTAAACAACTCCATATAACGTAATGCTGTGCTCAACTACGTGTCCTAAGTTATGCGCATGCGCGAATCACATGATGATCCCTGGCCAATCCCGCGGCACCTCGTTGTGGCAGTAGGGCGGCAGCCAATGGTGGAGTGACCCGTGTTCCTGTTCCCTATATAAGCAGCTGCTTTTGATGCCTCCCCCCTTTCGCTTCCTGCTCCCCCTTCAATCAAAAGGCTCTCCAATAAAGTATGATTTGAGAAGAATCCTCGAGTGGTGGTCGTTCTTCCTCGCTGGTCGAGGAGCTTGCCGCAAATGGGACTAAAGACATCCAGTGGATAAAAACATAGCCTCTTCAACAACTGGTGCTGGGAAAACTGGGCCCTCATATGCAGAAAACTGAAAGTGGATCTCTGCTTGTCACCGTGCATTAACATCAATTCAAAGTGAATCAAAGACCTCAATGTGACACCTGAAACACTAAAACTACTCCAAGAGATAGTAGGAAAGACCTTAGAACTTACAGATATAAATAGTAATTTTCTGAATAAAGCCCCAGAGGCACAACAAATAGAAGAGGAACTCCACAAGTGGGACTGCATTAAAATAAAAAGTTTCTCCACAGCTAAGGACATAGCTATGAAATTAGGAAGTCAACTAACCAATTGGGAAAAGATTTTTTAGCAGCAATATATCAGGCAAAGGCCTAATATCCAGTATATACCAGGAGCTCTAGAAACTAACCTCTCCCAAAGTTAATAGACCAATTACTAAATGGGCAAGGCAGCTAAGAAAAGACTTCTGGGAAGATGAGGTAAGAATGTCAAAGAAACACATGATCATCATTCCTGGCTATAAAGGAAACACAAATCAAAGCAACCCTGAGATACCATCTTAATCCAGTTAGATTGGCTGACATTTCTAATTCTGACAACAAGAAATCCTGGCAAGTATGTGGGTAAAAACGAATCCTATTGCACTGGTGGTGGGAATGAAAAGTAGTACAATCTCTCAATATTCACACAAACTCACATATTTACAGACACACATACTCACAAACTGCATCAATATTCAGGGTGGTTGGTCTACACTTTTCTTCGTTGTGAATCAGTTTTGAAATATCATACTTGTTTCATAGCAGCATTATTTCAGGAAGAGCTCAAAGAGTTATGGGTGTTAGGTTTTAGGGGTTTTGTTGTTGTTCTCTCTTTCTCTCTCTCTCTTTCTTTCTTTCTTTCTTTCTTTCTTTCTTTCTTTCTTTCTTTCTTTCTTTCTTTCTTTTCTTCCTTTTCTTGGTAGAATTCATCAGTGAATTCATCCTGGAATTTTCTCTTTGGGAGATTCCTTATTACTGCCACATTTCTTCTAGATTTTACAGTCTGAGTATAGGCTTTTAAAATATTCTCTCATTAGCCTTTTGATTTTCTTTGGTATTCTCTTTTTTCCTCTGGTATTCTTTAATCTTATGAATTGAAGCCTCTTCTATCCTTCTTTTAGTCAAATAGTTAGGGGTTTATAACTCTGTTTTCCATAAAACTAACTTTTTATCCCCTTGATTCTTTCTGCAGACGTCTCATCTCCTTTCTATTAATTTCTATCCTAATCTTCACTATTTATTTCCATTTGCTAATTTTCTTGTTTTTCTAGAAACTTAAGGTGTATCACTAGGATTCTGGTTTTATTTCTTTTTTTTATGTAGCACTTACAAATTTTGCTTTTAGCACTGCTTTTGCTGGATCTCAAAGGTTCTGGTAGCTTTTGTCTTCATTTTCATTAAATTCTAGGATATTTTTTTTTCTTTATGTCTTCAATGACCACTGAAATGCAGGTAAAAAAATGTTCAGTCTTAAATATTTATTTTCTGTAGTATCTTTTTGCTGTTGACCTCTAGTTTAATTCCATCACAGTCTAGCAGACTACAAGGTGTTATTTCAATTTTCTTTATTTGTTTAAGACTTGCTTGATGTCCTAAAATGGGATTTATTTTAGAGAAAGTTCTATAGGCTCCTGATAAGAATGTATATTGGGGCTGGGAATGTGGCTTAGTGGTAGAATGCTTGCCTAGCATGCATGAGGCTCTGGGTTCCATACCTCAGTACCCAGTGAACAGAACAAACTGGAAGTGACACTGTTACTCAAGTGCTAGAGTTTTAGATGTGAACACAGAGAGAGTCAGGGACAGTGCCCAGGCCCTGAGTTCAACACCTGGAACTGGCAAAAAAAATGTATCGAGCAGCTTCTGGGTGCAATATTTTTTAAATGTCTGTTGAGACAATTTGGTATTTGATTTCATTTAGTGCTGAGGTTTGTTTGTTGATTGTTGATTTCTTTGTTGATTTGGTGGTCAGTTGGTGATATTGGCATATTGAAGTCTGCTATTATTTTCGCACTGCAGTCCACCAGCATTTGTAAGTCAAGGAGTTTAATAACCTGGGGTACAGTATACCAGTTAACAACTGTAAATTCCTCTTTTTCAATCATTTTCTTTATTAATATGAAATGACTTCCTTTTTCTCTGCTGAATGATTTTAAGCTACTTTTATCTATTTATGAAGCCTATTTTTTTGTTATATGCATTTCTATTCTGCTTTCTTTCATGGTCTATTTGCTAGGAAAATCTTTTCCCAGCCTTTTAGCCTAAGCCTATATTTGTGTTTGTCAATGAGATGTGTTTCTTGTACACAACACATGGTTGGGTCTGGTTTTTTTTCTTTTTAAATCCAAGTTGCTCTTTTAATTGCTTTGATTAGAAATTCGAAGTCATTAATATTCAATGCTAATATTAAAAGGTATGTAACATTTCCTGTCATCTTGTTGCTTTTATGATACTTGATTCTCTTCTACTTCCATGTTTTTCCTATATTTTCCTGTTTGTTTTTTTAAATTTTCTTCTTTGGATAAGAGTCTTTTAAATACCTATTTTGTGTTGCTTTAGTAGTCATTAATTCCTTTAGCTTTTATTGATAATGGAAAATTTTCATTTCATCTGCAATTATGAAAGACAGCTTTGCTAGGTACACTACTCTAGGCTGGCAATTGTTACCTTGAAGGGCTTGAATTATGTCCTCTATATCCTCCTTGTATTTACAATTTCTGTTGAGAAATATGTTATTCTAATGTGTTTGTCATTATATTTAATCTGTCTCTTCTTCTTTGCAGCTTTCAACAGCTTTCTTTATTCTGCATTTTTAGAATTTTAACTATGCTTACCTGTCATGGTTTTTTTGGGTTTTTGTATGAACCTTTCTTTCCTCTTTAGTATCATTTAAATTTGTGACTGTGGGGAAGTGGCGCAGTGACTCAAAGAGGTAGAGCACTAGCTTTGAGCTGAAGAGCTCAGGGACAGGGCCCAGGCCCAGAGTTCTAGCCCCAGGACCAAAAAAAATATCTTTGACTGTGGAGTTGTTGGTTTTTGAGAAATACAGAGCAATATTAACTTAGTGATTTCTGTTTATTGGGATTCATGCATCTGGGGCCAGGTTTGGGTGAACATTTCAATCTCTTGTGTCCATTTAGTTAGTGATTTCTCACAATTTATTCCTGAGTAAAGTTTTGATTGTAGTGAATTTTTTTCTGTTACTAGAATGGAGTGTCGCAGCTCAATTAATAAATGATCCATTTCAGTACAATATAAACTATGTTCAGAACTTTTTGCTTAGAGAGAAGAAACATGGCTATAAAGCCATTGCAGTTGACAAATGACAGCTTCATATTTGTGGCAGTTCATAATGAAGATTAGACAGTACCTCCTTTCCAATGCCTTTGAGTACAGAAACAAAGATGTACCTTCGTGATTTCTGTTCATGTGATCAGGGGCCCACCTCTGCAATAACATCAAGAACAGCATCAGGAACAACAAAAATCTCTTTTTTCCACTTCTTGGAATTCACTTCATAAAATATTATGTCATATGATCAAATGCACATAGCTATTGGGCTTTTGTGGTCCACTCTTATGCATATCATCCTCCTTGGTCTCACCAAGCTACTAACACAACCATATTCATTGCAGCATTGTTTACCATAGCCAAGATCTGGAATCACCTCACATGCCCCCAAGTGGATGAATGGTCCAAGAAAATGTGGTAAATATATACAATAGAATTTTACTCTTCCATAAGAAAAAAAATGATTCCATATCATTCATAAAGAAAGGAAAATACTTGGAAAAAAATATGGTAAGCAAAGCCAGACTCAAAGAAACATAGATTAATAGATTGTGTGCTTTTTCAGATTTGTGGTAACTAGAATGTGCCTATAAATATATAAGTAAACACATTGGATGGTTAAAAAAGACCTGGGGGGAGGGAAAGGGAGACAAAGCATGAAAAGGGGTACCAATGTGCAAGAAGTATTGCACCCACTACCTGAAAAATGTAACTGTAACCCCTCTACACATTACCCTGACAATAAAATAAAATAATACCCTAGGAGGTGATTAATTATACAGATCTCTAAAAACCTTTTGTTTTATGAAGTGGACTCAGAAGTTTGTTGCAGTTCTGAAGTGGGGCTACCACCTGCCAAGCCTGAGTTTGCCTATCAGTAATCAGAGCTCTCTACCAGCAGAGGGTAGTTTCTCCATATTCTGGAATAAATGGCCACAGGTTTATGAAATTGTCCTCAGTCTGGGAAGGGCTGACACGTGCTCCCTCCCTCCCTCATTCCATTCTCTCTCTCTCTCTCTTTCTCTCTCTCTCTCTCTCTCTCTCTCTCTCTCTCTCTCTCTCTCTCTCTCTCTCTCTCTCTCTCTCTCTCCTTCTCTGTCAATGCTAGTGGTTTTAGGACACCTAGACAGTGGCTGATTGCTGCAGATTGCATTGATCTAACTGATGGTTTCTTTACAAGTTCCCAGTTTTGTCTGTCTCAGAACCTGAGGGACTGGAGCCAGCTTACTGACAAATAATGTCCTGGATACCTCATTCTCAAGCAGAAGGCCTCTCCATAAGATGATGTCTAACTAGCCACTGCTCTTCAAGATAGGGAAGCACCAGTTTCTCTCTCTCTCTCTCTCTCTCTCTCTCTCTCTCTCTCTCTCTCTCTCTCTCTCTCTCTCTCTCTCTCTCTCTCTCTCTCTCTCCTTCCCTCCCTTCCCTCCCCTCCCCCCCTCTTGCAAGCAAGTGCCCAGCCACAGTTACACACAGCATTCCCAGATGCCCAAATCTATACTCTAAAAATAAAAAGGGCTAGGCATAGTGGCTGATGCCTCTTATCCAAACTACTTGGGAGGCAAAGATTGGAAGGAACATGATTGCAGGCTAGTCCAGACAACTAAGTTCAAGAGAGACCATATCTCAAAAAATGAGAGTAGTTGTATATCCCTGTTATTCCAGCTACACAATAGGAGTAAACAGGAGGGTTGTATTCCAGGATGGCTTGTGTGTGTGTGTGTGTGTGTGTGTGTGTAAAAAGACTTGGTGTTCTAAGCTAGCAAGTACAAGACCCTGAGTTCAAACTCTACTACCAGAGAAAAAGGAAAAGAAGGAGAAGGGGGGGAGAAGGAGAAAGGGGGGAGAAGGAGAAGGAGGAGGAGATGGGGAGGAGGAGGAGGGGCAGGAAGAGAAGGAGGAGGACAGACTGAGACTAGTGACCTCTGAGAGAATAGATTTTTAAATATTCAATGTTCTCTGACCACAGTGAAATTAAATCAATATAATTTATCAAATTATATTAAATAAAATATTATTTAAACTAAATTCATATATAATATATTAGCTGAGCCATCTGGAAATTAAAACTACTAGTATTGTTTTGCTGGGTCTAAACCATACACTATGGCAAGAAAATTAAATTAAAAATACAGATATTGGAACAAAAGATTTTTTCCCATTCATATTATCATTAAATTATATGTCTTTAATCCGTACATTATTCTACTGATGTGGCCGTCACTCCAATAACAGTACTGATACTAGGACTTTAAATCCCTTTGGATAAAATACATTCAGGAAAGTTACTGTAACAGTGGGTGGCTTAACATTACATACATACATTTATCATCTGTCTGGTCTAATTTTACTTCTTGATTCCTTTAATGCATAGTTTACTAGCTTCCTGAGAAATTTTCTTTGATTGTAATTGAAGTTGGAAAGTTATCTCATCTTTCTTAAGGGAGGTAACTTGAATGGTTTTAATTGCTATTTCCCACATAGCTGTTTAATATGTATAAGGAAGAAAATAATGAGATTCTAGGAACCTGGTTCTGAGGTTTTGCAAGACTGTGGATGAGAAATTCTGTATCCTGTTCTATATGATCTGAATCCATTCCACTGTCCATTCCTGGGGAGAAGAGACAGAGGAAGACAAGGCATATACATTAACTATGTTATAATCCAAAATTCACAACTTTTGCCTCACCAAAGTTTTTGGCTACAGATACTGACTCCAAAATGACAGAGCTGGCAGATTTCCTCTTCTTGATTCGTGAGTGTGTGTGTGTGTGTGTGTGTGTGTGTGTGTGTGTGTGTGTGTGTGTGTGTGTCTGTCTGTCTGTCTGTCGGTTTGTCTCTGTCCTGGGGCTTGAACTCAGGGCCTGGTCATTGCTTAGGAGCTTTTCTGCTCCAGGATAGTGCTCTACCACTTGAGCCACAGTTTCACCTATACTTATTTAGGCAGTTAATTGGAGGGAAGAGTCTTACTGACTTTCCTGCCAGGACTGGCTTCAAATCCCAGTCCTCAGATCTCAGTCCCCTGAGTCATTAGAATTACAGGCCTGAGTCACTGACACCCAGATTTTCCTGATTCTTGGTAATAATATCTCACAAAGGTTTTAAGAAGAAAGATAAATGAAAGCCCGATTTAAATTATTTCCTCTGAATCCCCTGATCTTCAGAATCTCAAACTCTGTTTCCCTCCTGACTTCTTATTCTTCCTACATCCAGTTATTTACCTCTACCTTTTCTCAGTAATTATATCCCCCTCTTCATGGATAACTGAAAAAATATTTGAAGGGTAGAGGGCAGAGGAGGGCACAGAACTTGAGGAAAAAGGATGAGGACGTGCATCAAGGAAGCTCAGTGGGCACTGATGAATGTGAGCTCTACAAGTCATGGGTGGAGACTGAAGAGAATAAAGGAACAAAAGACACTGCCCAAAAGTAAATGTACTCATTACCTGACTCATATAATTGTAACCCCTCTGAATATCTCTTCTATAATAGCAATAAATTATTTTGTAAAAAAAAATCCTTTCTAAACATGAAAATTCAAAAAAAGTGTTGAATATATACATCGTGTGTATTTACAACTAAGCAGAAATTACTATTTTGTCGGATGTTACCATTGCTTCAGATCTCTCTAATAGAAACATTTGGAATATGCTTGCTATTTACCATGCAGAATAGATGTCACATGAATATGTGAATCCTTAGATAAGAGATATGTGAGTTGATGATTACACCAATCATGTAATAGATACTATCATCATTTCCATTTCACAAGCAGAGAAGTTGAAGCATGCAGAAAATTGTACCGTAACAGGGCTGATAATCGGCAAATCTGAAATTTGAATCCCTGTTAATTCACCTGCCGAGGCTCATGATTTGACCTCTGCACTATATATTACCTCTCACTAACACAGAGGCTACAAGAAAGCCAGTCTTTCAAAAATAAGTAAAGTTGGAGCCGGGAGTTTGGCCTAGTGGTTAAAGTGCATGCCTAGCATGCATGAAGACCCAGGTTCGATTCCTCGGTACCACATACATAGAAAAAAGCCAGAAGTGGTGCTGAGGCTCAAGTGGTACAGCTCTAGCCTTGAGAAAGTCCAAGGACAGTGTTCAGGCCCTGAGCTCAAGCCTAGGACTGGCAAAAAAAAAAAAAAAAAAAAAGTAAAGCTGTAGCACAGTAGCTAATTGCCTTCCTCTCATTCTTTGTCCTCTCCATTACTCCCCCCTCCCTCTGAAAAGGTTGCAAGTAATTTGAAGATGTGGGTAATTATGATAAATAACATGTCCTGTTCTGTGTACTTTGGGGTCACAGAGGAAGAGGACTGAATGGTTCAACTCAACATCCATCTTGGTCCACCTGGATCCCTTTCGTGGTTTCTGTAAATAAATTTACAGATCCCTTTCAATTCCTGCTTTTTAACTCCTCTATGTCCTGGTTCCTCATCCTTCGCTTTCATACTTAGCTGGTCTAAGTCCTATTCCAAAACTAAGTGACATTTTTCTTGGAATAGATTAATGTTTAAAATAATTTGCAGTGCAAGGGATCTATTTTTATATATTTTAAATTGCTTGCAAGGTTTTGTAACTAATGGATAAATAAAACAATGCAGATTTATTATCTTGTCGTTTTGAGGGTCAGAAATACAAAAATCCCACCTGAAATCTTAACTACTCAGGAGTCTGAGATGCAGAGGATTGCACTGTTCAAGCCACCCCAGAGGGGGAAGAAAAAGTTCTGACAACATCTCCAAAATGATCAGAAAAAAAAAAAAAAGCAGAACTACAAATGCGGCGGCTCATGGGGTGAGGTGCTAACCCTTCAAACAAGCCAAGTACGCAGAAGTTGCTGAGTTAGAGGCCTGTTGTGCTTCTCCCCACACCCCCTTATCCCTCCTCCCCAAAGAAAAAAAATGTTACAAAACCAGTGTTGTCCTTGGGTTGAAGTTGCAGTGCAGAACTCTGTCCTGAAGGCTCTTGGGAGAAGATCCATTTCCTCTTCTTTTCAGCTTCCCTGCATCCCCCAGCTTGTGGTCCCTTCCACTGTCCTCAAAGCCAGCCATCACCACTATGATAGCTCCTTCACTACCCCTAACCTTACTGTCCCCCTAATGTCATGACCCTTGTGATTACTCTTAGGATTCCAAGGGGAGAATTGGATGATCCCCTTACCTTTTATTTTTAATTTTCATTAGTACAAATTATTTGTATAAAGGTATTTCGTTGTGATATTTATTCACATCTATGTAGTTTCAGCTGATGAAATTCAATTGAATAATTCAGTTCTGTACCACTTGTTCTTCATACTCCTCCCAAGTTTCACATTATTTGTAAAACTCATATTGTGTTTGGTCTTCAAAGGCCAAACACATGATTCCAATTATTAATGAGTTGGAAAAAGACTTGAAATGCTTCTCATTTGTGGGTCTCCTTTGAAAATGTCCTGCTTGTATCATTTGCCAAGGTTTCTGTCATATTTCACATTGCTGGTTCACAAGGGCTGCTTTTCTGCTCTAGCATTTGTCTCTTTCAGTCTCAGAGATTCTAAATACATTTTCCCAAGTGTATAGTCACTCAAAATCATCAAATGAATGAACTAGTATGATGTAAGTTGCAGGTGACTACTAAAAGTTTTAGCCAACAATGATAAACAGGGGAAAAGAACAGGAAAAGTTTGGTGATATATATGGTCATTCATTATATGCTTTCTTCCAGTTTTTATTAGCTGGTGGCTCATGTCTGTAATCCTATCTACTCAGGAGGCTGAGGTCTGAGGATTGCCATTTAGAGCCAGCCCAGGCAGAAAAGTCTCTGTAAAACTCTATGTCCACTTAATCACCAGAAAACCATTGGTACTGTGGCTCAAAGTGGTAGAGCACTAGCCTTGATCAAAAGAGCTCAGGAACAATGCCCAGGCCCTGAGTTCAAGCCCCATGGCTGACAAAACAAAGCAAAACAACAACAAAATAACCCCACCATTTTTTACAAAGTACTTTTTAAAAGGTGAACGCTAACCCTATTACAGCTGAAAAAGCTTCAAGATACCTACCCCCAGGCTTTCTGCTAGAGGCCACTCTGTTTGTGGGGCTTGGGCTGTCTCTTAGCTTTACTGCTCAAGACTGGTATTCTATCTCTTGAACCACAGTTCTACTTCTGACTTATTTGCTGGTTTATTGAAAATAAGCATATCATTCATGGACTTTTCTGCCCAGCCTGTTTTCAAATTGTGATTCTCAGATCTTAGCACCATGGGTAGCTAGGAGTATAGACATGAACCTAAATGTATGTATGAACGTATGTATGTATGTACACATGCATGAATATACACACATATATGCACTTAGGTATTAGAAATATATGTATGTATATATTCCTAATACATACATATTATATGTATTCCAAATATATGTATGTGTATATGTATATATATATGTATTTCTATGTGGTATGTATGGTATATGTAAGTTCATAATACATACGTGTATATAGGCACACTATATTAGGTATTAGTAATATATACATATGCACTTGCTCTTTAGATATAGTGATGCCCTCTCTATTCCTGTACAAAGCCTACTCTGCTTGCAGGACTCAGCACAGCACAACCAGTACTAAGGAAGCACTGGAGCTGAGGGGCTGTTGCAGCATAAGATGTGTCCAGTACTGCTGCTCACTTTCAACTCTTCCTGCCCCTCTTCCGTTCAAATCATCATGGAGCTTCCTCCAGTGTAGAGGTTGGGTGCAATGTCTGCAAAGTTTCCTGAACAGGACCAGTTACTGGGCAGCAGGTCTTCAGGACATTATTGTCGTGATCATCAAGTTCCACCCCACCAAGATTGCTTCCCTCTGCCCTTAATTCAGAGGTAACGTGCTCTGAAAAGAGGAGGCTTTCTCCCCTGCCTACCTCTGTCTCTTACTGCTCCTAAGAGTAATCAAAGTAGCTTCCTTTTCTGCTTGCGTGTGTAGTACACACTTGAAAACAATCAAGTGCGTGTATGTGGGGTTTCATTTCTGTGAGACATGCAAAGCAAAAGCAAATCATATCAGTAGCTCCATACGAAAAGAACCACTCAACCACGGAGCCCTCTTCTCACGTACAGCTGGAACGTTTTCCAGGATAGAACATGTAAAACCACAAATCAAACCTCTGTAGGTTTTTAAAACATAGATACCATACAAAGTTTTTCTCAGTGGCCATGATGGGATAAAGATAAAATCTAATCACAGAAAGAAAAAAACGTTTTGGGGCAGCTGATTTACCATTTTAGTTTTTATCTTTTGTTTCGTTTTGTTTGTTTGTTTGTTTTTGCTTTGGTTACCTTTCAGATAAAGTCTTGTGTTTTTGTTTGCTGGCTTTGATCATTCTAATCCTTTCATGTTACAGTTGTCAGCACACCCAATTTAATGAACGAGGTTTCACCACTAACAATTTTTCCAGGTTTGACTTGCTTCTCAACCCTCCCAATCACTACCTGTACAGTATCTCAGATTACAGGCGAGAGTCTAAACACAACCTTTCACAACCAAGGAGTCAGAGAAGAAAATATAAGGAAACTCCCTGCCTACTTCCTCATTCTGGAAGAAGAGTAAGATAGCAGATGAGATTTCTAAACTGAAAGCTTACTGAAGGAAGAAAAATGACACAGCTTAGAAAACAAGAGACTCAAGAAGTGAAAGGCTAAAAACAAAATAGAGAAATCAGCAAAACTATCATTGTATTCTTTGAAAATCAAATCAATCCCCACCTCTATCTTCATCTTCCCAGCATGTGATCAGTAACTTCCAGTTATTTATAAACCACCCAGTATGGGATATTTTGCTACAGCACCACAAATGGACTATCACCTAGATGAAATAGGAAAATGATCAATTTTTGATTAAGAACCGAGGAAAGAAAACTTAAAAAGCAAACATAAGAATAGGGCTATTACTGAGTCCACAAAAATAAAAACAATTATAAGAGACCATGGTGAATACCTTTTCACGCCAATAAACTGGATGGTTGGTATGGTTGCCCAATTCACATGAAAACTGAATGCCCCATATGCAACTGAATTATGAGCTGTAGCATTTGGGAGGTGATTGAGTCAGGATGATTCTATCCTTATTAAAGGATTTTAAGAAGGGTGTCAATCCTTCTTGAGCAAACTTTCTGCAACGTGACACTTCAGTGTCCTATCCTCTGAAGGATACAGCAACAAGGTATCATCTTAGGATATCTTTGGCACCACAAGAACCAAAACCTACTGTAATTTTTTTCCAGCCCCAGGAACTCTGAGCAATTAACTTTAAGTTAATTAATTCCAAGTTGCAGCACAAACAAACTAAGGCAATAATCTAGATAATATGAGCAAACTCCTGAAAACATATCATCTACCAAAAGTAAATGATGAAGAAAGTAAAACTAGTAAGATTAAATCAATAATTCAAAAACCTCCTGAGCAGCGTGTGGCTCAAAAGATTGAGGGCCAATCTAGAAATCTCATGACTCTTCAGTTAATACCTTAGTTTATGGCAGTTCTTGTCATGCACATTTGTTGGGTTTTGTCCAATTTTCTTTCTGTACCAATTGAGATAATCAGTCGGTCTTCTTTTTTCCCCCATGCTGTTAATATGATATATTATACTAGCTCCTGTCACACACACATACACACACACACACACACACACACACACACACACACACGCACACACGTGCAAGTGCTGGTACTAGGGCTTGAACTCAGGCCCCAGGCACTGTCCTTCAGCTTTTTCACTCAAGATTGGCACTCTACCACTTGAAGCTACAGTTTCACTTCTGGCTTTTGGGTGACTAATTCGAGATAAGAGTTAAATTTCTGCCCTGGTTGATTTTGAATCATGATCCTCAGATCTCAGCCTCATGAGGACCTAGGATTATAGGCATAAATTACCAACACCCAGCTCATTTTTATATATAGAAACATCCTTGAAGTCTGGAAATAAATCCTACTACAATACTACAAAAGACGTATTTGAAAAAAATCAATATCCTACCTGAGACTTCTCATCCACTTGCTCAATCATTGGTCTATGGAAGTTCACCAATTTAGTCATCATGTTTGAATTCCAGTCCACACGAGAGGAGAAGGGAAGCCATATGATGCAATCCTCGTTTTTACCACACCCACCAGAAGTTGCCTGTTTTACTCTACTCTCAGCTCATTGCCCTGAACTGAGTCATACTAGACTAAGTTCCCAGGTAGACTTAGCTACTAAGCTACTAGACTAGCTATGAGTGAGCCTGTTGTATGAAAATTGGCTCAACTAGCACCACAGTGGACAAGAGGGGACTGGAAGTGAGCAACTCTATCCCAAGATTTTCCAAAAGAATAATCGTTCTATTCTAATAATATGTATAAAATAAATCATTCCCCACTATAATGCCACCCTAACCAGGGCACTGGTGTTTCATGCCTGTAATCCTAGCTACTCAAGAGACTGACACCTGGAAAAATCTCAGTTCAAAGTCCACTGGGCACAAGTCTATGAGATTCAATTTCCAAAACAACTAGACAAATGCTGTAGTGGGAACATTATTCAACTGGTGGACCACCTGAAAGGTGACTGAAGGCATAAGGCCCTGAGTTTAAGCCCTAGAACAGGAAAATGAAAAAATTTTAAAGATACATACATACATACATACATACATACATACATACATACGTACATACATATGTACGTACATACACATGTCACTGAGCTGGGCACTGGTGCCTCATGCTTAAAATCCTAAGGGCTCAGAATTGGAGACTCTTGGTTCAAAGCAAACCCTGGAAGAAAAGTCCATGAAACTTTATTTCTTAAATAGCCAGCAAAATCTGGACTGAAGATATATCTCAAGTGGTAGAGCACCAGCTAAGCAAATAAGCCGAATGAGAACATGGGGTCTTGATTTCAAGCTTTCATACTAGAAAAAAATAAAATTAAAAAGCCATCCTTAGTTTACTGAGAAGCACATGAAAACCCATTTCTATACATTAACGTGTTCTATTTCTATATGAAAGCAGCTTGATAATATTTTGTTAGCTGCTATTATTGTATCATTGTATAATTGATTTCCTAATTGTTTTCCTGTTGTTGACTGCTTGAAGCTTTGTTTTTAGCTTTTTTTTTTTTGCCAGTCCTGGGGCTTGAACTCAGGGCCTAAGCACTGTCCTTGGGCTTTCTCAAGGCTAGAGCTCTACCACTTGAGCCTCAGCACCACTTCCAGCTTTTTCCTATGTATGTGGTACTGAGGAATCGAACCCAGGCCTTCGTGCATGCTAGGCAAGCACTCTACCACTAGGCCAAACTCCCAGTCCCTAGTTTAGCTTCTTTTAAAGATGTTCAAATCTGTACTGTTTTATTAAATAAATATTTTCATTCTTAAAAAAGTTTATTTGGTATTTTTATTACATTCAGGTGCCATGGTGGATTTTTTTAATGTATTCAGACATGTCTTAATGTCATATAGTCAATCGCAATAATCAATGGATTAAAATAAAAGCAAGGAATATTTGAAAGCTGGAAAACAAGCAGAAGCCATAACATAATTGAGGATTTTTGTTATTTTTTTCCTAAGGAGAATGAAAGTTTCAGGAAGGCTATAGTCACATCTACATTTGTCTGGCTGCAGAGAGATTGGGGAGCACACAACTAGGAAATGGAACATGTGAATAGGAATGATAGCTACCTTGACTTTCACCTTATTAACAAGTCCTGAAAATTCTCACTCAAAGAATATGGTAGGAGCATATCCAGAAGGTGACAGGAGCTATCTGTCATTTGTAGAAAATGCTAGTATTTTCCAGGCTGAGATTCTGTCACTCTGAAGAGCATGGAAAAGCAGAACAAAGCAACCCACAATGAGAGCATGCTCTGTGGTCCCTGAGTATAGTAGTGCATTTCACTCCTGAGAAAACTGAGGGGCTTTGTACTAAGAAGAAATTGTAGGTCTGTCTCTTGCACTATTAGGGTGTTTGAGGATTTAGGGATTTCTGTAAGTACCATTCAATCCTTGGGCATTGGAAAATAATGCTTCTCAAAAGTTTTATCCTACACAAGAGGGTTTGAAGGACTTGGTCTCATGTGGAAATACAAAAATCTACTCACAGTGGGGTGTGTGTATGGGTGTGTGCGCGCGTAATGGTGATGTTGTTGTTACTTGCTTTCTAATTGCAGGGCTATGGTCTCCGTATATTGTAGTACACACTTTTGATAACCGATGTAAGTAGGCCTTGGCGTTGGTGTGCTTCTTAGTTGGAGAAATCAAGTTGGGGCTTGCTATTAGTCGATACCACATACTTTTTGAGCAACGGTCAACATTAAGGATACAGGACACTAAGATTCGGACACTTAGCTGATAAGGTCAGAGCTCCTCTATGTACTTGGGACATGATTCTTAGAGAGCCCAGCTTGGGTTTTGCTGAGACCTAGAGCTGCCTTCTCCTCCCCTTCCTTCTACCTCCTCAGTTTTTCCTTCCTCCCATCTCCCTCATATCCCTTTTGGGAGCAGCATCAGCTTTAAGCTGCCTGAAATTGATAGAGGCAGAAATAAAATCTTAGTTCTGACTTTTTAAGACTAAGAAGCATCTTTATCCTCCACTAACTATACAATTAACACTCATATGTTTATGGCTTTAGCTTATGAGGAAGTTAGGAGGCATACAGAAGCAGGTGTGAAGAGACAAGGCCATAGTCCCAGCACTCGGGAGACTAAGGCAGGAAGATAAGAAGTTTAGGCCAGCCTGAACTCTACCCAGTGATACCTTAAGTCAAGAAACAAAACAAGCAAAGGGGATGTAGCGATGAAACAGTCTCTTCGGGGTTATAGTCACTTAGGGCTCCGCTTGAAAATGTGTGCTGCAACGTGCATCAGGGTGAGGGCTGGTGATCTCATTTTCAAGCTAAGATGCCAGACCCGTTCTCGTACTGACTGGTGCCCATGGATTTTGAAATACGGGGTGGGGTGGAGCTCTGAGTGTGTCACCAGAGACAGGTAATTCTCAGCCACTGGATTCTTTCTCTGGTTTTTCTGTGCCTGACCTCTAGGCCATTATCCTTCCCATGTGTCCCCTTCCTGGGTCCAGGTCACAGAAGAAGGACGTTTTCAGGTTAATGTCTTAGGTTTCCCAATGCCTTTCCTGACTAAATAGAAGAGTCAGATTACTTGAACAAAAGAAGCAGCAATAGCCAGGCACCCATAGCTCGCGTTTGTGATCCTAGCTATTCAGAAGGCTGAGATCTGAGGATCTTGGTTCAAAGCCAACCTCAGAAGGAAAGTCTGTGAGACTCTTTATTTCTAATAAATTACCAAAAAAAGCAAGAAGTGGAGCTGTAGATTGAGTGGTAGAATGCTAGCCTCAGGAACAGCATAAAAAGCCCAGTTCAAAGTTCAAGCCCCAATGCCCCTCACCAAAAAAAAGAAAGAAAGAAAGAAAGAAAGAAAGAAAGAAAGAAAGAAAGAAAGAAATCATTGTCCAAGAAAACTTATACCCATTACCTGACTCATGGAGTTGTGGCCTCTCTATACAATACCTTAATTCTAACAATAAAATTATCTCAAAAAAAAAGGCAGCATTAAGGAGCCCTGCCCTTTGGTATTGCTTAGTGACCATCATTTGCTTTGCTTTACAAATGGATACTAAAAGCATGATCTCCAAGAAGCCTGAAAACAATAGAATGAGCTAGGATACCTTAGCCATCTCTAGAGGTTCTCATCCCCCACTTTCCCCAGTCATTTGTTTCCTATATGCCATTTGTGGAGCTGGAACCCAGGGTCTGGGCTCTGTCCCTGAGCTTTTATTGCTTGAGGCTAATATTGTACCACTAGAGCCACAGCTCTATTTCTGGCTTTAAGGGTAGTTTAATCAAGACTAAGACTCTCACAGACTTTCCTGCCTGGGGTAGCAGCTGGCTTTGATCCACATTCCTCATAAATCAGCCTTCTGAATGACAATAGCCACTGGATACCCAACATGGAGAGGTTTTTTTATCTCATTTTTTAAATTGAATAATTTTTGTTGTAAAGATGATGTACGGAGGGGTTAATAAGTAAGATAATGAGTACATTTCTTGTCGAACAGCCACCCCACCCTCATTTTTCTCCCATTATCCCTCCTCCCAACACCTTCCCCCAAAGCTGTAAAGTTCATTGCCAATCTGGTGTCTTGTAATTATTGCTGTTGCATTAGTTCACTATTTGTCCTAGTTTCATCATTTTGTCATTCCCCTTCCCTTCCCCAAAGCAGAGAAACATACATGCAAGACACAAGGTACCAGAATCAAAAACTAACTACAGGGGATAAGCTGTGGGAACCAAAAAGCAGAGAAGCCCTCACCCACTTATGACCAAAGAAGATTGCAAAGTTTCTTCAGTGTAATTGTGCTGCTCTGCTGTTTGGAGGCCATGGTGACAATGTTTATTGTGGGGTCCAGAGGTGGACAAACTATGAGACTACTCAGACACCATCGGGAAGTTAGAAGTTTATTGAGCAGGGAAGGAGCTGACATGCCAGGACTGCACTCCAAGGTCGGGATCCAGAGTGCAGCCGGGATATGTAAAAGCAGGCAGTTTTTAAAGAAGGCCAGCAAACATGATGAGGGTTTCACACTATAAATCTCATGCCTCTTTATCGATAGTCAAGAAGCATCTGGTAGTGCGTGCCAGGATGTCTCAAGATACAGTCTTTTTAGTCTGGGTAAAGGAATGACAGGGGAAAGGGTGTTAAGTCTGGGTAAACAGTGACAGAGGGAAGTGCTGAAAAGTGTGTTAAGTCTGGGTAAACAATGGCAGAGGGAAGCAGGGGGAAGGGAAGGACCCTAAGCCACAGTCCCTGATTTCCACAATTCCATTACAATATATTTCTCCATTTTCCCACATTACATGTTAAAAAAGAGGTAAAATTCTGTTAACTTAACTGCTGAATTCTGCTTCTGCAAATGGCTTGCTTAACTTGTGTTTGCTTGACCACCTGTATGTGGTACATGTAGCTTTTGTGCTTAAAATCCCAAGTTACAGGGGCCAGAAATTTGGCCTACTGGCAGAGTGCTTGCCTAGCATGCACAAAGACTGGGGTTTGATTCCTAGGTACCACATACATAGAGAAAAGCCAGAAGTGGTGCTGTAGCTCAAGTGGTAGAGCTCTGGCCTTGAGAAAACCTGAGGACAATGCACAGGCCATGAGCCCAAGCCCAGGACTGGCAAAAAAAAAAAAAAAAGCTACAGAGTCTAGATCCCAACCCTAAGACTCAGTCTCCCTGCCACCCCCATATGGTATAAATAATTTTTTCATCTGTCTCTGAGAGCAATGGCCTTGCTGCTTGTCTGGGTATACCATAAAACCAAAGGAGAAAAAAAAAAAGAAAGAAAAAGAAAAACTTCATGGAGTACATTAAACATAACAACATCCTCAACAGTAACAACAGCCAAACAAAACACTGAGAAGTGTTTAACAACTTAGTAATTCACCTCAGCTCAATTCTTTAAATTATCTGAGGCAGAACCCTAGCTCTAGCATTCTTTTAGTTCTGTTAATGCCTCCAGGGATGAGGAGCAAGAAAGAGACTGGCAGAGCAGGTAAATCCCTTAGCTAGAGATAAAGATAATCGCTGAGATAACTACAAAGATGAATAGGGCTTTAACACCTTAGAAGGAGCAAACAAAGTCAAGAATTCTAGATAAGAAAGCCGCTCCTCCTGGATTTTCGCTCAGAACACCTACGTCATCCATCCCATGGATTTGTGGTCAGAGAAGCCTATAGCCAATTTATTGGATGGGTGGCTGGATGGATGGATAGATGGACAGATGAATAAATGGGTGGATGGTGGGCAGGTGGATAGCTGGATGGTTGGATAGGTGAATGGGTGGATGAAATAATAAATGAATGAACTATATAGGCACAGAACTTAAACCCTGGACTTTGGTCCTGCATGAACCAACTGGAAGGAATCAACCCCTTTGCCAGATGCTGATTTATAGCTGTTTCTCTGGTGCTCACCTGCTTGTTGGACTTGGTAAGCAGTCTTTAAAGACTCTTCCAGTGATTCCCCTCCTCCCGGACCTTGCGATAACTTCGCACAGTTGAAGGTCACAGCTGGTCAAAGTCCACCTGGATGGCACCGGAACTGCCCACTGCTAAACCCCACACCTGGAGCCCACAGTGCCTGGGGACAGTCACGGTCTTCAAAGAAGGGTCGGGGAGGGTCAAGATCGCGGAGGCTAGGGCGGTTCCGGAAACTGCAGGCCCAGCAGGCTGGGAGGGAGGGGAGGTTAGGACTGGAGAGGGGCGGGACGGGGCGGGGCAGCCGGCTGGCGCTGGCACCTGCCCTCCTGGGCTCAGCTGCAGTTGGCAAGTGGCTGCGCCGGCCGGGGACACCTCCTAGACACCCACCGGGCGCAGGTCAGATGCCCTTTTTGGGGGAAGGGGACTCGAACTGGGAAGAGGGCTGGGGAGAGAGGACTCACCGAGAACGGGCTGGGATGGAGAGGAGAGATCAGGTTGAGAGGGGTCCGGACAGAGGAGGGAAGCAGGGATGGGAAGGAGTGCTCAGCTGGAGAGGGGGTTGGAGAGTGTGGGTTCCCTGGAACCCAGCCTGGGAGGCCCCTTGGGTCTGGGGAGCGATAATCCACAGGGCTTCAGCCTGAGCTCTTGCACATCTGTCCCCAAACAAAGCACCCGTCACCCTGGAAAGCTGGTGGCTCAGAGTCCCCAGGGAATCAGAATCATCCCACCCAGATACCCCTAAGTGTCCCAAGTGACTTGTGGTCACTTGTAACCCCGACTGTCTTTCTTAGCTCCTATCTGCAGGTAACACAACCAGGAAGTTTGTTATCTAAGAAAAGAGACTGATTAAAAAAAAAAACGTTCCTCCAGCCAGTTCCTCCAGTTTTGTTATTAGATTAAGGGGTAGAAACTTTAGGGGCACGGGAAGTTAACTAAGGATAAGCTGCACCATGGAGGCACCTATTGCTTTATGAATTGCAAATCGCTTTAAAATGTAATCAGAGAAGCCTCTCTCTTAAAGCTGGAAATGACTATTTCCTTTACATCCTCTTCCGTGCCACACCCTTCCTTATTGCTCCATCCAGGACTGCGCTCCATCCAGGGCTCTACTTCACGCCCACCCGACGTAGCCTAGTCGCTTGTTTTACAAGGTACTCAGTAGGCTGAGATCAGATCAGGGTTGGAAGCCAGCTCAGAAAGGAAAGTCCATGAGATTCTGATTTGCAATTAACCAGAAGAAAAGAAAAGAAAAGAAAAGAGAGAGGAAGAAAGAACAAAAGAAAGAGAGAGAAGGAAGGAAAGAAAGAAAGAAAGAAAGAAAGAAAGAAAGAAAGAAAGAAAGAAAATGATTTTTTTTTAAGCTGAAAGTGGAGTTGTGACTCAAATGGTATCTACTAGTCTTGAGTGAAAAATTAAGAAACCATGCCCAGGCAAAGTTCAAGTGCCACTACCAACACACAAACAGGAGAGGAGGAGGAGGAAAGAAAAAAGAAGGAAGGGAAGGGAAGGGGAAGAGGGAGGAGGAGGGAGGGAGAAGCAAAAGAAAGAAAAGAAAGAAGGTAGGAAAGAAAGAAAGAAAAAGTAGTGTGGCTTATTGTTTATAAGAATTGATGCTGGGAACTCGTGGCTCACACCTGTAATCCTAGCTACTCAGGAGGCTGAGATCTGAGGATCACAGTTCAAAGCCAGTCCATGCAGGAAAGTCCTTGAAACGTCTCCAATTAACCACCAGAAAACCGGAAGTACAGCTGTAGCTCCAAATGTTAGAGCACTAACCTTGAGCTGAAGAGCTCAGGGACAGCACCCAGGTCCCGAGTATGTTTATTTTAAACTGGATTGCAACAGAATCTGGTTTTTGTACCACAGTTCTATTGTAAGTGGCATAGGGCCACTTCAGACTTAGAAATCATGGAAGTTTCTTGATTTAGTAACCATGTGGTTTGGTCACCCTCTGTTAGTCAGAATGTGGGGAAGACATGGAACTGATATTGAGACTTTATAGAATCTGAACCTTGGGTTTTACAAGGGGGAGTGGCTGTGATCATGGAAGCTGACCTCGTTATCTCTGGTGCAGATTATTTGTTCTGATGTGATGGGAGCCACACGTGCAAGTTCCTTCTTTCTAAAGTGCTTTGGATTTTTTTTTCTCAGTCCTTCCATGGGAGGTGGAAACAGTCCCTCCACCCTTGTCCTTGTATTCTGTATATTCTGGATTCTTCTCCAGCCCTTCTGATGATGAAGCTTAGCTGTAATGGCAGAGATGAAGCTGTTGAATCTTCTGTTTGAGGGTCTCCTCTAATATGTATGTGGCTCCTGATATATTTGACCAGAGACACTGAGAAAAAAAGGAAGATTTGTATGAAGAGAATGCTGTCTTCTAACATTTACTAGTAAAGGATTCAGGGCAATTTCACCTGTGTGAAGCTACCCTCTTTGCAAAAGTCCTTGAAATTTTAAAACTTCTTAATTATAAGAGAAGTCATGTGTGTTATCAACAGATATGCACATACATAGGCAACATTTCTTAACCAATCATTGTTTCTACGAAGATGTCAGCAGACATGATTATTTACTATATTGGAATGTACTAAATGTGAATAGAGGCTGCAGGCAAGTAATCTCCATACTTCATTAGAACCCTGCAATTTCGAGACTTTTAACCAGCTAGTCTGCTCCCCAAGATGTTCACTGGAGCTAGATAAACAAAAACAGATTTAAATTTTAAGTTTTTTAGACTAACCAATGGCTCACAGCTGCAATCTTACCTTTTTGAAAGGATGGAGGTACAAAGTCAGCCCAGGCAGAAAAGTTTCCAAGATGCGTATCTCCAGTTAATAAGCAAAATGCAGGACTGATGCATGACTTCAGTGGTAGAGGACCACCTTTGAACAAGCTCCTCTACTGACAATTTTTGTTTACATACACAATTTTTTTTAGCTGCTCTCTTGTGTAAAAATTAAATAAGCCTAAGATGTATCTCTGGAGGCTAGAAGGAAAGTCAAAAGGTCTACCTACCCATTACGCTGAAGATATCAAAGCTTGTTGCCAGGACTAAGATACTATAAGCCATCCATTATCCACATCTTGCTGGCGTACGGGGTGTGGTGGCTCACGCCTGTAATCCTAGGTATTTAGGAGGCTGAGATCTGAGCACTGTGGTTCAAAAATAGCTGGGACAGACAAATCCAATTAAGCAGCAAAAATCTGGAAGTAAAAGTGTGGATCAAGGGGTAAAGGACTAGCCTTGAGCCCTGAATGCTAATGGTCAAGCCCCATTATAGTCACACACACACACACACACACACACACGCACAATACTACAACCGAGGTCTTTCAAACCTCACTCAGGGTTATCCATATATTAAATGGGGAACCAGGAGTCCACCCAGAATTACTTCCAGGACTGTACAGGTGTTTTGTTGTCGTCATTGTTGTTTATTTGTCCCTTTCATTTTGTGATAATGATTGTGATTTATTTCTCCTGAACAGATATACATTTGTTCGTCTCTTTTTATTTATTTATTTATTTTCATATATTTTTATTGTAATTAATAGAAGGGTTACATTATATTCGCCAGAGAGAAGGTGCATTGTTCGTCTCTTTTTGAGACAGTATCACACCACCTAGACTGGACTTGAACTTTCAATCCTTCTGCCTCAGCCTAAGAAAGAACATGAGGCCCTGAGTTCAAGCCCTGATATCAGCACAAAATAAAATAGAATAAATGGAGTTCCTGCCAAAGTATTATGTAATCACATCATAAGTCGAAAACGATTTCCCCACACCTAACCCCTGAGTGTCCTACCTCAGCAATGAAAATATACAATATAGGTTACTCCCTATGGAATTGTTTGATAGCTGGGAAACATCAGGTTGTCCCCACCCAGAAGCACAAAGAAGGTCATCAAAATATCACTCATGAAACATGTGAGTAGCCAAGATGGCCAAACACAAAGTCCTGTTGTAACCATATTGCTTTCATACTATCCTGTACTCAAACACTGTCAAGTTGAATCTTTGTCAATCCTTATCCTCTATACGTATAGATCCTAAAGATTTGACTGGATTTTGTGTTCTATGAGGGAAAAACATATTTGTCTGTCTGCTTTATAATTTCCATGCAAAGCCTAGACACTTAATAACAATAACAATGTATTCATTATATTCAATGTTTAAGCAATTAAAGGATGGCATTAGAATTTCATTTAGCTGTAAGCAGCAGATAACCTTTTTAAGGTGGCTTCAACAAGTAAGGAGTTGGGTTTGCCTCAGATAATTGTAAGCCTTGAATGGGAAAAGTTTGTGGCAAGAAAATGTGTTTTAAAATGTCATCTGAGACAGGGTCCTTTTGCATCCTGCCTCACTGGTGTGTGGCTAGAGCCATGAATCTCACTCAGATTCAGCATAAAGAAAGTCAGAAGCATATTTGAGTCTTTGATAACTTAGAGCTTTTCTGGCTAGGCACTGATAGCTGTAACTCTAGCTACTTGGGAGACTGAGATCTGAGGATGGTCATTTAAAGCAAGCCAGGGAAGGAAAGTCTGTGAGACTCGTATCTCTAATTAACAGAAAACAAGAAGTAGAGCTGTGGCTCAAAGTGGTGGAACACTACCTTTGAGTAAAATTGCTCAAGGACAGTCCCTAGTCCCTGAGTTCAAGCCCCACCACTGACAACAAAAAGAAAAAAAGAAGAAAAAAAAAGCCTTTCTGGAATCCCCATGGAGTTCTTGCATCTTGCTGGCCAGGAGTTTGTCTTGTAGTTGTGTTTTACATAGACATATTGCAATACCAACAAGGAGTTCTGTCAACATAGGAGGAAGTCACTGAAGGGCCACCTGTTGTCCACCTTTGAGTCAAAGACTATTTAAAAATGGCTTTGTCTTACAAAATGCCATCATTGATGAGATGCAGGCACTCTTATGAGAACTCAAGCTATCAGAGTTACAATTGGCTTCATGTCTGTAATGGAACCACTTTGAATCACATATTGGAAATAAATGTGAATATACTAAACACATTAGCTTTTTCCCTTGCCCTATTCCCTAAACGAAGTAGTATAACCATTATTTGTATAGTATTCACATTTTATCAGGTCTTCTTTGCATCAGTTATGGGGCTTGAACTCAGGGCCTGGGCACTGTCCCTGAGCAGTTTTGCTCAAGGGTAGTGCTCTACACTTAAAGCCACAACCCCACTTAACTAAAGATAAGCATCTCTTGAATTTTCTTGATTTAAACCACTCTCATAATCTGGGCCTCCAGATGACAGGTGTGTACCACCAGTGGCCAGCTTATAAAGTCTTCCTAAGTAATCTGAAGTGATTTCAAGTATATGGAAAGATACCTATAGATTATATGCAAATAGTATGCTATTTTATATAAGGGACTTGAGCACCTACAAATTTTGGTATCCATGGGAGAGTACTGGAACTAATTCTTCATGGACACTGAAGATAGACTGTATTTAAGTCTAAGACAAGTCTATGAACCTGAACAAGCACTGGCAGACCATGAAATTTGGCTGTGTGATACAGTTTTTCAAATTAGTTAGTTCTGTGGGGGTTTGGGGTTATTTATATTTTCATTTTCATTTCTGTTTTCATTTTGGTGTGATGCTGGTAGCTTTTTCCACTCAACGCTGTCACTTGATACTTCCAACTTTCTGTTTATAAATTGGAGATAAGAGCCCTTCCCATCTGTCTGCCTAGGCTGGCTTCAGACCAGGATCTTCAGAGCTCAGCCTCCTGAGTAGATAGGATTACAGTCATGAGCCACCAGTACCTGGAAGTTGCAGATTTTTACTGGGATTACACTGAGTTGTTACTCTCTGCAATACTTTTGTCTGTGCCTGACAGTAACCACCACCTTCCTATTCCTGGCATGTGAATACTGGCCCTTTCTTCCCTTCCTTCCTTCCCTCCCTCTCTACTTTCTTCCTTCCCTCTCTCCTTCCTTCTTCTTTCTTTCCTTTCTTCTTTCCTTCCTCCTTCCCTCCCTCTCTTTCTTTCTTCCTTTTTCATTCTCTATTTCTCTCTTTCCTTTCTCTCCTATTTCAGATCACATCTTTTGACATCCTCCCTTGTCTGTTTGAGGGCTTAGTTCTTTTGAACTGTTGTCATTTCATCTCATCTTCACTTCTTTCTCCCAGGCTCCCCAAACAGGATATGCTTACCATTAATATGTCATAATATTTACATTGTAAAGGCTATTCAGACCAATCCAGGCAGGTGAAATACCCTGACCTTTACCCTACCTTTTTTTCACCAATCTTTTTTGTATTTCCTGAAGTTAGTAATTGCTGCATTTTCTTTCTTTGCTTACTATTTTGAGGACTCTTCACCAACTCTTGCTTAGATTTGGACAGAATAATATAAATCCTCTCAATATGCATTAAATGTTGAATCAGTTTTACGTTGGGGGTGGGCAGGGGTACTTAGATCTCCATTCTCTGGAACTGGTTGTTCTTGGGTCTTAGTTACACAGGGAGCAGTGACCATCCCACACTGCAATCCTGGGAATTGTGCTGAATTCTGTTTTTGTTTGGTAGAGCTGGGTTGAAGGATAACTTCAACAAAATTGCTCATGGAGGCAGAAGCCCTTATCCCACAGACAAGGGAGCTCATGGTGCCCTTCCAAGAACCAAGAATTGTGTCTAGTTAACTAGTGGAAGAGAAAAGCCAGGTCACCATCAAGAAGCATGTGAAATAGATATGGAGTTTTTTCTTTTTTTCTATTGTGTGGCTTGAACTTAGAGCCTGGGAGCTGTCTCTGCACTTTTTCACTCAAGGCTAGTGTTCTACCACTTTGAGGCACATCGCCACTTTTGGTTTCCTGGTTTTAATTGGAGATGAGTCTCACAGACTTTCCTGCCTGGATTGGTGTTGAACCACAGTCCTCAAATCTGAATAGCTGGGATTACAGGTATGAACTACTGGTGCCTGGGTAGATTTTTCTATCTTGAAAACATTTTAAGGTCTTGTGATATTAAGGGAAAGAGCTTTGAACCTTTGTGGCCCCAATGAGTCATTATTTAATTTCTCATCCTAAATACATACTCACTTTTTAAAAAATTTTTAAATGTTATTGTAAAGATGATGTATAGAGAGGTTGTAGTTATGTAAGTCCAGTAATCACATTTTTCTAACAGTGTCACTCCTTCCCTCATTTTCTCCAAGTTACCCCCCACTCCCACCCCTGCCCCCAAGGTATTTTAGTCAAATATTATGACAATCAAAGAGATACCCCAAAACTCAGTTCAGGTAGCTAGAAGTCTTTATTTGAGTGCTAGCTGTCTGTAAGTCAGCCAATTACAAAGACTTGAAGCCAGCAAATACACGCAACACAATTAGGAAACAGACCAGAAAGAATGAAAAAACAACAATACAACACTGTGGTGACCAGAGAAGAGACAAGAGACAGGACAAAGGATGAGAACATGGAGATATATGGCATGGCATAATGGTGTCTGAGGTAGTTCAGGTAGGGTCAGGTCAAAGAATTGGGTCACAAGAAACTCCCAGTCCCAGACATTGGACAGACACATTTAGTAACCAATCAGCCAAGTGCCAATCCCTGCCTCCATGGATTCGGCCACACCCCGCATCTCTGTGGCATGAGTGTCATCTTACCTTGTGAAGACAAGATGCCAAATCCTACTTTAACCATGTGGCCAAGATGGTGATGGCCAGACTGATCTCCTCACTTCATATAGTTCATTTCCAACAGAGTGTCTAATGAGTATCACTGCTGAATTGGTTCATTATTTGCCCCACCCTTTCTGTGCTTCCCCTTCCCCTCTCCAAATCAGATAAACATATATAAGACAAAGGGTACAGAAATCAACAATAGCAACAAAGGGAACAAACCAAAGAAACGAAGAAAGAAGAAGAGAAAAACTGCAAACAGTACAATAAGTCCAATGGGTTATTACATTTGGACATGATTAATTAAACAGTAATCTAAATATTCACTCAGAACAAAGAGGGTATTCTTAGGAGCAGATCACAAAGGCTCAATAATTCTGTACATATTATCATATAAAATGATGCTTATCAAAAGGAACTTGAAGAAACAGAAATGAGATTTTTTTTAATTATACTGCTTATCGTACTCACTTTTATAGCTCATTTTGTTTTAGTAATTTTATGCCTCTTTTGTAAAGTTGGCTTCCCAAATGATACAAGACTCAGTTGTTGTTTGAGAACATGCCAGTTTTAGGCTGGTTTAATAGCTTGGAAATAATCACCTTCCTGAATTTTGAAAGCATTGTTCTATTTCCTTCTACTTTCTTAATATACTGATTTGTTTGCTTGATTTTTGGTTTTTTTTGTTGTTTTTTGTTTTTTGTTTGCAGTACTGGGATTTGAAGTCCAGAGCTCTGTGCTTACTAGGTTGATGCTCTGTCACTTAACCCTTAATGTGCTGTTGATAAGTTATTGTCATTTTAATTCCAGATCATCTGAACTTTGCTTTCATTTCTATAAAGCAGAATAAGCATAGTAAATTGCTGCCAGGATTTAAAAAAAAAAAAAAAACAAACTCAAGCTTAAAGCTTGTCCATGTACTTCCCTTAAGATTAAGGGAATAAATTCATTTTAGGGGAAATGAAGATGGGTAGACTAGAGGAAAATGAGGTTGATCAGCTTACAACAAATACAGGAGATATTCCTTCATGTGCTTCCCTCACGATTAAGGGACCAAAGTCTTTCAGAGGGAAATGGAGCCAGGTAACTCAAGGAAACGGAAATATGGTACTTAGAAACATAAAAATGCCATCTTTGCTTTAAAAAAGCAACAGGATGCATTCTTTCCTGAAAAAACTGCTTCCCCAATCTTAAACCACCTACTCCCACAAATGCAAGATAACTGGGTACTTCCTTATCTCACTGATGCATTCTTACCTAGAAACTCTGTAGGTAAAGCCAAGTGTAATTGCAGTAAAGACAAAAACACCTATCTTTGCATAACTTTGAAGCCAGATCTCCCAGCCTTACCATATAAATAGCCAAGGGGCAGCCTCTTTCTTCTCTATCTCCCTGAGAGACCACAAGATGTGCTCCTGCCTTTTGCTTGTCTCTTTGTCTGTCTTCTTGCCTTTCTTGCTGGTTTACTTGATAAAGCCTAGCCATTTTTTTCCATCATAACTTGTCCAGAAATTCTTTTTTTTTTTAACTGTATTTTTTTTGTCTTTTCTTTTTTGGCACTGGGAATCGAACCCAGGACGTTGCACTTCCTAGGCAAGCGCTTTGCCACTGAGCTACATCCCAGCCCTGTCCAGAAATTCTTATTCTGTGATCAAAATCAAGGACCCTAAAAGAAGACTTCCTACATTTAAAGGAAAACTTCACTAAACCTTAGCTGCATCCATCTTTTCTTTATTCCTCATCATTGATGATGGTTCATAATATTGCTAGCTGGTTGGGGTTTTTTTTTGTCACTGTACAAGAACTTCATAAGCATTGTTTTATGTTTAGAAATATCTAAATAAATTACCTATCATCTATCTATCTATCTATCTATCTATCTATCTATCTATCTATCTATCTGTCTATCTAACCTATCTTGGTAGTACCTGGGTATAAACTACAGAACTTGAGCTTGCTTCCCTTGCTTACTCAGCTGGCACTCTGTCACTTGAGCCAGGCCTCCAGCTTGGCATTTTGTTGGGTAGTTGGAGATGGAGTCTTGCACATTTCACAGTCCACCCCACAGCTCAGATTGTAATCCTCAAATCTCAGCTAGGCTTACAGGCATGAGTCATCAGTACCCAGCTTCACATTTATCACTTAATAAATAGCCTTTTAAATAGCCTTTCTACTTGTCCTTGCTGTTGTCTCACTCTCACCTTTTCTGCCACAATGCTGCCTCATTCTTCAGTTTGATGGCATGTCACAAAATAGACTGGGGAGTTCTCAGGGGTGACAACTCTCGTTACTGCCTTATTAAATGCTTGCCTATTTCTCAGGTTCTTATGGAACACTTCTCATTATTAACCTTAGTTCTGCTGGAAGTTCTTTCTGTCCTTGGCTTCCAGGCCTTGAAGATGCTATCCTTCATTTTCTTCTACTCTCCTTGATTCATACCTTCTCTTTGATCTGTTGTAATGTTGGTTTTCTTCTCCTTCCCCCTACCTTTATCTGCCTTCTGATGTATTACCTACAAAGCACAGTGTGTCTTCGATTCTAAATTACCTGCTTTGTCAATTGTGTAGTCCGTTTCTCAGAGTAACTCAGACTCAGGGTGAAAATCTCTCTTCTGGGTGTTTCTGGCTTTAGGGAGGAAGTTTATTTTTATAGGAAGGCTCTAGCACAATAACTAAGCTGTGTTGAATATGAATGGTGTTTCTCTATGTTTGCCATACGTAGTAGAACCTTGCAGCATTCCAAGACTGAGTACTGCTTGACTAATTACAGCCTGGCATAAATCAAATTTCTCCTAATGTTAATAAATGTATGCTACTCCAAGCACATCTATATCTGTATCAACTTGAAAGCCATTTTCCCCAAAATCCTTAGGAGAAATTGATGCGCAGAATGAGGTACCATATTTGGGGAAGAAGAGGTCACTTTTTCATCAGTATAATACATCTAGATAATCAAAGAACTCATCAAACTCTGCAGATTAAGTGAGAAAATACTGACTCCTGTAGCTCGCCAACTAGAGTTCCATGATGAGAAACAAAGTACCTTAAAGGAGAGCTAAGCTCCCTGCCTTTATTCTGCCACACCATGGCCAAATTTGCTCCAATCCCTGCATTTCGTTTCTGTTAGTGTGTGAGTGAGAAGCACAGACATCAGGGATTTTATAACTAGGAACTACCATAGAGATTTCTTTTTGCAACATAACCATTTCAAAAACCAAAACAGTAGTCAAATGACAAAGTGGCTCATGCCTGTTAAATCCTAGCAACACAGGAGGCTGACCTCTAAGGATATAGTTGCCATGCCAACCCTGGCAGGACAGTTCATGAGACTCTTATCTCCAATTAGTGACCAGAAAACCAGAAGTGATGTTGTGGTTCAAAGTGATTGAGCATTAACCTTAAGTGAAAAAGCTCAGGGACAGTGCCTAGGCTCTGTATTCAAGTCCCACAACGGACAAATAAAAACAAAAAACAAATAAACAAAAAAAAATCATTATAATCTTAAGCTGGGTGCTGGTGGCTCATGCCTGTTTTCCTAGCTAATCAGGAAGCTGACACCTCAGGATCATGATTCAAACACAGTCCAGGAAGAAAAGTCCTTAAAATTGTTATCTCTAGCTAACCAGGAAAAAAAAATCCAGAAGAAGAAAATATGGGTTAAGTGGTAGAGCACCAGCCTTGAGCAAAAAAATAGCCAAACAAGAGCAGGTCTTTTTTTTTTTTGGTCAGTTGTGGGACTTGAACTCGGCTTGGGCACTGTCCCTGAGCTCTTCAGTTCAAGGCTACCACCTTAGCCCTTGAGCCACAGAGTCACTTCCAGTTTCCTGGTGGTTAATTGGAGGTAAGAGTCTCTCGGACTTTTTAATGCCCCAGCTGACTTTGAACCCCCATCCTCAGATCTCAGCCTACTGAGTAGCTAGGATTACAGGCATGAGCCACCGCGCCCAGCCAAGAGCAGGTCTTTTGACTCAGAGCTTAATGTTTTCTAGTTTAGGATTCCTTCCAGTAAAACTTCCTAATTTTCAGAACAGTCTGGAAGATGCAAAGAAAAGAGGCCCTGATCAGATGCCACTCCTTTTATGAGCACTTCTTAAGTTCTCTTGTGAGAGCTACTTTTCAGTGTGCTATTGATATTTGTAAATCACAGTGCATTCAATCCTTCCCAATTACACATTTCTCTGCTAGATAATAACTTGAGCTGGGTTAGGAATCATTTGTATTCATTTTATTAATTCCACAGCATTCAGCAGAATCTAATTGACTCACAAGATGAAAAGACAAAGAAGGAAAGAAAGAAAGAAGGAAAGAAAGAAAGAAAGAAAGAAAGAAAGAAAGAAAGAAAGAAAGAAAGAAAGAAGGGAGGGAGGGAGGGAGGGAGGGAGGGAAGGAAGGAAGGAAGGAAGGAAGGAAGGAAGGAAGGAAGGAAGGAAGGAAGGAAGGAAAGAAGGAAGGAAGGAAAAGGAAGGATAGGAAGAAAAAGGAAGCATAGGAGGAAATAAAAGAAGGAAAAAAGACAGAAAACAATAAAAGAGTGAGTGAAAGAGAATAGACAAAATTTAAAGCTGAGGCTATCTGCTTAGGAACCCAAACTGGAGAGGAAATTAACTGGGCTTTTGTTCCGAGTGATGTTGTTCAGGTTACCTTGAGGTCACCCCAAACAATCTTTGGACTTTGATGGTGATCCTGTTCTTTCTGGCTGTGCTGTTTCTGAGACTCACCTCTACAGGAAATAGCACAGATACTAGCAGTTGCCAAACTTTATAAAGAGAGCTTTGCACTCCAGACCTAGTCAGGCAACAGGGCCATAGCTGCAGTTCACAACTGTCACATACTCTGGGCAAGAGAAGACACTCAACCCCCTACCTACATCTCTCGGTGTCTCATAGAACAGGAAGACGTATTAACCTTGCTATTTGCAGGGTAACAAAAGTGAAGTGAGGTTGGGTTAGCTATATTCTGAGGGAAACTCAGACAGAAGCAATCTGAGTACTCCTGCAGGAAACAGCAGACACAGGAAAAAAAGTTAAAAAAAAAATAAACAAAATGTCTTAAAGTAAAATAATACAGTGTTGAACAAAACATTCATTTCTATCAAGAAGCTGGGCTGAGTACAAACACCATGGTTTGCAAAATTTAAAAAAAAATGCTATAATCACTTTACCGTGGACTAGATACTTCATTTCCATAAAGAAGATTGGCTCAGGGGGCCGGGAGTTTGGCCTAGTGGTTAAAGTGCTTGCCTAGCATGCATGAAGACCCGGGTTCGATTCCTTGGTACCACATACATAGAAAAAAGCCGGAAGTGGTGCTGAGTGAGGCTCAAGTGGTAGAGCTCTAGTCTTGAGAAAGTCCAAGGACAGTGCTCAGGCCCTGAGCTCAAACCCAGGACTGGCAAAAAAAAAAAGAAGATTGGCTGAGCCTCACCAAAATCAGGTGGTGTTGAACAGTACATTTTTTTCCCTACATTGAGTCAGCTATTCAAAAACAAAGGACAATAGGTGTATCTTTCTGGAGACAGAAATCCAAAGTTCTTCCCTGTTGAGATTGGGCAGAAGGGCACCATATTGGAAAGAAGTTCCATTTATAAAATACTTATTCTAGTCACCTATTAGCTACTTTCAGTTAATCCTCACAAGAACCTCTAAAAGTGAATATCCATGTACCTACTTTAGACAGAGGGATGCTGAGATTCAGAGCAGTTTAGGAACCTGACCAAAACCAGGACTGATTCAAGATCTGATACTTCATAGTTTATATTCTTTCTATTCTGTGACTATATTACTCCTTAAAGTAAACTTTAAGAAGCATGTTTCCTTTACCAAAATCTAGTAAATAGAATGGCCCCCCCTTAATGTAACATTTGATTGAAGTTTGCACCATCTCTGCCTTCCTCAGAATTATAGGAGGGTTGATGGATAGATTTTTTGGCTAGTCTCAGGCCCTGCTCAGTGTAGCTTTTGGGTTAGTCCCAGCCCAACGCAATTTCAAGATTTAGGATATGGTGTACCTGTGGAAGAAAATGACTTCTACTATTCTTCTGTAAAGAAGGTTAGAGGGCAGAAGAACAGGTGACATTATCCAACCCAACTATGCTGTGAGAATTACTGGCTATTCTGATGTTTGTGTGCAAGCTTCACCCACACTAATGACTAATTCTCACTTGTTTTTCAAAAGATCTTTGATGACACTTGGGTGACATATCTTTGCTGCCATTTTCCCCAGCTTTTATTTTTACTTTTTTCCAATCCTGGGGCTTGAAGCCAGCACCTAGGCACTGTCCTTGAGCTTTCTTAAGGCTAGCACTCTACCCACTTGAGCCATAGCACCACTTCCAGCTTTTTCTGTGTATGTGATACCAAGGAATCTAACCCAGGCCTTTCTGCATGCTAGGCAAGCACTCTACCACTAGGCCACACTCCTGGACCACATCCTCCATTTTTATAACACTCTACACACTCTAATATTTATTATTTGTGTCATAATGTATTGCTTCGCCACACTTTGAGGAGGTTTAAGGAGGTCGGTCATTCTTTGTAGATTTAGGAAAGATACTTTTGAGTATAGGCAGGTATAGTGTCTCACATATCTGCTCCCAGCTTCTCAAGAAATAGAGATTGGGAGAATGATAGTTGAAGGCCAGCCCCGACAAGAACATATTTGAGACCGCAATCTCCACCAATTAGCCAGATATAGGGTTAGACATGTGTGGTCTTAACTACGTAGGAGGCCTTAGGTAGAAGGATCAATGTCTGAGGCTGGCTCATACCCTGCCTAGAAAATAAAGCAAAAAAAAAAGAATGAGGGTATGACTCAAGTAAAAGAATACCTGCCTTGAAAGCAAAAGTCCAGAATTCAAACCCAAATACAGCTAACAAAAACGAAAAGGAAATAAATAAAGAAGTTAGATAAGATGCCAAGAGAATTCATTGGGGGAAAAGAACAATCTTTTCAACAAATGATTGGCGTATTTGCTATTTTTTCCATATTTTTTTATGTTTTTTATTGTAATTAATAAAAGGGTTACATGACATTCACCAGATAGAAGGTGCATTACTTCACATACATTGATACCCTTTCTCATGTCTTGGTCCCCATTTCCCTCCCCCCCACCCCCACCCCTCATCTTGTTTTCCCCCCTTCCCTATCCAATTTCAAATAACCTAATATGCATTTATCCAATATATCCGACAACAAAGTGAAATACTATAACAATATGAGATAACCAAGGAACAGCAAAAGAGATGAGAGATAACATAGTACATTAAAGACAACAATCACTCATTTTATGGCTTTTGTTTTTATATCCTAGAGGTCCTTTCATTTAGCGTCATACTGTATTGCCTTTCGTATCTAGGTTTTGCTCTATTGTAAACCTTTGCTAGGAGAGCCCAAGGTTTCTACTGATTATGACGAATGAGGGAAACCATTGAGCCTATGTTCCTTTGAGTCTGGCTTACTTCACTTAATATGATTTTTTCTAAGTTTTTCCATTTCCTTACAAATGGGACGATGTCATTCTTTCTGACAGCAGCATAGAATTCCATTGTGTATAAATACCACATCTTGTTGATCCACTCATCAACTGAGGGATATCTAGGTTGGTTCCATATCTTTGCTATGGTAAATAGTGCTGCAATGAACATCATTGTGCTAGTGGATTTAGTATGTCCTTGTTTCTGGACAGTTGGGTAAATGCCAAGTAGTGGAATTGCTGGGTCATAGGGGAGCTCTATGTTTAGTCTTTTGAGGAACTGCCATACTGCTTTCCATAGTGGTTGAACAAGTTTGCACTCTCTCCCACAGTGATCCCTCCTGGCCACATCCCCTCCAGCATCTGTTGCTATTAGATTTCTTGATCCTGGCCATTCTAACTGGAGTGAGGTGGAATTTTGAAGTTGTTTTGATTTGCATTTCTTTTATGTCCAGAGATGTCGAGCATTTCTTCAGGAGTCTATAGGCCATTTTTTGTTTCTTCTTCAGAGAAGACTCTTTTGATGGGATGGTTGTTACTTTGGAGATTAGTTTTGGAGTGATTCAATTTTTTGAGCTGTTGATATATTTTAGATATGAGGCCTTTGTCTGTTGTGTGGTTAGTGAAGACCTTCTCCCATTCTGTAGGCTTCCTATTTAATTTACTAGCTATGTCCTTTGCCATACAAAAGCTCTGCAGTTTAATGCAGTCCCACTTATCCGACTTTCTCTGATTTGTTGTGTTTCTTGGTCCTTATTGAGAAAGTTTCGCCCTGTGCCAAGGAGGCCTAGTGTATCTCCTATTCCTTCTTGTAAAGTTTTCAGAGTGTCAGCTTTGATCCATTTGGAGTGAATTCTAGTACAGGGTGACAGAGAAGGATCCAACTTTAGTTTTCTGCAGGTGCTTAACCAGTTCTGCCAGCACTACTTGTTGAAGAGGCTGTCTTTCTTCCATTCTATTTTTTTGGCTCCCTTGTCAAAGATTAGGTGGCCTTAGGTCTGTGGTTTAATATCTGGGTCCTCAGTTCTATTCCATTGGTCTTCAGGTCTGTTTTTGTGCCAGTACCAAGCTGTTTTGATTATTATAGCTCTGTAATAGAGTCTAAAGTTTGGTATTGAAATTCCTCCTGCGCTGTTCTTTCTGCTAAGAAGTGTTTTTGCTATATGGGGTCTTTTATTATTCCATATGTACTTTTGGATTGCCTTTTCTATTTTTTAAAGAATGACATTGGGATATTGATGGGTATTGTGTTGAATTTGTAGATAGCCCTTGGCAAGATTGTCATTTTCACGATGTTGATTCTTCCAATCCAGGAACACGGGAGGTTTTTCCATTTCCTCAGTTCTGCTTTAATTTCCTTTTTTAGGGTTTTAAAGTTTTCATCAAAAAGGCCCTTTACATTCTTAAGTTAAGATAATTCCTAGGTACTTTATTTTCTTTGGGGCTATTGGAAAAGGAGTTGCTTTCCTGATTGTTGCCTCATTCCTCTCACTGTTGGCATAGAAGAAGGCAGTTGATTTTTGAGGATTAATTTTGTATCCTGCTACCTTTCCAAAGTTTTGAATCAGCTCAAGGAGCTTGGGAGTGGAGTCTATAGGGTTCTTTAAATAAATCATGTCATCTGCAAAGAGGGAGAGTTTCACTTCTTCTTTCCCTATTTGGATCCCCTTTATGCTTGCATCTTGCCTTATTGCTCTGGCTAGAAATTCTAATACTATGTTAAAGGGGAGTGGAGAGAGTGGGCATCCTTGTCTCATTCCTGATTTTAGAGGGAATGGCTTTAGCTTTTCACCATTAAGTATAATACTAGCTGTGGGTTTGTCATACACAGCCTTTATTATACTGAGGAATGTTCCATGGATTCCTAGTTTCTTCAAAGCTTTTAGCATAAAGGGGTGTTGGATCTTGTCAAATGCTTTTTCTGCATCTATTGAGACAATCATGTGATTTTTGTCTTTACTCCTGTTGATGTGTTGAATTAATTGATTTGCGTATGTTGAACCAGGTTTGCCTCCCTGTGATGAATCTAGTTTGATCATAGTGTATGATTTTTTTGATGAGATGCTGTAGACGGTTGAGAAGTTTTGCATCGATGTTCATCAAAGAGATAGGTCTATAGTTCTCTTTCTTTGATGAATCTCTGTCTGGTTTGGGGATGAGGGTTATACTGGCATCATAGAATGAGTTTGGCAAAGAGCCTTCATTTTCAATTTCGTTTAAGAGCTTGAGGAGTATTGGGGTGAGATCTGCTTTGAAGACCTTATAGAATCCATCTGGCCCTGGGCTTTTCTTAGGTGGAAGGTCTCTTATCGCCATTTCTATTTCAGTGCTTGAGATAGGCCTGTTTAGTTGGATTAGGTCTTCTTGGTTCAGTGTGGGAAGTTAAAATTGGCTAGAAATTCATCCATTTCTTCTAGATTCTCAAATTTGTTGGCATAAAGGTTTGAAAAGTATTCCCTCATGATGCTCCAGATCTTGGTAATTTCTTCCGTGATATTACCATTCTCATCTGTGATTTTGTTTATTTCAGTATGCTCCCTTCTTTTTTTGGTAAGATTTGCTAAGCGTCTGTCAAGTTTGTTAATTTTTTCAAAGAACCAGTGGAGTATTTGCTAATCAATCCCTCTTTCACATCATATAAAACAGTTTATTCAGCTGTGGACTCATGCCTATAATCCTAGCTACTTAAGAAGAAGCCATCCTTGGCAGGAAAGCCCATGAAACTTGTATCTCCAGAAGTAGAGCTATGGCTCAAGTAGTAGAGCACTAGCCTGGACAAATAAAAGCTCAGAAACAGTGCCCAGGCCCGAGTTCAAGCCCCAGGACCAGCACATACACACAAAAAGGTTATTCAAAATAGGCCACTGATGTAAATAAAAGACCTAAACCTACAAAATGAGAAGAAAACAGGAATAAATCTCTGTAACCTTTGGTTAAGGGGTAATTTCTTAAATATGACACTGACTATATAAATTTTTTTAAAAAATACATGAATTGAACTTCATCAAAACTAAGAGATTGAACTGGGTGCCTGGTAACTCACACTTATAATCCTAACTGCTCAGGAGGCTGAGATCAGGATGATACTTTTCCAAGTCAGCTTGGGCAGAGAAGTCCAAGAAACTCCATCTCAAGGGAAGAAGCTGGGTGTAGAGTCATCCCAGCTACAGTGAGAAGTGAAAAAAACAGGAGGATTGTATTCGTAGAACATGACTGGGTAAAAAAGTAAAATATGTATTTATCAAAATTAACCACCACAAAAAAAGAGTTAGAAATATGGATCCATGGTACAAGGCCCTGATTTCAACCTTCAGTGCCACCAACAAAGATGAAAATTTTCTGAGCTTCAGTGTCACCAAAAAAAAGTGAAAAGGGGGCAGAGAGATGAATTGAGATACAAGTCATCCCAGGCAAAAGATAAGGTGGTGAAAAGAAGCCAAACTACAAGTGGCTCCTGCCTATAATGCTAGGAGGCTGAGATCTGAAGCTCAAGTTCAAAGCTAGCCCAACCAAGCAAATTCTCAAGATTCTTATCTCCAAATTAATCAGCAAAAATCCAGAACCAGAGACACAGTCAGGTGGTAGAGAACTGGCCATAAACAAAGAGGCAAATGAGAGCTGGGCACTGGGGTCTTGTGCCTGTAATCCTAGTTATTCAGGAGGTTGAGATCCGAGGAATAGAGTTCAAAGCCAGCCTGGGCAGAAAGAGTCTGTGAGATTCTTAGTTCAAAAAATAAAAAAGCCACCAGAAAACTGGAAGTGGAACTGTGGCTCAAACTGGTAGAATACTAACCTTGAACAAAAAAGAGCTCAGAAGTAGCACCAGGCCCTCAGTTCATATCCTACAACCACCACTACCACCAACAAAAGGAGCCAAATGAGAATAGTAGTTTAAGCCCTGGGACCAGCACACCCCACCCCCACACACACAAGGTTAGCGAAACTCTCTCAAAGAATAATCCAGGCGGGGTGTTTCAGCTCTGAGATCTCACTTACCCAAGATTCATAGGTAGGAGAATTGCCATTGAAACTCACCCAGGCAAAAAAGCATGGGACTCTCTCTGAAGAACAGCAATAACAAGAAGGCTCAGGGTCTTGGCTTAGGAGCTAGAGCTTCTACCTAGCAAGCCTGCATCCTTAATTTCAAGATCTGGTGCTGCAGACAGGGAGGTGATGAGAGATGGGAAAGGAGGGGAGAGGGGAAGAAGGGAGGAGAGGAGTCAATAGAAGCATACAATCCACCTGATACTAAAATTGAGGAAGAAATCATAACATTGGAAATAACATTTTTTATTTATTTTTATTTTTTGCCAGTCCTGATCTTGAGCTCAGAGCCTGAGCACTGGCCTTGGACTTTCTCAAGGCTAGGGCTCTACCACTTGAGCCATAACACCACTTCTGGCTTTTTTCTATGTATGTAGTACCAAGGAATCGGACCTGGGTCTTCGTGCATGCTGGGCAAGCACTCCACCACTAGGCCAAACTCCCGGCCCAGAAATAACATTTTTAACAACACAAGAAAAGTACTTATAGACAGCACAGTAGGGAAAACCTTCAAAGAGCCAATGATTGCACTGCAAAAAAACAAAAAGTGTCTATACGTGACATGGCAACAATATAAGTGCAAAGATGCAGGAAGCTTGGTTTATGAGCACGAAATGATTGCCTGCTTCTAAAACCTGTAAGGCAAACAGCATTGTTTACTTAGACATTCAAAACCATTCTCCAGAAGGCCTCCCTACATCTACAGGGCTTCCTGGTTCCCAATTGCTTCTGATGTTTGCTTTTATGGAAAACAAAACACTGCACCTTAGCATAATGACACAACAGTCTCAATGGAAACTGGTCACTGCTTGGCCCTGCGGACACAGGTGTCCTGGTAAAGGTACACGAGTATTGTCCACAGTTTCCTTGAATAATCTTTAGTCACTGCAGTCAGATTTTTCACTGCTAAGTCTTTGTATGTAAACTGGATTAAAGAAACTACTGCTTCTGTAGTAGTTTCAAAGGCAGACCAACCATCTGCTTCCATAGATTGTCTATCTGCGGACATTTGATTGTCTATCTGAGATAGACGTAGATGAATCTCTCGATTAAACTTGAGTCTCAGTTTCAAGATACACTTATGCATAAGTATATTCCAGCTGGGTTCCAGGGTCTCATACCTGTAGTCCTAGCTACCCAGAAGACTGAGATCTTAAGTATGGAGGTTAGAAAGCAGCCTGGGTAAGAAAATCTGTGACTTTTATCGCCACCAAAAAGCCAGAAGTGAGGCTGTAGTTCCAGTGGTAGAGCACCAGCCTTGAACATAAAAGCTAAAGGAGGATGTGCAAGCCCTAAGTTCAAGCCACAAAACCAGTACCAGAGAAAGAGAGAGGCAGCAGAAGGAGGAAAAAGAAGCAGAAGAAGAAGAGGAGGAGGAGAAGGAAAAGAAGGAGGGGGAGGGTAGAAGGGGAGGAGAGAGAGGAGGAAGAAAAAGAAAATCCAAAATTACAAAAAAAACTAAAACTCTTCAAGCACTTTGGGTCCTAAGCATATCAGGTAATAGATACTTGGGTGTGTGTGTGTGTGTGTGTGTGTGTGTGTGTGTGTGTGTGTGTGTGTGAAAAGACAAAGACCTTAAGCTATTTTCTAGTGTTTTGTGCAAAGTGGAGGTAGGAAGTGAAAAATGTGGCTATTTAGTAGAGATTTCTAAACAAAGTGTTGAAGAAGGAACTCAGCTTCTCCTGGCTGCTTGCTTACTATCAAATTTGAGAAGAAAACAAAAATCTGAAAAGGGATTATTTGTGTTTTTAGAAAAGGGAAATGGGTACCAAGACATGTGAAAGGGTATCAATGTATGTGAATTAACGCACCTTCTATCTGGCAAATATCATGTAACCCTTTTACTAATTACAATAAAAAAAAAAGAATGTAAGCATATAGAACTGGAATTTTGGGCCAGACTATGTATGTCCCTATTTGTGACAAGATGGAATGATTGATATTCACCATGTGTCAACTTTCCATTAATAAAACAAATATCTGAGATAAAAAAAAGAAAAGGGAACCAGAATGTGACAATTTAAAAAATTATCACCCTATCCACATGGCAAAAGAGAGAGAGACAGAGAAGAGACAGAGACAGAGAGACAGGACATGTTTTAGAGAGAACAGGTTGTAACTGGATACATACAAAGATTTACTTACAGACATAACCATTCCACAACCTAGGGATAAAAAGCTAGGCATAGTGGCACATGCCTGTAGGCCCCTACACTTGTGAGGCAGTAGGATCACTTAGTGTTCTCTTCTAAAATAGGAAAATATCTACTTTATTTTTTTCTTTAAAAAATATATTAAGGCTGGGAGCATAGCATAGTGGTAGTGCTTGCCTAGCAGGCACAAAGCCCTGGGTTCAATTTCTCAGTATCACATACACAGAAAAAGCTGGAACTGGTACTGTGGCTCAAGTGGTAGAGCACTAGCCTTGAGAAAGCCCAAGGACAGTGCTCAGGCCCTGAGCTCAAGCCCCAGCACAAGCAAAAAAAAAAAAAAGATGATAGAAAATTTTAGTGACTATATAATTGAGGATGGCAGTTCAAAGCAACCCTGGACAGAGAAGTCCTGGAGACTCTTATCTCCAATTAACCACCAAAGAGGCAGAAGTAGAGTGATGGCTCAAGTGGTACAGCACCAGTCTTGAACAAAAAACACTTAGGGACAGTGTCTAAGCGCTGAGTTCAAGCTCTAGTACTGGCAGGCACACACACACACACACACACACACACACACACACACACACACACACAATGTAATGGATTAAAATAAGAGAAAAGGAAAAGGGGGAATCTAAGCTTTCTTTGTGAAAGCTATTTGATATTTTTGTCCTGATTGTGGGATTCTCATTAGGTTGGAAATGTTCATGATGAAATGGTGGTATTGTCTGACTATTAGGGAGAATATCTTTGGAGCACCTACTTAATCATGCACTACTTCTTTAAAATCAGTGTTTCAATTCCAGTTTTTTGAAACTAACCTTCTCATAGGCTTAGACTACTTGGTTATCCATATCCATATTGTTTGAAGCCTACATTTTCATTGGTTTATTTTAAGTATGGAAAATTTCTTTTTTCTTAAACCTGATCTGTCCTAGCTGGGTGAGGTGGTTCAAATCTGTAATCCTAGCTACAAAGGAGGCAGAGATTAGGGATCACAAATCAAAAGTATCCAAGAACCACAACAAAAATGAACCAATATTTGGATGTGATTGTGCATACCTGTCATTCCAGTGACATAGAGAAACACAAATAGGAAGATTACATACCAAGCTAGTGTGGGTATAGAGCGAATCTCTATTTTGAAAATGATTCCTGCAAAAAAATCTCAAGGTGTGGCACAGGTAATAGAGTTCCTGTCAATCAAGCACAAGTTCAAAACCACAAACTATCAAGACACACACATACACACACACACACACACACACACACACACACACACACACACACACACTGACTCATCTACAATGTGTTTCCTAATGTATTTGTGAGTGGAAAAAATCTACCTCACCACCTCTTTTATCCACAAATCAAGTACTCAGCCATAGATGTAATATACACAAATTGAAGATTTCTCCCCCTATTCTGGGCATGAACTCAAGGCCAAGGAATTGTGTCTCCATTTTCCTCAGGGACTTTTTACAAGAACTCAGGCTTTAAATGAGCTTCTCAGGAAAATGAGTTAAGTCTAGAAAGGAGGAGAAGCCTTTATGCACACACAGGTTTGATATGCATCTGCAAAACTGGTTTTGCTCCACCTTTGCTTAGGAAAACAAAGGAGTATAACAGGCTGGATCTAGAAAATAATCTATGTTAAACATTAAACAAGAGGAGAAGTAGGTTTTCTAGGCACATCAGTACAAAGAATTTTCTTCCTACAAAAATGGATTAAAACTGACAAAATTGTCAAAATTGAAGAGTTTATAGAATTTGAAATTGCCCACCAGTGAACAAAAGATTGAGAATTTCTTTGTGAAAAGATCCTATCTTCCAGTGGGGATGGTGGGAATGGTGCCTAGAGAGGCTTTCAATAGCCTTCTAGCTCAGTTAATGACCCTGTGTCAGATGGGAACTGAGTGTTGAAAATCCTTGGCTTTGATGGTAGAAATGTGAAAGATCATTGAGGATTAGGAGAAAGCATCCATGGTTTTTGCTAAAGTAGGTTTGTAGCCCCACTTGGGACCAGATTCCAATTAACTAGGAATTCAGTAAGGAGAGCCTGGAAATGAGAAAAAAAATCATACAAAGGGTGAAATAAGTCTCAGGTGAGTCAAACCAGGACTTATGCAATCCCCAGTATCATCGGAGACAGAGACAGAGACATGGAGAAATGCAACAAGAAAACCTTGAAAGCAACATGAGAAAAATGATTACTCTAAGTCACTGGAGTTGATCCTAAACTTTGGAAAACTAGCAGGGTATAAAATCAACCCACCCAAATCAGTAGCTTTTCTGCATGCCAACTATGAGAAGATTGGGACAGAAATCAGAAAAATAACTTTATTTGTAATAGCTTTAAAAAAAAAACAAAACTTAAGGGCTGGGAATTTGGCCTAGCAGTAGAGTGCTTGCCAAGCATGCATAGACCCAGGTTCAATTCCTCAATACCACATATATAGAATAAAAAGCCAGAAGTGGTGCTGTGGCTCAGGAAGTAGAGCTCTAACCTTGAGAAAACCCAAGGACAGGGTTCAGTATGCAACATTTCTTAAACCTAATCTGTCCTAGCTAGGTGGGGTGGCTCAAATCTGTAATCCTAGCTACAAAGGAGGCAGAGATTAGGGATCACAAATCAAGAACATCCAAGAACCACAACAAAAATGAACCAAGCTGAGGACTGGCAAAAAAAAAACTTAAAAGTATGGCAAAGGACATAGCTAGCAAGCTAAATAGAAAGGCCACAAAATGGAAAATTTTTATCAGACAGGGTTCAGAATATACTGAGAGCTCAGAAAATTAAACCCCCAAATATACTCTCCAAGGAACAACAATCAAGTTAATGGTCTAATGACTTAAAAGGAACTTCTCAGAAGAAATAAAAAATGGCTAGTAGACACAAGAAGAAATATTCAACATCTCTGGCCATGAAGGCCATACAAATGAAAACAACATTGAAATTCCACCTCATGCTAATTAGAATGGCCAATATCAAGGAAACTAACAATAAAAATTGCCAGGGGCCAGTAGTGTGGCCCAGTGGTAGAGTACTTTGCCTAGCATGCATGAATTCCTGGGTTCGATTCCTTAGTACCATATACGTCGAAAAAGCCAGAAATGGTGCTATGACACAAGTGGTAGAGTGTTACCCTTGAGCAAAAAAGCTCAGGGACAGTGCCCAGGGCCTGAGTTCAAGCCCCAGGACAGGCAAAAAAAAAAATGCCAGGGTAGATGTGACCAAAAGGGAACTCTATTACACTGTTAGTAAGAATGTAAACATGTTCAACCACTTGGGAAAGCAGTGGAGGTTCCTAAAAAGACTAAATATAGAGCTTCGGTATGACCCAGCAATTGCACTGTTGGACATTTATTCACTAGAACACAAATGAGGCTATACTAAAGGTACCAGAACAACTATGTTCATTGCAGCATTATTTACCTTAGCCAAGATGTGGAGTCAACCCAGATGTACCTCAATGTATGACTAGATCAAGAAAATGTGGTATATACACAACGGAAGTCTACTCATCCATCAGAAAGAATGATATTGTACCATTGATAAGGAAATGGAAAGACTTGGAAGACATATTAAGTGAAGTAAGCCAGATGCAGAGAAACATAGGGCTAATGGTTTTCCCTTTGAATTCACAATGTTGGCTATTCTAACTGGAGTGAACTGGAGTCTGTTGTTTTGATCTGTGTTTCCTTTATGGCCAGGTGTGATGAGCACTTCATATATTTCTTTGCCACTCTTACCTCTTCTGAGAAGTCTCTCCTTTGCTCCCTTGCCCATTAGTGATTGACTTTTACTAGGTTTGGGAGGGGTTAGTTTCTTGAGCTCCTTGTGTATACTGAATGTTACGCCTTCAAATCATACACAATAGATGCCATAAGCTGGGGGACTAATATATGGTATCAATGAAAAATGTTTAAATCTACCTTAGTGATAATCATTTATTAAAGAAGAAAAACATAATCTAGAAAAATACATCACTGAACAATTTTATTGCTGAATAAAAATCATAATTGCTCTGGGAGCTTCTTTTCTGTAGTAAGGGTTTCTTGTTTACTCATCCAGCCTTGAACCACCAAGGTTATAGAGACTGAATAGCAAAAGAGGACTAGAGATGACAAATGCAGCCTGAACAGGAGGAGTATAGCAGCACACACTGGGGCCTATAAGATACAGCAGGATTCATGGCTGTCTAAAGCCTCCCACCCCTGCTCAGGACAGACAGGACTGCTCACTCACACTCAGGCTGAACTAGCACCATGAACCTGGACCTGTCGATGGAGCTGAGACAAACCAGCTCAGACTAAACTGAGGCGCTCCACCTTACAGAGAAGGTGGAGGCTTCATGTCTAGCTCAGGATCCATGCCTACCCTCAAATGCTGACAAGGTTTAGGGCTTGAGTCCCAGGCTCCTCCCACAGCTCCATATGGCTAAGCCACACAAGTCAGAGAACAGTGCCTGAGAGCAGAAGGCAATGCCAGAGAAAGGAGGGCAGTACCTGGAGCAGAGGGAAATGCCCTGCCACAGGACATCGACCTGTCCCTGAAACTATACCATGCATTCATTATAAGAACTGCATTTCACCATGTGTAGAGGTCACTGAGACCCTGGGACAATGCATGGGCAACACTGAGTATCCTCAGACAGACAAAATTAACTGTACAGATAATTCCTACTTAACAGGAATTAGATGTAAGCACCTCAATGCCCCAAACTTAGGGAAGGTAAAAAGACACCACAGTTGAAAAACTATTTATTTTGTAAATTTTAAAACCTGAGCATACACATACTTTACATCTACCAAGGAGGCAAGTATGTCAGCTAGTATGGGGCTAAGGTGGTTTTAGAAAATAAGAGCAAGGGGAAGGCTAGAAAGGGTTATTCTGGGGCCAAGTAACTGAGGTCTGTGCTCTCCAGTGTCCTGGTACAACTGGGGGATCCCTTATAGCAGGTATGGGCTTGTGGAAGAGCACCCATGCAGGGAAGGTCTCTCTGTGCCAAGGCTCAAGCCTTGGACTGCAAATCCTTATGTCAAAACACCTGGGCCTCAGGTCTCAGAACTGTGGCCATAGCAGTAGAAGCAGCAGCAGTTCAGTGCGCAGTGGCAATGGTGGCCACCTGACCACTTCAGTTCTTCCCCCAGAAGATTCAGTGAAGAGCAGCACATGAGCGCATCATGAAGAAACCCAGGAGGAGGAGGAAAAGTGTAAAGATGGAGAGGCCGATGTGACCCGTGGAGCGGATGGCATCCTGTATACTCTGGGAGCTTCTTCACTGGAGCTGAGGGCTCTCAGCCTGGGCAGGAGGAAGTGGAGCAGCATTCACAGGGTCTGGGAGACAAAGCGAGACTCGAGGTCATATAAAAAAGAACGAGTCCCACATGTGATCCTGGAGGATAAAAGAACAAAAACAGGGCAAGAGAATCCCTTGGGAGATAGAGAGAGAGAGAGAGAGAGAGAGAGAGAGAGAGAGAGAGAGAGAGAGAGAGAGAGAGAGAGAGAGAGAGAGAGAGAGAGAGAGAGAGAGAGAGCCTCTTCTCATAGCCAAGCCAAGCAGGGGAAGCTCAGGGCCTCCCATTCCACTAACTGCACAGCAGAGGTCAGCAGGGTACACCCCGCACCTCAGCAGTGACAGCTCACAGAAAAGGAGGGGCGGTGCCTAGGGGGATCCACACCACACAGGAGCCAGGGGAACAAGTGGACCATCTGGACACATGGTTCCTTAGGTCTGCAGCCTCACCTGTGCCCAGTATGAGCCACACGCCAGGATCAAGCCTCCTCCACTGCCACTACCTGGCTCCCACCAAGGCCACTGCTTCCTCCAGGAGGGACACGACTGATGCCAGAGGTCTGGGCTGGCTTCATGGAATGCCCAGGGGCTGGCCGGCGCTGGGAGCAGCTGTGGGAAAGGGGGCTGGGGTGTGGAGCAGGGGTAGGGCTGGAGTCTACTTCTTTTTCCTCTGCTTTCTTCTTGCCTCCAGTATCTGCCGAGCATTTCGAGTCTTGGGCTTGCCACCACTGGCAAGTGAAGGGGCACCCGAGGCAAAAGCTTGGCCCCCTAGGAAGCCACTGCTGTTGGTGAGAACACTGGGGAGCTGGGACTGCTGCCCGCCAGCCTCAAAGGGTGTGGAGGCGCTCAGGCCCCCTCTGTGTCCAGCACAGAAGCTCAGGGGCCCACATGTGTCACTAGTGCTGCTGGCCGTGCCAGTGCCACTGGGGAAGCTCAGGCTAGAGGACACGGCTGATGCTGAGGGCCTGGGGTCTCTAGGCTCCGTGGGCTGGGGAGCCCCAGAGGGAAGCAGCTGGGAGGAGGAACTTGCAGCAGGATTTACCCCAAAGCCAAATGCAGGCCCGGAAGCCAGGACTGGACATAAACTGTCATGGCTGACAAAAGCCACCGTGGAGGGAGGAGCCATGGCCAGGCCAGTGGTGGCAGGGGCCATGGTGGCTGCGCCAGCTGGCTGCTGAGGGAAGGGTGGCTGCTGGGTCACAGGGCTGGAGACGGCCTGAGTGCTGTCCAGGAAGACCTCGCTCACTCTCCTCAGCCTGGCTCTCTTTTCTTCTTCCACGTCTTCCACAGTGACGGGGTAGCCAATCTGGGGTGCAGGAGGCAGGCTCAGGGGGCCCCCTCTCCCGGGGCGCAGCAGCTGTGTCTTCCTCTTTCTGCTCCCAGAGGAGGAAAGCAAAGTCCCTGCCTTTTGCTGCCTCTGAGTGTCGGGATCTGGGTCCTTGGCTCCCAGGGCCACCTTGTCGGGCCCCTGGTGTGAATGTGAGGGCCTGGCAGGGACACCCGGCTTCCCTCTGGCTTTGTTGGCAGGGCTCTGTGGAGTCTGGGGCCAGGCGGGCCAGGGGCTCCGCCTCCTGTACAGAAGTGACCAGGGGGCGCACTGGAGGGCACTGTATGAGCTGGCGATGGCGTTCCTGCTGCCCGAGCTAAGGATGCCAGCTGTGCCCACGTGCACGGGGTCCCCTGAGCTCTCCGAGGAGCCTGCTGTCTCCTGGGACTGGGCCTGGGGCGCACTGGCCACGCGGGACCCCTCGCCGCCATGGCCTTGGCCCTGGCCAGCAGGGGCTGGGGAGGACGGGAAGAAGCTGCGCACTGGTGTTCTGCTGGCCGCGGGGATCCGCACGGTGATCTGGTTGCGCCTCCTTCTGAGGGTCACTGTCCTGTCCCCTTCATCCCAGCGCACCCTGGCCAGTGAGCCAGGGGGACACTGGAGCAGGGGGAGCGGGCAGCGCCTTTTAGGGGGGATGCGGAAGCGCGTGTGTGAGGCCCCGTGTTGGAGGGGGACAGGCCTCCTGGAGGCGGTGACCCCGGAGGGGAGCACGCGCTGGACGTGCTGGACCCTCAGGGGCTGCGGGGGCCGCAGGCGGTGTGCGGGGCCGCGGCGCCCGGGCCGGTGCTGGGCCTGGACAGGAACAGGGGCTGCGATCTGCCCGAGCTGGACGAGCTGGCTTAGGCCGCTGCCCATGAGGCAGGTCTGTGGACACCGGGCTAGCCCAGTGGCTCTGTGGCTCTAGTCGCCGTTGACCGAGGACCCTGGGCCGGGGCCGCGTCACAATGCCCACTGGCGCGCTGCTGCCTTCTGACCAAACAAGGGCCAGGCGCGTGGCCCTGCGCTCAGGGCTCTGCCCTGCAGTGGGGAGACCCCAGGCTGCACCCAGAGCCCTGGCGCGCTGCCTGCCTCCCCACCCCGGACACAGGCCGCTCCAAGGCCGTTTAAAACTGAATTGCTTTTGTATGGACGGTGAAAACCACGTGGAATCAATTTTGAATAAGCTTATTCACACACACACACACACACACACACACACACACAAGCACACACACGCACACACGCACACAGAGCAAATGCCAGGGTCTTATTGGGGCTACAAGTTTCATGCCATAGGACTGGAGGAAAGAATAAGAGTTTCAGCATTTTAGGGAGCCCATCAGGGAAAAGAAACAGGAAGCTCTCAGCTTTCAGTCTGGCTTCCCAGGCTAGGAAGAAGTTCACAGTCATAATTCCTTCCCAAGAGGGAAGAGGAGGTGTGAAGTGGGAATATCCAGGGAAGGGTTTGCGAGTCTCCCAACCCAAAGTAGACCTGTGGATAAAAGGCTCCTCTCCCAAAGTCAGTGCAGACTGGAGGAGGGGACTGCTTCCTCTACAGTGAAACCGCAAGATAAGCTTCAAGTCATATGAAAACAACCTAGGAAATTGAGAAAGCCCAGTGACAGTGTTCAGGGCCGGGGTAGGGAGAAAGACTTGGAAAAAATCATATTAGGGGAAGTAAACCAGAGACCCAAAGGAACATTGGCTCAATGGTTTCCCTCATTTGTAATTATTAGTACACATCTAGGACTCTCCTAGCAGATGATTACAGTAGTGCAAAACCTAAGTACATAAGGTCCTATAGGATGAGACTAAATGAAAGGAACTCTAGGATATGGAAACAAGGGTTTTTTCTTCAGTATTTGTTGTTCTTAATGTACTATGTTATTTCTCTTGTCTTTTTTTGCCCTTTGGTCAGTCTCTTATTGTTATTGTATCTGACTTTGTTACCTGGTATATATATATATGTTTTTTGCCAGCCCTGGGCTTGGAACTCAGGACCTGGGCATTGTCCTTGGGCTTTCTCAAGGCTAGAGCTCTACCGCTTGAGCCACAGAACCATTTCCAGCTTTTTTCTATATATATGGTAGTGAGGAATCGAGCCTGGGTCTTCGTGCATGGTAGGCAAGTACTCTACCACTAGGCCAAACTTCCAGCCCCACCTGGTATATTGTATATACATTTATTTGTTTATTTGAAATAGGAAAGGGAAAGGGGGGAAACAAGATGATTGGGAGGGGGTGGGAGGAGAGAAATGGGGACAAAAACATGAGAACTGTAACCCCTCTCTATACATTACCCCAACAACAAAAAAATTTAAATCTAGGAAAAGTGGCTGGGAGTTTAGCCTAGTGGTAGAGTGCTTGCCTAGCATGCGTGAAGACCCAGGTTCGATTCCTCGGTACTACATACTTAGCAAAAAGCCAGAAATGGTGCTGTGGCTCAAGTGGTAGAGCTCTAGCCTTGAGAAAGCCCAAGGACAATGGCCAGGCCCTGAGTTCCAGGCCCAGGACTGGCAACATAATTTTTTTTTTTAATCTAGGAAAAATGTGACACTACCCGAAGAACACAATTCCAGACTCAATCCCTAAGAAATGAAGAAAATGCCCATTGTAAGAAAAAACAGATGTACACTGGGTCTTGTGGTGTCATATTGCAAATGCCTGGGATCTTGTATAAACCATCAAGCCCCGTTTTATTTCAGATCTAGCTTCCACCTATGAGAAAAAACACCTGCTGTTTGTCTCTGAGCTTAGCCTACCTCACTTAACATGACATAATATTTTCTCATGCCCATGGAAAATTCTGTGTATAGGTACCATACATTTTTCAATCTATTCTTCTATTATAGCGCATCTGCGTTCATCCCTATTTTTAAAGCCTCAGCATCCTTAGTGTTCTATTCCATAACTCACCTGACAGACCAGCTTACTGTCATATTACCATCAAGGTTTTTCCTACATGGATCTTTCTCTTTTTTTCTTTTCTTTTTTTTTTTTTGGCCAGTCCTGGGCTTGAGCTCAGGGCCTGAGCACTGTCCTTGGACTTTCTCAAGCCTAGAGCTCTACCACTTGAGCCTCAGCACCACTTCCGGCGTTTTTCTATGTATGTGGTACCAAGGAATCGAACCTGGGTCTTCATGCATGCTAGGCAAGCACTTTAACCACTAGGCCAAACTCCTGGCCTCCATGGATCTTTCTTGATACCACTTATTATCTGGAATCCTTGGGCATCTATTTGCTTCTGGCTGAGATATGCATTTATATGTCATCATTTAGCCACCTAACAGCTGTTCCTGATTTTCAGGTGTCCTGGCACACGGATGGCAAACTTCAAGGGCCACGCTCTCCCTGGGAGTTTCTTTTTGATCATTGGCGTGTGGTGGTCAGTGAAGTTCCCACTGAAGTACTTTCACCAAAAGGGCAAGAAGAACAGGCTGAGCCAACAGCAGCAGCGGATTGAAATCATTGAAGGTGCAGTCAAGATTTTCTTTAGTGCCATTGGTAAGAGCAGAACTCATTTGATCCAGGAGTTTTCCCTATCATATCTAGATCCTTCAGTCCTTTTGCAGGACCCTGCAAAACAGAGGATTCACTGGAAGACACGAGAGGACAAGAAATTTCAAGAGGCCACAGAATATCCTAACATTGCACTGTGTAGAGAGCTTCATATTAACAGCTAGTAAAACCTTATGCCATATGTGCTAGGAGAGCCTACCAGATAAAGTATACCATTTATCTTAAGGAGAAATGCATCGAGAGATGTCAGAACAAAATGCATACTACATAAAAAAAGATAAAAATAGAAAAAAATTCTAAGTTTATAGGCTCTTTAAAAAAAAAAAGCACTAAAGTGATTTTAAGAAAAACCACACCCTAGCAAGTGCTGGTGGCTCAAACTAATCCTAGCTACTCAAGAGGCTGAGATCTGAGGATCATGGATCAAAGCCAGTCTGGGCACAAAACATCCATGAAACTTTTATCTCCAATTAACTTCCAGAAACCTGGAAGTGGCACTGTGGCTCAAGGTGATAGAGTGCTAGTCTGAAGAGCTCAGGGACAGGGCCCAGGCTCAGAGATCAAGCCTCATGACAGACAAAAAGAAAGGAAGGAAGGGAGAGAGAGAGAGAGAGAGAGAGAGAGAGAGAGAGAGAGAGAGAGAGAGAGAGAGAGAGAGAGAGAGAGAGAGAGAGTCATGCCCTACCTGGAATACTGCTAATTGTTTCTCTTGCTAGCATCTCAGGGTCCTTGGTACCCAATGCACTGGCCAATCCTCCATCCTCTAATCTCAAGCAGCTTTTCACAGGGGACATTTGTTCAGGGAGACCAATGAGAGGCAGCACAAGACAAGGAAAACCACTGACAAGCTTCTGCTCCTTCTGATAAAAACCTCTCACTTCCATTGTTCCTTGTCATCTATTGTACATCTGCTGGTGGTCCCAGAAGAGCCAGCAGTGGTGAAAGTAACAATTATCCCTCCTTGGAATGGATCTGTAGAATAACAAGGAATCTTGTCCTTGGCCTATAGTTCTATTAGAGGGACTAAACAATATTAGCAGCTTCCCTTGGAGGAAGGAAGCTTGCTTAGTGTCCTCTCATGTTGCTGTTTTCCCTTGCTTAGAGCAGGCTTCAGAAATCTCTGGAGTAGACCGGATTGCTTGTTCTAAATGGTAAGGATAGTATCAACTTTGTCTAAATAAAGTGGGAAAAACACTCCTTGGCAGTATGGCTGCCAAGTGGTGGAAGGGTTAAACATTCAGTAGCTCCAAGCCTGAGCTTCAACCACATGGCAGGCCCTGCTGTATGAGAACTAGGAAAATGATGGGGCCTCTACAGGGTCCTTGCTTCACAGGGCTTTCATTCAAATATCATTGAAACCTTTCCTGGGTCATTTTCACAAACTTCCTGAACTCTTTTATTTGAAGTCAGAGACTACTCTGAAAAACAAATGTTTTGTGAAAGGGTCTAGAAGGGCATCATGGGGCGGGGCAGAGGGGGGACGTCCTATAAGATATTTTGGTATTTTGCTGGACAAAAAGGCCAATTTGTGTTTTCTGAGATAGGTGATAAAATTTAAAAAAAAAACAAAACTGAGTGACTTTGAGGCACAGCTTCATTTGCTTCGGGTTCCAGGCACACCACAACCCTCTGCTTTTTCAGCCAGTATTTTAAAACAGGACCAGAGGAGCCATAGATCTCAGAACCCTCTGCTAAGGAAGGGCATGTCCTCTCTCCCAGTCCACATCAGGACGCTCATCTGGGAGCTGTTTCACCCCTGGGCAGGCACAGGGATCTACTTCACAACACATCAGCTCACAGCCTTCATGTAGTCTCTGCTTCTTCCTGGAACCTCTTCACTGCTTCATTACCAAGGAAGCCTAAAGACTCATGCACCAGCCATTCCATCATCATGCCCTGCTTCATCTTGGCTGCCTGAAAGTCTTCCAGGGTGTGTGTGCTCGCGCACGCATGTGTTTTAACTGCTTCTTCTATAGCCCTAATAGGGAAATAACATTCACGCGTGATACAAAAATTGCCCAGCAAACATCTTATTTGATATGGAGGTAGCTGCTCCCAGGGCAGCAAAGCAGGTGTGCCCGCTCACAGGCCACAGTCCCCCACATCTAGGCTTGTGTGTGCCTTTGGACTGGTCTGTGCTGCCTCCAGTTGGTGTGGGAACAGCTCTTCCTCCTCACTCTTGAGCCTTGCTTCCCTGCAGGGTTCCTGGCAGAGCAGCTTGTTCCCGATGGGCCCTTCTTCCATCTCTACCAGGATGACCACTGGGTGAAGCTGATGAACTGGCAGCACTCCACGATGTACCTCTTCTTTGGAATCTCAGGGATTGTTGACATGCTCACCTACCTTTCCACCCACATCATGCCCTTGGGGGTGGACAGATTGGTGCTGTCCATGTCAGTCCTCAATGAAGGTAATGGAATGGGGTGGCTGGAGGTAAGGGAGGACGGATGGACAAGGGAAATTTGTGGGAGATCAGAACACAAAAGGTATTGGAAATATAATAACCCCCTCCAGAAAAAAAATTCAACTCCTAGAGCTTCAAAAATCTAAACAGGCCTTTGGTGATATGCTCTTGAGTGGTCCATTTCACATAAAGCAGCCATGGAGAGAGATGGGGAAGATGGATGGAGGAGGTGATATTGAACAAGATGCACTCTACTCACAACCTGACATGTTGAATTGAAAAAAAAATATTTTAAACCTAAGAAGAAAAGCAACCCTGGGGGTGAGGCTTGTGGGTAATTCTCAGAGCTTCAATGGCACCCTAACCTCCCCCACACTCCTGCCGCCCCACACATGTGCACACACACTCACACACACAGTAAATGCCCAAAGATGACTGAATGCCACCATGAGGGGAATAGTACCCTTTGGGAGGAGAAAATCTGGAGCACCCTATTGTACACCCTGAGGTGTCCTGTTTCACTCCATTGCAAACCTCAGGGGACCCACCATATAAGTCAAATTTTCCATCTCTCAATGAAATTCCTGCCAGGGTATTTGTGAGGAGGTTAATTTGGAACTTCGAGTCCACTGTTGGTTCATTGTGGGTTCTCCTGCTAGTGTGGAAAGCAGATCACAATGGGAGCTAAACTAGGAATAAAATGGTTATGATTTGAGCTAGAAAGGGAAGTAGTGAGGGGTTGGGGATTTACTCAGTGGAAGAGGCCTTGCCTGGCAAGTGCAAGGCCCTAAGTTCAGTCCTCAGCTCTGTGGAAAAAAGGAAGGAAGGAAGGAAGGAAGGAAGGAAGGAAGGAAGGAAGGAAGGAAGGGAGGTACTGAAAGAGGTCTCACAATTATGATGGTACCTTAAGCAACTCACAGTACCATACCCCTCTCCTGGACACACAAATAGTTCCCTCTGGGGTTGGAGGCATGGCTCATTTGGTAGATCACCAGTTATTGAAAGCAGCATTGGGCATTGAGTTTGAGTCCCAATCTCAGAACTGAAACAAAGAAAAGAAAAAGAGAAAGAGAGAGAGAAAGAGAGAGAGAGAGGGGAAGAAGAAGAAGAAGGAGGAGGGAGGAAGGAAGGAAGAAAATAATGAAAGAAACAGCTCCTGCTGGAAGGTCATTCCAATATGCTTTGCACTCCTAGTGCCTGAAAAAGCATCTTGTAATCCAACTACCTCACCCCTTGTGAACTTCAGCAGGAAAAGCTGAACAGGTATATGAGGGCAAAACTGAATGCATGCAACCTGCATGTAGAACTCAGCAGCATACCCCACCTGCCCTACTGTTCCTGTTAGAAATCCAACCATTTGTGGAGCCTGTAGACATTGTTAGCCACATCCTTTAAAGATCCATGAAACCAAATCCTATTTCTACTCATAGTTGCCTGTCATGTTATGTAAACTGCTTTCCTAAATGCTGAGGATTCTAGCTTTGAGGAAGAAATCCCCCCAAAGGAGGAATCCTCCTAAGCAGACACAAGCAAGTCTGACGGCTGTCATTTGGTGTGTGCAGGCTTTCTCTTCTACTACCACGTTCACAATCGACCCCTACTGGACCAGCACATCCACTCACTCCTGCTGCTTTCTGCATTTGGAGGAAGTATCTCCATCTTCCTTGAGGTGCTCCATCGGGACAATATCGTGCTGGAACTTTTAAGAGCCAGTCTTACTATTCTTCAGGGATCCTGGTTCTGGCAGGTGATTATGGTTCACACCAAATGCTCTACAGGGGGACGGGATTAGGGATTCCCTTTTGGTGTTTGCCCAAGAAAAATCCTGCAGGCAGTGTGCTGTGTGACAATGCAGAAGGTGCACTTTGGGGATGGATTTCCATGGCGCTTTCCTCTCACATGCCTCTTGCCCCGTGGTCTCCATCAATGCCCATTGATGCTGATCTCCCGAGGTGCGTTGTCCTGGGCCCATCTGCCAATCTACTCACACAAAGTGTATGCCCAGCATACGATGCTGTCTTCAGCTTATCCTATCATAAACCAACTTCAACTTAGGTAGGCTTCCTGTGCAGAAAGGGCTTTGTGTTAATGCATATGGGAACCACGAGGAAGGGTGTGGCACAAGTCACTCACGGTAACCATGGCTGAAGGCAGGCAGGGTTGCTTCTGGGGACAATTAACCCTAAGACCAGTTTGTCTATTCCCTCAGATTGGGTTTGTGCTGTTCCCACCTTTTGGAACAGTGGAATGGGACCAGAAGGACGAGCACAACATCATGTTCATCACCATGTGCTTCAGCTGGCACTGCATTGCCGCCCTGTGTGTTGTGGCTATCAATTACATGCTCGTTTACTGGTATGTCTGGGAGAAGGGAACTTAGGCCAACCCTTTTCTTCCTCTCCAACCCCTAAACATTGCCGGTTCATTTCTATCACCTTGTGAGTGCCAACTCCATACCAAGCTGTGTGTGGCACTCTCCACTCCCAGGGTAGCTGTCACAAGTTCATTTGCCAGCAGGAATGATGAACCTTTGTGAGGTTAAAGGAGTTGACTGGGTCACCCAGTGACCCAAGGCACTTGGTAACCCAAGGCAGCTCTCACAGATTTGAATCTCATGGTGTGATGGGGAAAACTCTAAAATAGAAATCAGTTCTGTAGGATGCACGAGTTCCTGCTGTCACCACTTCATTCCAGAACTCTGGACCTCTTTTCTGCCTTGCCTTGCACACTTCCCACAGTGGGTGTGACTAAGGAAACAAGTGCCAGGGCTGACAGGTCTCTCCCCAGTGCTCTTCAGCGGAATCCGCTGAGAGCTGTTAACTTCTAGGAACTTATTGCAGCCCAGACACGACAGAATGCACTTATGCTAAAAGGCGGTGCTGTGAAGTTTCTCCAGACAGCAAAATGAAGGCTTCCATAACTTTATCAAGGTCACACAATTTGCAAATGGCAGTACATTTCAGTGAGTGAATTTTAGTATATCATATGACATTTCTATCACTGTTAGAGCTGCCCCTACCTTCTTCCCACCCATATGCCCCTGCAGGTATGAGTGACATATTTCCCCAACAAAGAGCTCCTACCCACCAATGGGAGGAAGGTAAGGTCATGGATTCTTTCAGTGTTACTTCCTGCTCAGGCTGGATGGCTGTGCAGTCTCAGTTGTGACACTTCAGTTACCATAAAAATATTTATCTACTGATGAAAACACTGAGAAGTTAGATATTCAGACATGCAATCATATTTAGACATGTGAAGAAAAGAGTATAAGAACAAAGTATATGCTTCATACCTTTGGTGTGGGGAAAAAAGGGATCCTTTGGGCCCATCTAATTCATTCTTTCTCAATTCCAGCTTTCTGAACAGGTCAAAGAAACATGGACAAGGAGAGATCATTGGGATTCAGAAACTAAAGTCTGACTACACTGACCATACTGCCCTTTTGAGTGTCTCAGATGAGGAGTGAGACCAAGCTATGGGGACTTGAGGACCACTGACCCTAGGCAGATGCCATCAGAATTCTCCATCTCCTGTGTTTTGAGGACCCCTTGATGTGCTCCCAGAGCTCCATCCCCTCACACATTCCCTATTCACATGAAGTTGGAAGCTCAAATACAGGAAATCAGGCTTTGGATGTTTTGTGTATCTGGATTTTTAAATATAATTAACTTATATTCTGTGTGAAGTGTCATATCCTATAAAGAAAAATGAAGTAATGCCTATGAGCCTCAAGCCTGTGTATCTCCAAGTAGAAGAAGTCCAGACTCTGAAAACCTACAGCAGGAAGTGACCTCATGAAAGAAGCCAACAGTGTTTGAATGCAGAGCATGCAGCTACTTCTGAAAATTTACCCTTCTGTCCCTTGAGAAACTAAGGTTTGATACCAGGACTTCCATGAATTACACAGCCTAATTTGGTTTAGAGCCACAATTCTGACTTTTTTTTGGCTTGCTTTTGTTTTAAGTAAAGCAATTCATCAGCTCTCCCCTTCTCCCCCCCACCCCCCTGCCAAGTTCTGGGGTTTAAACTCAGAGTATAGTCACCATCCTTGAGTACTTTTGCCTCAAGGCTAACACTCAGCCACTTGAGCCATTTCTAGTTTTTTTTCTGTGTATGTGGTACTGAGGAATCAAACCCAGTGCTTCATGCATGCTAGGCAAGCACTCTCCCATTACACCATATTCTGGCCCAACTTTGTTTGGTGTTTTTAACATTACCTGTTAAACATTTTCTATCAAAGAGTACCACTGTTGATAAGCAACGAGGTTCAGCTAAAGGTATTTTTTTAATCAGTAAGCTAGTTATTGGCAATCCCAAGAATTGAAACTCAGGCCTTCTGACTCTTCAAAGTTATCTTCATAGGGAATTGATAGCAAAGGAAATCTCTATAATAAGCTACAGCAGAAAAATAGGTTTTTAACAGGCAATATGGTTCAAGCCTGTCATTTAAGCAACTTAGGAGGCTAAAGTCTGAAGATAGGCTAAAAAGGTTCCCAAGACCCCTTCTGAACTATGTATGTACACACCGGTATACACTTGTTGTCCCAGTTATGGAGGAAACAAAAGTACTGGGCAGAGATGTTGGCCTGTCATACCAACAATGTAAGGAAGCACAAGTGAAAGGTTAACAGTCCAGCCCTGCCCCAATAAAAAGCAAGACAATCTCTTACAGATAACCATCATAAATAAGCCTGACAGGCCATATGTTTGTAGTTTATGCATATAATCTTAGATACTCAAGAGGCTGAAATCTGAAGATCTCCATTCACAGGTAAGGCAGGCACAAAAAGAAAAACCCTAATTAACCAGAAAAACTCCAATTAACCAGCCAAGTGCCACAAGTGGTACAGTGCCAACCTTGGGCAAAATATCTGAGAGAAGAGTAGGCCCCAAATCCAGCATACACACATGTATGTGCAGAGAAAGAGAGAGAGAGAGAGAGAGAGAGAGAGAGAGAGAGAGAGAGAGAGAGAGAGAGAGAGAGAGAGAGAAAGGGGATGAAGGATTGACTCAAGTGGACAAGTTCCTGCCTAGCAAGCATGAGTCCCAGAATTCTATTGCTAGTACTGTGAAAAAATAAAAATCAAATAAAGGTCACATTGGAAAGATCGTCCTTGAGTATTAACATAGATGAAAGCAAAATACACGAATTTCAAATTAGTAAAATTGACTGCTGACACAAGCCTTAACTCTGTGTCTTTTTCTTAACTTTCTTCAATCAGAACACTGAGATGAATACAGGGGCTGCAGATGTACACAGGGAGTGAAAGTCTAATTTGAGAGGAAAAGGAGGAGGCGAAATGGGAAGTCTGCCCTACAGAAACACGCTGTAGCAGCCATGAAAGAATTACACACACCAAGGAAGGAATTACACACACACACACCAAGTTAAAGGGTCATAGAGATCAAATAATATTTTACACTTGTACATTAATTCTGAAATGGGTTCTATCTCATTTGATTCACAGAACCATAATTTTAGTACCTGAAATCCTTCAGAAAGGTATCCTGATCTGGGTTACACAACTACCAGGTAGAAAAGTCCATTTCTAGTATAGCACTAGTGTAGATGCTTAGCATCTCTCTCGTTCTCCATGCTGCTCTTCACATACACCCAGTAGAGACACTGCACTTTCTAAGAAATAATGTCCTTATGAGAAAGCTGAACAAGTCTTTCAGAGTTCAAGTCTCACTCCAGGACTGAGAATAAGCTACAAAGAGCCTTTGTCCTTCAAGAACTTCTCTGTTTCCTTTTAGGATATACCCTGAGTTTCCAGCTGCACAAACACTAATTCAAGCCTCATTCAAGGACTATTAGTAGTCATTGGGATATAATGTGATTTCCCTTCGGGACTAGAAATAGGAAGAAAATTCCACTTTCTCTTTGAGTCTTATAGAAAAGGTTCACATGTAAGGGTTTGGGTTTAGATTTTTGGACACACTGTATGCATCCAGGCTGGTGTCAATCTACCTCTTTTATTATTCTCTTAGACCTAAGATTATAAGCATGTACTGCCAGTTTGACTTCACATTTGATAATGATGCATGTATACAATTTGATAATAATACATGTATACATACATGCATATGTATATTCACACATGTATATAGAGACACATTTACATATACACATATATAATACATATAATCATAGAGTACATAATAACATAGTTTTTTCTAGAGTGAATAGTTGAGGTGTGAAGATAAAGTATAAGATGTTGAAATTATTTTCATGCCCTTTGCTTCATGTACAGATATGATTGGCACCTGTGTAAAAGTTTTTAGATGTCACATTAGAGTAAAAACCAATCAGAATTCTATTCACTTTACTAATACCAATACCGACACCACTTTACCAATATCTTGAGATATGGTCTGGATAATTTTGCTAATCTTTCTCCACTAGTCACAGAGGTTCAATGGCTGCCACTGGAATACTTAGGAATGAGTCCCTGTAAAACACCCACCACAGATGCCCCACTATGTGAATACTGTGCTGTCACCAAAAACAGCTTCCACTCTATGCCATCCCACCAAAAAGCATGGGGAACTGCAAAATTACATCTTCAGGGAATGAACTGCACACCAGCATCTTCAAATGCTCACATGTTACATCTCCTAGGATGTACACATCCTTATGGGCAAGTAGACAGACAGACAGGTAAATTTACAATATCAAAGCAGGAAGTAAGGTTGAGGCTAGATGCCAGAGCTACTTCTACTGGATTTGTTCTGTACATTCAGAAGGAGTTTATTTTTTAACCAGCAGTAAATAACTGAGACAGGGTATCTCACATTTCATGCTTGAAAACTGTCTTAGGCTTTCTATGTGAAATGTGCCTCTCAGATATAACAAAAAAGTACATATATCAGAGCATTAGAAAGCACAGGTGACCTGTATTCAGAGTTCACAGCAGTCTCTATATCATCATTCCCAGTCTTATTTCCAGGCCAGGCATCGACACTCCCATCAAGGGCCCATCTCACTTCAGCCCATGACCACTGATCATTGCGATCCAGGCCTTTCATTTCCCCGCTGCTCAGTCCTCTAGAGCACAAGGGCAGATACCAGCCAAAGAACTTGACTTGCAGCAGCTCAGACAACTGTATTTTCATCCAAGGCTGATTCATCACAAACTTCCCTTTTCCCACACTTCTGCCTATATGACAGAATTGCTGTGAGGATCAAAAGAAACTGTGAAACCACTGTGTGTGACTTACAGCCATGCTCACCCTTCTCTGCCCCCCTACAACTTACCAACCAGCTAACTGCAACCCTGCTGCTTTCTTAGCCAGGGCATTGCCATATAATGCCCTCCAGCTACCTTTCTAATCCAGACCCATAAAAGATAAGTCAGCAAAGTCTCACAGATTAAATACAATGTTTTAAAATAATTTAGGTGACTTTCACAAAAGACAGGGACATCCTACTACTGCAGAAAAGCTTCCCACCAATCCCTGTCCAACAACAGGCATAGAGGATAAACGGGTGGTAGCTGTGGATAAGCACCACAAATGCTCAGGACACACAGCTAAAAAAGAAAACTCTAACATCAGCATCCGTTCAAAATGTAAGACCAGAAACCATACAATTTTTATACAAACCAGTAGGGAAAACATTAGAGTTCCTGGTCACAGGCCAAAACTTTCTAAGTAAAAATCTAGAAACACAACAAGTCAAAGAAAGACTTGAGAAGTAGGATTACATCAAACAATAGAAGTTTCTGCACAGCAAAGGACATAGCTACCAAGTTAAATATAAAGTTCACAGAATGGGAGAAGATTTTTTTTACCAGCTATATGTGAAACATGAGCCTACTATCCAGAATATATTTAGAGCTCCAAAAGTTAAAGCCTCAAAAATTAAACTCTCAAAAAAAACAACAATCCAATTACTAAATGGATTAATGAGTTAAAGAGAAACTTCTCAGAACAAGAAGAAAAATGGCCAATAGGTACTTGAAGAAATCTTCACCATCTCTGGCTATACAGTAAATGCACATCAAAACTACACTGAGACTTCACCTTCCCCCGTTAGAATAGCTATCATCAAGAAAACAAATAGGGATGGGTATTCGGCCTTGTGGTAGAGTGCTTGCCTAGCATGCACAAAGCCCTGGGTTCCATTCCTTTGTACCTCATACATAAAAGCTGGAAGTGGTGCTGTGGCTCAAGTGATAGAGCATTAGCCTTGAGAAAGCTCAAGGACAGTGCCCAGGCCCTAAGTTCAAGCTCTAGGACTAACAAAAAAAAAAAGGAAAAAAGAAAGAGAAGAAAGAAGAAAGAAAACAAAAACTGTTGGTGAGACTATAAGCTTGTTCAATCACTTTGGAAAGCAGTATCGATGACCCTCACAAAACTAAACAGAGAAATACCCTATGATGCAGCAATCTCACTCCTGGGCATTTATCCAATAGATGAGATAGTCAAGATATGGAATCAGCTCAGATACCCGTAATGGACAAAAGCATCGGGAAAATGTGGTGTATATACATAATGGAATTATACTCTTCTATTAGAGAGAATGATAGTGTACCATTCATGAGGAAATGCAAAGACTTAGAAAAATACTTATATTTAAAGAAATAAGCCAGACCCAGAGAAACATGCTTTCTCTCATTTGCAGTGGCTACACTGTGCCTATAGTTTTATAAGTAAACTCTCTGGGTGATATGAAAGTGGTTACAAATGAATTAACTGAAGTATAGTAGAAAAAGGATGGAGAGCTTAAATAGCTCTTTTAGAAAGGTCAAAGCCCAACAAAATCAACACCAGGAAATGGGTACATCCAAGAGTGGGAGTGGAGTCAAGGGGAGAGGGAGAGATGAATGTAACAGGGAAGGAGGAGGAGAATGAATCAAGAATCTATTGTATAGGAAGTGGTGCTGTGACTCAAGATGGTAGAGCGATAGCTTGAGCTGAAGAGCTCAGGGACAGCGCCCAGGCCCAGAGTTCAAGCCCACCACCACCACAACAGAAATCATTGTATATATCACAAAACTAAAAAAAGTAAGAGAAGTTGTGGGTCAGATGGGGCGTGGGGAGAGTGTTGGTGGGTGACACTGACTAAGATGCATTGTATTCATAAACGACTTTGTTATATGGCACCTCTTTGTACAACAACTTAAGGTATCTTACTGCATTAATAGTTTTCAATGTCTTATGTACATAGCACATTAAAAAATACCATGCTGAGCTCTGTCTATTAATAGGTGCTAAAAAGAGTGAAGGAGCCAAGAATAAATAACTTCAAATCCAGACAGACCTGTTCTAAAGTTGGCACTGCCAGGTAATGCCTGGCCCTGCACAATTCCTACCTCTACCCTTCAATTCTCAGATGAAGCAAGATCAACAAACTTTCTTCAAGGACTATAAAGTTTGGGTTTGTGGACCATGCAGTCTCTGTGCCATCTAGTTAACTCTGCCTTCTAACTGAAAGCAGCCACAGACACTGCATCAACAAGTGCATGTGCAACATGTCCCAATAAAACTTTATTGACAAAAACACCTGGAACAGGGCTTATAGAGCCGCTTTCCCCCAATCAATTGGTACACCTTCCCTGGGCACTCGCTTTGTGGGAGAAACTCTGGCTCTATCACCTAATTGACTTTCTATAAGTCTTTTCCTAACATGGTACAGAGAAATCCCAGCACCTCTGGAGAGGACCCTCAGGGCTCCAGTTTGACAATGGAACTGAGGCCACAGCAGAAAAGCTCAAAGGAATATGCAACCTCCTCGCTCCTGTCCTTTCCACTCGAACAGATCAGCTCTGGACCCCAAGGAGGCCAATTCTTCGGTCACTGTTGTTCAGATGCCTGTTTAGGAGATGGAGCTGTGGTCACAACAACAGTGGAGATGGCTTTGGAGGACCCAGAAGCTGTACCTTGCTGGAGATGGGATGCGGGAACTGTCTGGATGTGCACCTGTGTGCCACAGAGAAGGGCTGAGTCGTGACTGCTGGGGGGCTCACGGGTAAGAACCACAAAGGAGGTGAAACAGCCTACTGTGGCCAAGAGTCTGCCCACTGGGACCTTACCTGAGTAGCCTGGCCTTGCTGCTGAAGCTGCTGCAACTGCTGGGCCGTGAGGAAGCTCACAGGCTTGTTGCCAGCAATGAGCTTCGTGCCTGCTGGCATGGTCGTGAGGATGATGTTGCGGCCCAGGCCACCGAGGGGACTGAAGGACAGAACATTGGAGTACGTTGTCCAGCTCACAGGAGATTCCCTTAGACCTAAACTTAGACCAGGCACTGAAGGACTGCATGCCGCTCATGAAAATTCTCCTATTCTGGATTAAAATGGAGAGTTGGGGCAGAGATCACCTTTCTCCTAGTTTTGATGCTTCCTGTAACAGAAGCCTACGTGGCACTGGATAGAATACCCAGAATGATATACCTTGACCAGCAGGAAGAAAAGAGAGCCCTGAAAAGTTATGATGTGTCCATGCAAGAAACCCTCTGAGCCTAGTAGCATGGTGACACTGTAAGTCTAGCTACCTAGAAAGCTGAGACACAAAGATCACTAGAAGTCAGGACTTAAAGTCATCCCTGGTTAACACAGTGAGACCCTACCTCTTTAAAAATCCTAAAGAGGCCAGGCACCAGTGGCTCACACCTGTAATCCTAGAGACTCAGGAGGCTGAGATCTGAGGATCGCAGTTCAAATCCAGGCCAGGCATGAAAGACTGTGAGACTCTTATCTCCAATTAACCACACGAGAACCAGAAGTGGTGCTGTGGCTCAGTAGTAGAGTGCTAGACTTGAGCTGAGAAGCTCAGGGACAATGCCCAGGCTCAGAGTTCAAGCCATACAACCCACCAATAAAAGAAAAAAATCATAAAGAAAGCCAGGTGACAGTGACTCAGACTTGTTATCCTAGTTAATCAGAAGGCTGAAATCTGAGCTCATGGATCAAAACTAGCCTGGGTAGGAAAGTTCATGAGACTCTTATTTTCAATAAACTACTCAGACAAAGCCATAAGTGATGCTGTGGGTTAAGTGGTAGGGCACTAGTCTTGAGCACAAAGAGGGTCAGGAACAATACCCAGGCCCAAAGTTCAAGACCTGGAATGGGGGAGGGGTGGTTCAAAAAGAAAGGAAAGAGATGACATTATCCAAAAAGAAAGATATTCTTTACCAGACTTATATAACTGTAGCCCCTCTGTATATCACTTTTATAATAATAATTTTAGAAATAATAAAGAAAAAGAGCATGTGCCCATACCCTAAACACCCTCTCTTCATTAAACTCTTTCTGTTGTAGTCACAGGAAGCTGCTCTCCTCCAAACTGTCCTGAGTTCAGAGTATAAACATGAAAGGTAAGTTCCCCCCCCACACACACATGTCTGCCTTACCACATCATGTTCCTTCTTTGTTTTCTACCACTTTATGACTATTATTATCTCTCCATTCTACAAAGAATGCCAAGAGAAAGCAAGGAATTCTGAGCTTTAATCATGGCACTGATAAAGGTGCTCGACAAATATTACCAACGGAACAGACAAAGGAGAACCATAAAGGGGAGGGGGCGGGGGGGAGACCTGGAAACACACATTACCTCCCAGTTCACACACCTTGCATGGCTCCAATCCCAAGTGTATGCCCCTCCTGTATCACAGTTCTGGGCTCCAATGTTGCCTTGATGATGAGGGCTGTGAACACGCTCTGGCCATACATTGGCCTGCTAATCACAGAGCGTAGAACGGTGGTGTGAGTAGGTAGCCTTCCCTACAGAAACAAAGCAGTCAGCTATCGTAAAATACAAGATCAGAAAACTCATCCTCATCACCTACTCAGAATAAGAAGTGAAAGCAAGCTCTACCTACCTGTTACCTCTTGAGCTCCAGGTTGCTGGGTCCAGGGAACCCTCATGAAATGGTTCATTAATGTCCACAGGTGTCTTCTGCTATATCATCCTCTTTAATTTTCATTTCCCACTTTTATTCTATTGGTATCATTTTTTCCATAAACATTTAGTTGTAGAGCAAAAATCCATTAACCAGTTGTAATTCTCTGTTATTGACTATTCATTAAATTATTAACTGATTATCTGCTATTGGTTAAGTGTACTTATAAGAAGCAAGTCTATTGAAATGATCTATCTCTCCACTGTTAGATCATGTCTATCATGAAATTAAGAGAAATTTAAGTGTCTATTGTTTTGTCTTTATTTTTCCTAGTCCTGGCATTTGAACTCAGGACCCGGCACTGTCCCTGAGCCTGTGCTCAAGGCTAGCACTCTACCACTTAATCCATGGAGCCATTTCTGGCTTTTTCTGTTTATGTAGTACTAAGGAATTGAACCCAGGGCTTCATGCATGCTAGGCAAGTACTCTACTGCTAAGCCATATTCCCAGCGCTGTTTCATTTTTTAAAAATAATAGCCACCATACTTTGGTGCTTTCAAAGGCATAAAATTGTACCTTGCACAGTCCCAGATTCTACACCCCTAGGCTGGGCAAATCTTACTAGATGGAACCCACCCATGGTAACTGTGAGGAGAGGTCAGAACAGCTCAAGACTTAACAGAGAATGCACACAGTTACCCCACACTTGTCTACAGGTTCACTGAGGGGTAACAACAGCAGGAAATATTGTAGGAACAGGTCACATTCCCCGGGTGCTTCCTGGTTTTGCTAGAGATAAGAGAGGTCAGCCAGGCGACTCTGAGGCAAAAGCAGCAAGGTGAGAAGTCCAGCTCCAGAGCTAATGAGGACCAAGAACAGAGTGCAAGAGAGTGAGAGCCAGAGAGGGGCAGGGATGAGGAAGAGAAAGATAGAAAAGGAAGGGAGCCAAAGCATTTTAGGAATGTTCTGGCCAGTTTCGGTGGTGATCAGTGCCCCAGCCATTCTTTGTCTGTCTGGATTCTGATAACTGGTTGATGATACAGCGTTTGCTTGCCCATAATGCAGTAAATTGTCTATTTTTGTGGTGCAGAGGACAGAACCAGAGTCTTGCATGTGCTAGATAAATGCTACACTATTGACCTCTGTCCACAGTCCAGTAATTTATATGTAATAGCATCTTCAAGATCCAATCCTCTTTCTGAATAAATAGTAAGAGGCGTGGCTGGCAGGCTGCCAAGGAAAGTTATGAGCCTTTCTGTGCACAGGGCAATTCTAAAGAAGCCAGACCCACACCAACCTCCATGCAGCCAGTTAGAGTATTGAAACACATCCACAGGCAGAATTTCCTTGAGAGAATGTTGTCGTGTGGCTTTCTTTTCTTCCAAAAATGCCTACAACATCTCAGCCCACAATAGTGTGGCTAGAGCTCACACGACTGGGTAAGGAGTAGCACCCATCGCTACGTCCTGTCCCACTCAACTCTCTGCAGCTCTATTTAGGGAGCAGAGATGCTGCTGGGCAGGCCGTGCCTAGGTGAGAAAAAACTCGGAGAGAGTGAAGGCAAATTAATTATTTCATTTTTTGAGATATGGAAACCAAAACAATCATTTTCTTTTAAACCATCCTTTGTCAGGGCTTTTTTTTTTTTGGTAGTGTACATGTCCTTCTCCCTTCCTTACCCTGACTTTATCCCAAGCAATTGAACTTATCCTATATAACTTGTCCATACAGATTCTCTGTAATTTTGCTCTTTACCCTAAGGCTAAGGAAAACACACAGGCAATCAAACACACCTCAGTGGATATGGGTTTGATCTGTGATTAATGTGGCATTTACAGTTATTAGGGGGATAAAAAGGAAAAGCCAGTTGATGACCTTGAAAAAATCTACTCCATACCACTTATATAGCTGTTCAGATTGAAATTGTTGTACTGTTTCATGCATCCACATTTTTAGAAAAATAATGGATAATATCTTTATAACCCTATGATAAGGAAGGTAACAGGCACAGAACTTAGGATCCATGGAAGAAAATGCTGATGGCTCTAATCAGATAAAATTTTAATTAACTTGAAGCAAAAGGCTCCAAACATAAGCTTAAAACATGGTTGGTTGGAAAAAGATGCTCTTGCTTAGTTTTTAAATTTAATATGATTATATAGGTGAGGTACAGAGGGGTTACAATTATATAAGTAAGGTAATGAATACATTTCTTGTCAAATATTGTTACTGACTCCCTGGATTTTCTTCCCCTTTCCCTCTCTCCTGGAAATACTTTTATTATAGGTATATAGATAGAATAATCCCCTTCAATAAAATAAAAATGCCAAATATTTCCTTCTCCCACAAACTAGCAAAGCTTTATTGACCAGTAGACGGCACAGGCCAGTCTGAGGCTCAAGCTCACTGGAGATCAAAGAATTAAAACTGGAAAAGAGAGCTGGAAATGTGGCTTAGTGGTAGAGTGCTTGCCCAGCATGCATGACGCCCTGGGTTTGATTCCTCAGTATCACATACACAGAAAAAGCTGGAAGTGGTATCTCGGCTTAAATAGTGGTAGAGTGCTAAACTTGAGCAAAAGAAGCACAGGGACAGTGCTCAAGCTCTGAGTTCAAGCCCTAGGAATAGGGGGGAAAAGACAGGAAAAGAATTCTCTTTCCTCCAGGGAGACAGGAACACAAGGAAAGGAACTTTCCATCAGAAGCAGCCATGTTGGTTGGGATCTGGAAGAAGCAGGTAAGTTGCTGATAGGAATGGAAGCTAGTAGGCTCTTGTGGCCAACACAGCTTTAGATGTGAGTACCTTCATGATTCACCCTTACCACCTCTGATACAGGAAGATGCATACACACACACACACACACACACACACACACACACACACACACACACACTCTGGGAGCATTACATTAGGGTGGCAGTGGTAACAGCGGAAACACTTCCCCTAGAATCCTTCCATACATTATTATTTTAATAGGACCTGCTCAATATCTGCATATGGGGAAAGAAGATCAAACATTTCTTTATAATACATAAAGTTGTAGGGAACTGGTAGCTCACATCTGAAATTCTAGCTACTCAAAAGGCTGAGAACTGAGGGTCAGGGTTTACAACCAGCCTGAGCAGGAGAGTCCACAAGACTCTTTTCTCTAATCAACTGATAAAAAGCAGGAAATGCAGTCTTGAATCAAGTGGTGGAGCATTAGTATTATGCTGAAAAGTACAGGGATAGGGCAGGCCCTGAGTTAAAACCCATGACTGGTACAAAAATTGAACAAATTTAAATGAGCAAATAAAGTAAACTACAGAACAACACACAGACTCTGGTAGTTTGTTTTCCTTAAACTGTGTGTATGTATGAGGATGGGTGGGACAGGGCTGTAAGGATAAATGCCATATTATTCCTCGTTCTGGTGAAGGGAAAGTGAGGGTGGGAAAGAATTTTATATTTTAACCTTCCCTTCATCATTACTCTTTCATATTTCAGAAGAATATGTGAATAAAAGAAGAATATATGCACATCCTATACTTTTATAAACTGGACATCGAAGGGGAACAACAAGTAAAAATGTCTTATCAGTCAATAAATCCATTTGGTAAAATGAGAAGTTGAGGACAGGAGTTCCACCTATCACCCCAACAAGAAAGTTTCCTAGCTGTGAGGGAGTTTCCAGAGGGATAGCAAACTGAACAACCTTAATAGGCTTTCGGGTTGGGCAAGGTGACTCCCTGTACAGTGGCACTGCAATGTGTCCTTAGGCTGAAATGGTGGCCATGGATGCCTAGTTCAGGGCAGAAGCCAAGAGCTTGATCTCAGCACTGTAAGCAAGGCCCACGTAGCACCATTCACAAAAAGCATCCTCTGCTGTATTTCTGCTCTCTGTGCCTAAGGATCACCAGTCTGTATCGTGGCACTGTAAATTGCTTACATTACTTACATAGAACACCTTCAGCATCAGAATATCTTTGTATTTAATATCTCTTTTTATTCCTACAGACTGAGGTCAACTTGTGTTTCACCCCTTTTACACACAATGAAGGAAACTGAGGAAAGAGAATAGGATTCTCTCTACAAACCTAGCCAGTAGCAGGGCTAAAGTCCAATGAAAGGACTCTGAGATGTAGACCCACAAGTTTTGCATTAACATCCCACACCTACCAGGCCCCAGATGTTAGAATGTTGGGCAAATGGACAAACTTCTCAGAGGGTCTGATTCTCAACATGTAAAACAGAGTATGGAAAAAAAAATGCTTATCCAGCTTGAAACGTGAACTGAGTGTTTTGTTGTCAGGAGCAACCTTCCATAATTCCCAGGCCTTCCCCAGACTGCTCACTGCATTTCTCAGCCCACTTCAGGGCCCACTAGAACTGTCTCGCTGTGACCTTCAACTTCCCTCTTACCTGGGGCACTACAATAATTTGACTGGCAGTGACTGGCACCCACATCTGTGGTCCTGTTGGCCCTGCTGCCTGCTGGGAAACAGCAGGAAGACCATGCTGGGCCACCACCTGCTTCTGGGGTAGACCATCCAAGACTGAGTGGCTCACAACTCTTGCAGTGGCCTGAGAACTGGGTGGAGGCTGGCCAGAAGCTGGGAAAGCACTGTTCCTAGCTGTGGCATTGTTGGAGAGAGTGCTAGAAGAACAATGCAAGGAAAAAACACAAAGCAAAAACTTAAGATGTGCACACAGAAAAATTTTGGAGGGAAAGGAAAAAACAGAACCAAACAAAATAAGAAAGAAGCAGAGGAACTTATCCTGACCTAGACATAGTTGGTTCTATGACAGTGGCAGGGCCACTTTTGCTCACTGATGACACAGTAGAAGGGACCAAATCACCTGGCAAAACACAAACAATTCCAGACTCCTAAGGTACTGGTCTGTTGTCACTATAAGGATATTGAGAACTCAGTGACTGTCGCAGCTTTTCCTTTAGCATAAGTTCAGGGAAAGCCCGAAGCCAATTTCCCAATCCTTTGTCTCATCCCTCAAAATTGCTGGAATTACAGGGATGTACTAGCTTTCCTCACTCATCTTAAAAACAAATGTATGTTAAGAGCTATAGGTATCACACAGTGGTCGAGTATTCAGCCTGCTCATACAAGTCCCTGGGTTCAATCCCTAGCACTAGTGGGGAAAAAAAGTGTCATTTATATTTTGAATACATTTTTGGTAATGTATTGTGGAACCAAGCCAAGCCAAGCTGTTTCTCCCACTTCCCTGAATGCTAGTGACCTCTAGTGGAAGAAAGAGGGAATGTTTAAGAAGTTCACAGCTCTCTGCCAGAGTGCCTTCTCCAATTAGGTAGCATCCCAAATTGAAAACATCAGAAAGTACAAAATGCAGGAGACAAGCAAGGCCTCCACTGAGAAACTAGGTTCCTTGACCTGCTATGAATGGGGTAGTGTTCTTTGAACTTACCGAGTCTCACCGAGTCAGGTGCACACTGCCCTCTAGTAGCCAGTATGTCTGCCACTGGAGAGTTCTACACACTCTTCATACCAGGTGAGGTCTGAAGGTTTCTGGATACATTAGAATTCAGTGATTGCATGAATCAAATTAAGAAAATATCATGTCTCTTACTGAAATTTCGCATTTCACTCAATTATACACAGAGAGCCAGCCACAATAGCCCAATCGAGATGTATATATGTCCACATGAAATGATGGTAATCGAGATGATCTCAGTATGAAAGCAGGAAGTGTGTGTGTGTGTGTGTGTGTGTGTGTGTGTGTTTTACTTTTTTATTTTTTAGTGTACTGCTTGTAGATATTTCTTTTGGCTTTTTTGTTGTTGTTGTTGTTCTCTGGTCTATTCCCTGTGGCCACTGTTTCTGATTTTGATACCCTCTGTCTTGTATATAAGCTTATCTGATTAGGGGGAGGGAAGGGAGATCACAGAAGCAGTGGGACAAAGGGTAAACCAATGCAGCAGCTATACTCACTAGACACTACTTTGAAAATGATCTTTACAACTGGGAAGGGGAAGAGAGTGGGGCAGAAGTGGGGAGGGGAGAGAAGGCAGGAAAAAATGAGAGAGCGGTATCTTCCTTATGTCACTGTAACTCCTCCAGGTATCACCTTTATAATAAAATAAAATTGAAAAGAAGGGGAAGGGGAAGGAAGAAGAATGCAGACAAGAATTCACTGTATCTACCACAGAATTGAGAGATGTAAGGGAAGGTGCGGGAGGAAGGGAGGGGAAGGTGTGGAAGTGGTGACATAGATCAAGATGCATTGGACACATAAACTGCTTTGTTAAATTGCTAAAAAGGGCTGGGAGTTTGGCTTAGTGGTAGAGTGCTTGCATAGCATGCACAAAGACCCGGGTTCGATTCCTCGGTACCACATACACAGAAAAATAAAGGCAGAAGTGATGCTGTGGCTCAAGTGGCAGAATGCTAGCTTTGAGGAAAAAGCCCAAGGACAGCGCTCAGGCACTGCATTCAAGCCTCAGGACTGGCACACACACACACACACACACACACACACACACACACACACTAAAATAAATTGCAAAAAAATCAATGTAGAACCCAAAATTAAGAAGAGTGAGGGAAAGGTTGGGGTTAAAGGGGTGGGTAAGAATGTTGAAAGATATGACACTGATCAAGACATATTGCATTCATAAACTGCTTCAGTGAATGGCAACTCCTTTGTATAACTACTTAAAGATAATAAAAGATATTTTCTAAAAACTGTATTTCAAAAACAAATGTACTCATTACCTTAACAGCCACCCCCTTGTATATACCATCTTTACAATTAAGAAGAGGGAAAACCTTTATGCAATGGTGATTTAGCCATGACAAATCCACCCTCAGGAATCAATTCATGCTATTACTGCAGGAGTAGCTCTTCACTGACAGAGGGCTTGCTCCTCCAGGGAGGAGTTCAGTGCCCCCACCTTGCTCTCTCCCTCCCACCCCCATATGCATTCTTCTGCTGGAGGATGACAGAAAGACTGCCTGTGCTGATGTAACTGTCCCCGTCAAACCAGCACTAGAGAACATGTGAATTCATTAGCATAATCTAGCCTAAGGTACTCTATAATACCAGCACAGTGCATGATGAGAATCACAAGAGAACAATAGTAGCTCTGTGAAGGTTAGAGGTACTTCCGTGAATACCTAGGAAGTGATATATTTGGATATGTAACAGAGGAGATTGCAACATAAAATGTTGAAGAAGCATGCATGGCTTCTCCTGGCCACTTCTTATTAAATGTGAGAAGAAAAAGAAACTGCAGAGCTTCTGTATGGCAAAGGACATAGCTAGCCAATTAACTAGAAAGCCTACAGAGTGGGAGAAGGTCCTCACTAACCATACAACAGACAAAGGTTTCATATCTAAAATATATCAACAGCTCAAAAAATTGAATCACTCCAAAACTAATCTCCAAAGTAACAACCATCCCATTAAAAGATGGGCCAAAGACTTAAAGAGAGTCTTCTCTGGGCCGGGAGTTTGGCCTAGTGGTTAAAGTGCTTGCCTTGCATGCATGAAGACCCGGGTTCGATTCCTTGGTACCACATACATAGAAAAAAGCCAGAGGTGGTGCTGAGGCTCAAGTGGTAGAGCTCTAGCCTTGAGAAAATCCAAGGACAGTGCTCAGGCCCTGAGCTCAAGCCCAGGACTGGCAAAAAAAAAAAAAAGAGAGTCTTCTCTGAAGAAGAAATAAGAATGGCCTATAGACACATGAAGAAATGCTCGACATCTCTGGCCATAAAAGAAATGCAAATCAAAACAACTCTAAGATTCCACCTCACTCCAGTTAGAATGGCCAGGATCAGGAAAACGAATAATAACAGATGCTGGAGGGGATGTGGCCAGGAGGGATCACTACTACACAGTTGGTGGGAGTGTAAACTTGTTCAACCACTATGGAAAGCAGTATGGCAGTTCCTCAAAAGACTAAACATAGAACTCCCCTATGACCCAGCAATTCCACTACTTGGCATTTACCCAATGGTCCAGAAACAAGGACATACTAAATCTACTAGCACAATGATGTTCATTGCAGCACTATTTACCATAGCAAAGATATGGAACCAAACCAGATGCCCCTCAGTTGATGAGTGGATCAATAAGATGTGGTATTTATACACAATGGAATTCTATGCTGCTGTCAGAAAGAATGACATCGCCCCATTTCTTAGGAAATGGAAAGACTTAGAAAAAATCATATCAAGTGAAGTAAGCCAGACTCAAAGGAACTTAGGCTCAATGGTTTCCCTCATTTGTCATAATCAGTAGAAACCTTGGGCTCTCCTAGCAGAGATTTACAGTAGAACAAAACCTAGATACTTAAAGCCATATAGAATGACTCTAAATGAAAGGACCTCTAGGATATAGAAACAAAAGCCATAAAATGAGTGATTGTTGTTTTTAATGTACTATGTTATCTCTCATCTCTTTTGCTGTCCCTTGGCTATCTCATATTGTTACAGTATTTCACCTGGTTATCTGACATATTGTATATATGCGTATTTGTTTATTTGAAGTTGGATAGGAAAGGGAGGAAAACAAGATGAGGGGTGGGGGTAGGGGGGAATTGGGGACCAAGACATGAGAAAGGGTATCAATGTATGTGAAGTAATGCACCTTCTATCTGGTGAATATAATGTAACCCTTCTATTAATTACAATAAAAATATATAAGGAAAAAAATAAAGTTTTAAATTCCTTATCTGATCAAGAAGCACAACAAATATATAAACTAAAAAAAGAAAATAATAATAAAACCTATTCACAACCAGGCTAGAGCTGGATAATAATAAAGTTTTACTGATGAGTGTCACTTATGGATGCAATTGGTCACCTAGGGATAAAAAGCTGGGCATAGTGGCACATGCCTGTAAGCCCTATATCCTGAGGCTGAGGCAGAAGGATCATTTATAGTCTTCCTCTAAAATGGGAGGGGGGAGGATAATCTCTCCATTTTTCCTAAAAAATATATCAAATTCTATTTCATTTATTTTTTTTACCAGTCCTAGGGCTTGACCTCAGGGCCTGCCACTGTCCTTGAGCTTTCTCAAGGCTAATGCTCTACCACTTGAGCCACCACACCACTTCTGGCTTTTTCTATGTATGTGGTAACCAAGAAATTGAACCCAGGCTTCATGCAGTTTAGGCAAGAATTCTATTGCTATGCCAAAGTCCTAATTCTCAAAGTTTATTTTTTAATCTTTTTTTAAATCTTAAGAGACACATTATTTTGAAAGAGAATAATTCCCTACAGGGCAATATAAAAATTTTAATTAATTAATTAATTAATTAATATCTTGCCAGTCTCAGGGCCTGCCTACTATCCCTGAGAATCTCTGTGCTCAAAGCTAGTACTCTATCATTTGTGCCACAGCAGTCTACCACTAGACCATAGTGGTAGCCCCTCAAGTTTTATTTTTATTCACTGCAGTGTCTCTTTCTTTCTCTCCTTCCCCCTGTTTCTTGGTGCTTTATTCTTCTTTTTATCATCCTTTTTTTCTCTCAGACATATTTTAGTTATTACAAATGAGGGGGAGGGAGAAAAGAGAATGAAAATTGATTAAAAAAATTAACACCAAGAATAAAAGAAAAAGGTCAGATCAGACCTTCCACTCCAATGTTCCCCCGATTCAAAAATGAAGACTGAGTGCGGTGGCTCTCACATCTTACCAATATGGAACAGTACAATTAGGATTAAAGTTCTATGCCAGATAGAGCAAAACATTTGCAAGGCCTCATAACAACAAACAGGTTTGTGTGATGGGCTAGATCATTTTAGCTTCAGGGTGCAAGAGGAGGAAGACAAAGAAGAAATGAACAGGAATTGATTACAATATCTAACTCAAATCTCTGTAACCTTTAATATTCCTTGGTTTAGTTACAGCTCATATTCACATCAAAAGAACAACAAATAAACCATGTGCCATACCTGTAACCCTAGCTACTAATTTGGCTGAAATCCAAGGATGGGTTTTCTTTTTTTTTTTTTCCTTTTCTTTCTTTGCCAGTCCCAGGCTTGAGCTCAGGGCCTAAGCACTGTCTTTGGGTTTCTCAAGGCTAGAGCTCTACCACTTGATCCACAGCACCACTTCCAGCTTTTTCTATGTATGTGGTACCAAGAATTGAACCTGGATCTTTGTGCATGCTAGGCAAGCACTCTAGCACTAGGCCAAACTTCCAGACCAAGGATGAGTTTTCAAAGCTAGCCTTGGCAGGAAAGTCTGTGTAACTCTTATATCTAATATACCATCAAAGGGCCAGAAGTAGAGCTATGACTCGAGTATAGAGTGCTGGCTTTAAACAAAAAAGCTAAGAGATACTGGATGCTGGTGGCTCACACCTAAATTCCTAACTATTCAAGTAGATAAGATCTGGGGATCACTGCTTGAAGCCAGCCTCAGAAGAAAAGTCTGTGAAATTTTTATCTTCAATAAACTAAACAGAAAAGGCCAGAAGTAGTTTTGTGGCTCAAGTGGTAAAACATTAGCCTTGAGAAAAATAATTCAGGGACAGTGCTCAGGTCTGGAGTTCAAGCCCCAGGACTGGCACACAGACACTCAGGCACACAGACAAATGCACGCACACATGTGTGTGTGTGCATTTTCATTACACAATGGTCACCCTATTTGTGTACATTAGGGGAATATCACTGAATCACCTAATTATTTACTGCTTACTTTAAAACAGTATTTTAGTTCAATTGTTCTTTGAAAATAAAGTTTTCATGGCCTTAGCCTGTCTAACCATTAGCCATCTCATTAGAAGTCTATTATGCTTTTATTGTTCTATTAGAATAAGTATGGCAAATTTCTTTTTTCTTAAACCTGATTTGTCCTAGCTGGATGGGGTGACTCAAATCTGTAATCCTAGCTACAAAGGAGGCAAAGATTAGGGGTCACAATTCAAGAGCAGCCCAGAAGCACAGTAACACATGAAAATGCAATTCACAAACCCTTCTGAACCAGTGGTTGGTGTGATAGTGCATGCCTGTCATTCCAGTGACATAGAGAAGCACTAATAGGAAGACTAAAGTCCAGGATGGTCCTGGTATAATTCTGGACCCTCTTTGAAAATAATCCCAACAGAAAGAGATTGGAGGTATGGATCATGCGTTCAAAACCTAGACACTGCCAAAACATAAAAACAAAATATTAAATCTTACTCATATGCCATTTGTTTCATAATAGAGCTAAGTGTTTGCATAGACAAAATCTATCTCCCTGTCCCTTTCATCCATGAAGAAAGCACTCAGCCATACATGAAGCATATGCAAACTAAAGACACGTCACTGTAGTTTCTTAGCTTGCAACACTACTGTTTCTTAGCTTTGTAACTCAAGATTGGTGCAATCCCACTTGAAACACAGTTTCAAGTGCTTCAGGCTTCTTGGTGGATACTTGGGAGATAAGCGTCTCTGGATTTGTCTGTCTGAGCTGGGTTGAACCCCTGATTTTCAGATCTCAATGCTCGAATATTTAGGGTTCCAGGCATGAGCCACTGAACCTGGCTTTTAAAAGACTTTTCTAGAAATACACTGCAGTACCAACCATCCACTGATGAGAATTGTAGGACAAGTAAAAGAAAAGGCTGGAGCCCCTGAACCTGGGATCAGTCCACAGATGCAGACTCAGGCTTTGCAAGGGCTTCTCAAAAAACTGAGGATGGCAGAAGAGGAGGGGGAGCCAGGTAAGGCTCACACACAGGCTTGACATACCTTTGTAAAGTGGGCCGGGAGTTTGGCCTAGTGGTAGAGTGCTTGCCTAGCATGCAGGAAGACCCAGGTTCGATTCCTTGGTACCACATACATAGAAAAAAGCCAGAAATGGTGCTGAGGCTGAAGTGGTAGAGCTCTAGCCTTGAGAAAATCCAAGGACAGTGCTCAGGCCCTGAGCTCAAGCCCAGGACTGGCAAAAAAAAAAAAAAAAAAAACGAAGGAGTAAACAGGGTGGATCTTAATGCAAAGCATTACACAAAAGCAGCAGCAGCAGGTTTTTAGAGACAGCAGTACAAAGTGATGAGCAAATTCTTTCTGCACAAAAAACCAAACTATGTGTGGAATTTGAAACTGATCAACTGCGAACAAGAAGTTGAAAAGAATTTCTTTGTGGAAAAACAAAAATCCTGCATTCAGGTTCAGATGGTGTGCATGGTCCCTACGGCTGATGCCCCTTCTTGCTCAGTCAAGGACACTGGCTGTGAAACTCTTGCCACATGAGATGTGGACAGACAGGGGCTGAGTGCTGAAACTCGTGGCTTTGGTGGTAGACCTAAGGTGGACACCTGGAGATGAGCAGAAACCGTCCATGGTTTTGCTGGCCTAAGCTTGCAGTCCCACTCGTGGCCAGCTTCATATCAACCAGAAAGTCAGCAAGGATTGCCTAGAAATGAGAAAATCATAGAAATAACCTCTTCACACATTCCTAGCCAACCCAGGACCTAAGCAATCTCAACTCCCATCAGAGACAGACACAAAGACACATAGAGAGAAAGAGAGACACCCACACATTGATGCATCATAGCTTACTAAGAAAAAGACAAAGCAATACAAAGTCAACAAGAAAATCCTGAAAGCAGCATGAGGAAAATGATTCACAACATATATGGCAATATGACTGGTGACTGACTTACACACACACTGTGTACCATAAGCTGGTACAGTAATACTACATGTCACCTAAGAATATTTTTAATGACAAGGATATTCTAGAACATGCATCATTAGGCAATTCATTGTTGGTCAGACATCGTAAAGTATACTTAGATTGCCTCGTGTCATTAATCAATATAATTTTACAGTATCAACATCGAATATGCCATCTGTTATTGATTCAAAGATGGTTGTACAATGTGTGACCAATCTGAAAAAAAATGACAATAAACCTAAGTCTAGCTATGTAAACTTGAAAGAATTCTAGAAGTTATAGAACTTCCAAAAAGTGACATGGGGAGGTGGCATGGGCAAGATCAGGCAGTACAAGCATCCTCTAATCGTCCTTTCTGGAAGGATGGGCTTCAACAATGTCCATAACCCAGAGTTCCATGCAGGGTGTGAAGGTGAAGGAGTGGTCTCAGCCCATCACCAACTAGCACAGTCCAACAATAGATGTGCTGAAGGATGCTACGGAGTGAACAAGTGCTTCCCAGAGGCCCATGTGGTCCTCACGGCACTGTGGTATGGAGGTGGTGGATCCTGTAGGAGGCAGAGCCTGGTGGAAGGTGCTTAGAAAGAGAGACATGGGCCCGGGAACTTGGCCTACTGGTAGAGTGCTTGCCTAACATGCAGGAAGACCCAGGTTTGATTCCTTGGTTCCACATACATAGAAAAAAAGCTGGAAGTGGTGCCTTGAGAGAGGCACTTGAGCCATACTCCACTTCTGGCTTATTCTCTTTATGTGGTACTGAGGAATGGAACCCAGGGCTTCATGTATGCTAGGCAAGCACTCTACCACTAAGCCACATTCCCAGCCCCCGAGGGCTTTTTTTCTAGCACAAGATCCATCCCCATCCTCCAGTGCTGACATAGTTTGGGGTTTGAGTGCCAGGCTCCTCACATAGCTCATTTACCAAGCCACACACGTCAGAAAGCGGCTCCTGGGAGCTGGACATCCGACTTGTCACTCGTTACAGCTACAAGAACTACATTCATCCATGTCCAGTATTCACTCAGCGCATGGGACACTGCAGGGGCAGCATTGAGCCTGTCCTCCTCACAGACAAAATCAACAACACAGTTAATTCCTACTCACCAGCGCTTACTACTACCTATTTTACTGGGAAAAAAAAAAACAAGAAAGGTAATGTGTGACAGAGCTTAAAAAACAAAATTTATTGTGTGAAAAATACTTTTACATTGTACACATACATATTTTACAGTCTACCAAAAAGGATCAGTATGGCAGCAAGGCTTGGGGCTGACGTGGTTTTAGGACATAAGAGCAAGGGGAAGGCTGGAGAGGGGTCTGCTGGGGACAACTGAGATCTGAGCCATCCAGTGCCTTGGTACACACTGGGGCTCCCCTGTGGCAGGAATGAGTCTGTGGAAGAATACCCATGTAGGGAAAGTCTTTCTGTCCCAGGGCTCCAGCCCTGGACTGCAAATCCTTACGTCAAAACACCTGGGCCTCAGGTCTCAGTCAGAACTGTGGCCATAGCAGTAGAAGCAGCAGCAGTTCAGTGCGCAGTGGCAATGGTGGCCACCTAACCAGTTCTTCCCCCAGAAGATTCAGCAAAGAGCAGCACACCTGAGCATCAGGAAGAAGCCCAGGACGAGGCAGGGAAGTGTGGGGACGACATGACCCGTGGGTGGTGGATGGTGAGCATGGGAGGCGGCACTGGAAGGAGCAGATGGCATCCTGGGAGTTTCTTTACTGGAGCCGAGGGCTCTCAACCCAGGCAGGAGGAAGTGGAGCAGTGCCTATGAGATTTGGGAGGCAAAGCGAGACATGGTTATATAAAAAAGAACAAGTCCCACATGTGACTCTTAAGGATAGAATAGCAAAACTGGAGCAGGGGCTGGGAGTGTGGCTTAGTGGTAGAGTGCTTGCCTAGGATGTACAAAGCCCTGGGTTGGATTACTCAGTACCCCCCCACCCCCTTTGCCCCCCCCACACACAAACAGAAAAAGCAGGAAGTGGCGCTGTGGCTCAGGTCATACAGTGTTATCCCTGAGAAAAAGAACCTCAGGGACAATGCACAGGCCCTGAGTTCCTTCTCCAGGACTGGAACACAAAAAGAGTGGGGGAGGCGAGAGAATACCTGGAGAGAGAATAACTAGACAGCGCCCCTTCTCATAGCTAAGCAGGGGAAGTTGAACACGCCCATTCTAACTGCACAGCAGAGATTCTTAGGGTACTCCCCACACCTTGGCAATAACAGGACATGGACATGGAGGGGCGGTGCCTTGCGTGGATCCGCACCACATAGGAGTCAAGGGAAGAAGTGGACCATCTGGACAGATGGTTCTTTATGTCTGCAGCCTCACCTTTGCCAGGCTTGAGTCCAGGTACCAGGCCTTAGCTTCGGGCCATTGCCAACTCCTGGCCCTCACCAAGGCCACTGCTTCTTCCAGGGACATAGCTGGAGCCAGAGATCTGGGCTAGCTCCATGGAACTACCAGGTCACAGGTTATTTCTGGCAGGTGATGGGAGCAGATGTAGGAAGGGTGGCTGGAATGGGGAGGTGGGGAGGAGACCGGAGTCTACTTCTTTTTCCTCTGCTTTCTTCTTGCCTCCAGTATCTGCCGAGCATTTCGAGTCTTGGGCTTGCCACCACTGGCAAGTGAAGGGGCACCCGAGGCTAAAGCTTGGCCCCCTAGGAAGCCACTGCTGTTGGTGAGAACACTGGAGAGCTGGGACTGCTGCCCGCCAGCCTCAAAGGGTGTGGAGGCGCTCAGGGCCCCTCTGTGTCCAGCACAGAAGCTCAGGGGCCCACATGTGTCACTGGTGCTGCTGGCCGTGCCAGTGCCACTGGGGAAGCTCAGGCTAGAGATGGTGGCTGATGCTGAGGGCCTGGGGTCTCTAGGCTCCATGGGCTGGGGAGCCCCAGAGGGAAGCAGCTGGCAGGAGGAACTTGCAGCAGGATTTACCCCAAAGCCAAATGCAGGCCCGGAAGCCAGGACTGGACATAAACTGTCATGGCTGACAAAAGCCACCGTGGAGGGAGGAGCCGTGGCCAGGCCAGTGGTGGCAGGGGCCATGGTGGCTGCACCAGCTGGCTGCTGGGGGAAGGGTGGCTGCTGGGTCACAGGACTGGAGACGGCCTGAGTGCTGTCCAGGAAGACCTCGCTCACTCTCCTCAGCCTGGCTCTCTTTTCTTCTTCCACGTCTTCCACAGTGACGGGGTAGCCAATCTGGGGTGCAGGAGGCAGGCTCAGGGGGCCCCCTCTCCAGGGGCGCAGCAGCTGTGTCTTCCTCTTTCTGCTCCCAGAGGAGGAAAGCAAAGTCCCTGCCTTTTGCTGCCTCTGAGTGTCGGGATCTGGGTCCTTGGCTCCCGCCTTTTGCTGCCTCTGAGTGTCGGGATCTGGGTCCTTGGCTCCCGGGGCCACCTTGTCGGGCCCCTGGTGTGAATGTGAGGGCCTGTCAGGAACACCTGGCTTCCCTCTGGCTTTGTTGGCAGGGCTCTGTGGAGTCTGGGGCCAGGCGGGCCAGGGGCTCCGCCTCCTGTACAGAAGTGACCCGGGGGCGCACTGGAGGGCACTGTATGAGCTGGCGATGGCGTTCCTGCTGCCCGAGCTAAGGATGCCAGCTGTGCCCACGTGCACGGGGTCCCCTGAGCTCTCCGAGGAGTCTGCTGTCTCCTGGGACTGGGCCTGGGGCGCACTGGCCACGCGGGACCCCTCGCCGCCATGGCCTTGGCCCTGGCCAGCAGGGGCTGGGGACGACAGGAAGAAGCTGCGCACTGGTGTTCTGCTGGCCGCGGGGATCCGCACAGTGATCTGGTTGCGCCTCCTTCTGAGGGTCACTGTCCTGTCCCCTTCATCCCAGCGCACCCTGGCCAGTGAGCCAGGGGGACACTGGAGCAGGGGGAGCGGGCAGCGCCTTTTAGGGGGGATGCGGAAGCGCGTGTGTGAGGCCCCGTGTTGGAGGGGGACAGACCTCCTGGAGGCGGTGACCCCGGAGGGGAGCACGCGCTGGACGTGCTGGACCCTCAGGGGCTGCGGGGGCCGCAGGCGGTGTGCGGGGCCGCGGCGCCCAGGCAGGTGCTGGGCCGGGACAGGAACAGGGGCTGCGATCCGCCCGAGCTGGACGAGCTGGCTTAGGCCGCTGCCCATGAGGCAGGTCTGTGGACACCGGGCTCAGCCCGCGGGTTCTGTGGCTCTAGGTCGCCGTTGACCGAGGACCCTGGGCCGGGGCTGCGTCACAATGCCCGCTGGCGCGCTGCTGCCTTCTGACCAAACAAGGGCCAGGCGCGTGGCCCTGCGCTCGGGGCTCCACCCTGCAGTGGGGAGACCCCAGGCTGCACCCAGAGCTCTGGCGGAGCTGCCTGCCTCCCCACCCCGGACACAGGCCGCTCCAAGGCCGTTTAAAACTGAATTGCTTTTGTATGGACGGTGAAAACCACGTGGAATCAATTTTGAATAAGCTTATTCACACACGCACGCACGCACACACACACCCCCACCCATACGACTGGAGGAAAGAATAAGAGTTTTAGCATTTTAGGGAGCCCATCAGGGAAAAGAAAGAGGAAGCTCTCAGCTTTCAGTCTGGCTTCTCAGGCTAGGAAGAAGTTCACAGTCATAATTCCTTCCCAAGAGGGAAGAGGAGGTGTCAAGTGGGAATATCCAGGGAAGGGTTTGAGAGTCTCCCAACTCCACAGGGTAGACTGTGGAGAAGAGGCTCCTCTCCCAAAGTCAGTGCAGACTAGAGGTGGGGACTGCTTCCTCTACCATGAAACTGCAACACAAGGCTTCAACTCACATGAAAAAAATTTAGGAAATGTGAAACTACCCCAAGAACACAATTCCAGATTCAACCTCAACAAATGAAGAAATGCCATTTCAATCGTAAAAGTATTCACAGTGTGTTGTCGGTGGAAATGGATAAAAGTAATCATATCTGAAATGTTTGTTCTTGGTGTTAGTGCTAGGGCTTGAACTCAGAACCAACCATCTTAATTCAGAATTCAACTTTTGATATTTTGATTGGTGTTTAGAGATACGTTTTATGGACTTTTTTCCCCAAAAGCTTGCTTTGAACTGGGATCCTCAGATACCTGTCTCCTGAGCAGCTAGGATTTACAGGAATGGGCCTTCAGTGCTAAAACTTGAAAACTTCTCTCTCTCTCTGTCTCTGTTTTTTTTTTTTTTTTTAATAAATAAGCTTGCCATACCAAACTTTTCAAATTATTTTACATTTTACAAAAATGTTTAAACAGGATATTGGAGCCTGTGGCTCACTTGTAATCTTAGTCAGATGGCTGAGATGTGAGGAGCAAGTCTAAAGCTAGCCCATGTGGGAAAATCTATGAGACTCTTCTCTCCAATAACTACCAAAAAGCACAATAAGTGAAAATGGACTTGGACATTTCCTGACCCTGAAAAAATGGTCCTTGCTCTTCCTTTTTATTTCTCTTCCTCCTTTTTTTTTTTTTTTTTTTTTTTTTTTTGCCAGTCCTGGGCTTGAGCTCAGGGCCTGAGCACTGTCCTTGGACTTTCTCAAGGCTAGAGCTCTACCACTGGAGCCTCAGCACCACTTCTGGCTTTGTTCTATGTATGTGGTACCGAGGAATCGAACCTGGGTCTTCATGCATGCTAGGCAAGCACTTTAACCACTAGGCCAAACTCCCGGCCCCTCCTTTTTTTTTTTTTTTTTTTTTTAAACATAGCTTGCATTAGTAGAACGACTGCCTTTCTCACCCTTTTTCTCTCCCCCACCAAACATGGTTAAGAAGCTCTGGCTTCTTATCTTTTCTATAAACATCTTACAATTGCCATCTATGCCAGCAAGTGGTATCATTCTCAGTTGTATGCCAATATATTGTTTCCATGCACTCAATGGTGCTTCAGCTATGTTAAATATAGCAGCATACTGAAACTTTGTATTCACACCCTGCCCCACCCTGCAGTGCTCAAACAGTTTCTAGAGGAGGCATTCAAAAAATCTGTACTGTGCTAGTACCAGTGGCTCACCCTGTTTTACTAGCTACTGAGGAAATAGAAATCTAAAGGATTACGGTTCTGGGCCAGCCTAGACAAAAAGCCCATTTGATCCAATAGTTTGGCACAGAGATGAATGCCTATCATCCTACCTATTTGGGAGGCTGAGATTGAGGGGATTGTGGTTCTAGGTTAGCAAAGGCAAAAAGGTGAGATAATTAAAAAAAATAGGCAGTTATGGCTCAGTGGTGAAGAATCAGCAGTGGGTAAAAAGTCCAATCAGGGTACAAGACCCTGTTCAAGTTCAGGTACTATCTGACCAGAGCAAGCTGGGTGAAGTGACTCAAACCTTTAATTCTGTCTTTGGGAGGCCAAGATTCACCAAGATTTGAGGCCAGCAAGGGCATGAAAGTTCTAAAGAGTCCATCTCACTCCATGACTGGGTGAGGTGGCATTGCTTATCATTCTATATCACATTGGTGCATGCCTCTTATGCCAACAACACGTCACTCAGTCCAGTCTGGCATAAATTGAAACCCTACCTTGAAAATAACCAACACAAAAAGGTTCTAGAGCCATGGCTTAAGTGGCAGAGTGACCACGTTGTAAGCACAGGGACAGCCTTGCCAAAACAAACAATAAAGCAGAGCCAAAAGTGCTAAAGGTATGCATGGCTCTAGAGGTTCAGCCTGCCTAACAGGCACAAAGCTCTGGGATCAAATCCCAGTGCTAGTAGCAAATAAAGAAAAAAAAAGTGTTTGTGTGTATATGTATGATGTATGGGGCTACAGAAGTGGTAGAATACCTGTCTGCCAAGCAGAAGTTCCTGAGTTTAAACCCCATTACAGCCTAACAAAAGTGTTATAAGCACAGAATAGATTATTTTTAAAACAGAATGATTAACAGAAGGTATGTATATATGTCTTCTACAGAGACAAAAGCATAGAGTAAAATAATATTTATTTGTACCAGGTTTCCCTGAAAGTTTTTATCTTTGAATATTATTTTAAATACTTTCACATACCTCAAACCTTGTTTACTTGGAAAATTATTAATAATTTAAAGAGTACGCTCTTACTTGCTAATCTATTTGTCTATACACTCATTCCTTTGGCAGTACTAGTGTTCGCATGCAGGGGCTCCCATTTGCTAAGCAAGCACTGTACCGGTTGAGCTATGCCTCCAGCCTATGAGGTATACTTTCCTAAAGGACAAAAACTGCCCTACGAGAGATTTGTAATTATTACTCCAAATTCATGAAATACTTAATCAAGTATAATACATTTCTTAAAAATTGTAGAGGCTTAGTTTGCAAGATAAAGTAAAAAACTACATTAGTGGAAGTGGAGATAGTATAAAAAGGGGGAGATTTTTTAATTTACCAGTGTAGTGATTAAAAGTACTTCAGTAAAGAACAACTCGGAAAGAGAAAACATACTCAGATAGAAAAAAAATACTCATCAGAAAAGTTGATAGGAACCCTGAATATCCTTTGCAGATCACAGGTTTCGCACAAAAGACAAAAAATAAAAAAGTCAAGAAACAAAAACCACCAGCACACCATCAAAATTCCAAGTAATGTTAGTGCTCAGATGTGCAGATACACACTAAGCAGAGCTTAGTAATAGCTTCCCAAATACTCATTTTATCCTGATTTACATTTGGAGTGCTAGCCAGAGACACTTCTGCTTTGGCACAGAGGGCAGAAATAAACAGGGCATGCTCTCTGCCCTCCTCTCTCCTAGTCTTTCCACATCTTTATTCTGGAGCCTCAGGGGAAGCTCCAGTCCCCTGGGAAAAGAATCAGGGGAGCTGGTAAAATGCAGACCAATCAAAACCATGGGGATTCGAGGCAAGACTTTGAGAATAGACTGTCTTTCTGGCATTAGTTGGGGGGAAGGGAGGAAGGGTGGCAGAGATTTTGTGTTTGTGAGAGAGACATGACTTGTCAGAGCGGCTCTTCTGGTTCTGAGTACCCTATGCCAACACAAAGTGCAAGTCCCACCTCGGAAAAGCTCAGCCCTTCATACTCCAGGATCCCATTTGGAAGTGAACAGCCCGTGTGGAGGCACGGGTGGCAGCTGCAGAGTGAACACGTGTCAGGATGCCCCAAGCCCGCTACTCCTGAAGCAGACTTCGAGAGACCAGCATCTTCATCACCTCATTGCTACCTGCAAAAGGGAGGAAGAGGGAAGGATCTAGAAGGAGCAGGGAGTCATGGATTTAAATGATAATAGGTGCTTCTAATCTTATTCTCTATAGTACAGAAAAAACAAGAAATGAGAATTGTTTAAAAATGTCATCAGATCATTTAAAAATGCTTCTATTAGATTAAAAAAAGGATTAATATCTCACTGATATCTCATTCCTATAATCCTAGCTATTTCAGAAGGCTGAGATCAGAGAGGATCCTGGGTCAAAGCCAGACTCGACTCTGCAAACAAAGTTGAGACAGTTATCTCTAATTAACCATCAAAACCACATACATAGAAAAAGACGGAAGTGGTGCTAACGCTCAAGTGGTAGAGCTCTAGCCTTGAGAAAGTCCAAGGACAGGGCTCAGGCCCTGAGCTAAAAGCCCAGGACTGGCAATAAATAAATAAATAAATAAATAAATAAATAAATAAATAAATGAGTACTTACATAAACAGATAAACTAAAAAAAAAAAATCTAATAATTCTGGTGAAGGAAAGAGTAATTTTCTCTTACTTTCCAAATGTATTATGTACATGTGTGGCTATATATAAGAATATGCTCATATATACATATATACATATATATTATTGGCATTACAGGGTTACAGGTATGGATTATATACATGTATATATATACACATACATACATACATACATACATACATACTTACATATATATATATATATATACACACATTTTTGGTGTCACAGGGTTTGAACTCAGAGCCTCATTCTTGCTAGGCAGGGGTTCTCCCACTGAGCTACCTCCAGTCCTTTTATACACTATTAGATGAGGTCTCTCTCTCTGACTGAGTACAGGCCTATACTATAATCCTATTTTCAGTTTTCTGCATAGTGGGGATGACAGATGTACATTATCACGTCCAACTTCTTTGTTTAAGATAGGATGGACTCTTGAGAACTATGCACAAGTCCTCACAATCTCAGACTCCCAAGGTCGTAGGACGACAGGCGTGTACCACATTGCATCCTGGCTATTCATTATGATGGGATCTAGGGAATGTTTGCCCTGTCTGTCCTTGAGCCTGGCTCCTCTCTGATCTCCATCTCCTCAGGAGGTGTGGTGCAACTGCATTATTTCTTATAAGCTTTCAGCAAAAAACACACACTTCTTTGGCAGCCAAAGGAGAAGAATCAACTGTTTGGTACTACTGTGGTTTTGTTTTGTTTGAATGTGAGTGTGTGTGGATCCTAGGGCTTGATCTCAGGGCTTCTGTGCTGTTGCAAGGACAACACTCTACCACTCTACCACGATAGCCATAGAGCTCCAATTTCATCTTTTTTTTTTTTCTGGCAGTTAATTGCAGATAAGGGACTCACAGACTCCCTGTCCAAGCTGGCTTGAAACTTTGGTCCTTAGATCTTAGTCTCCTTACTAGCTAGGATTACAAGGCATGAGCCATTGGCATCAGACAATTTGCTTCATTTTCACTCTTTCTTTGTCTCTGTCTCTGTCTATTCTCTTTCTTTCTCTCCTTCTGTCTTTCTTTCTCTCTCTTCTTTCTTCCCCTCTTTTCCTCCTTCCCTCCCTCCCCCACCTCTCTTTCTTTTTTGCTAGTCCTGGGACTTGAGCTCAGGGCTTGAGTACTGTACCTGAGCCTCTCTGTGTGCTCAAGTCTAACATTCTACCATTTAAACCAGAGTAGCACTTCTGGCTTCTTCTGAGTAGTTTATTGGAGATAAAAGAGTTAGACTTTTTGCTCAGGCTGGCTTTGAACTGTGATCCTCAGATCTCAGCCTCCTGAGTACCTAGGATTATAGAATGAGCCACTGGCCTCCAGCCTTCTTCATTTTTAATATAAAAAGACACAAGCCAATTAAAAACAAATCAACTATTGTGCTTTTGTCTTAAAGTCTTTATGTATTGATGACATGACTTGAAATAAATGTACGGCTTTAATCACTTAACAGTCAGATTAAAAGACAGCCTTTAGAAGAAAGGTGAACTTTCCCACAGTTTTAAATTCTGGGCAAGTTGAGCTCAATGAACAAAGATAAAGTTGCAGTAGAGTAACTTGGAATTTTAAGACTCTGTATAGAACTCCAATTGTGATTTCCACACACACAGACACAGCCTTCCCTTAAACTTCCTACATGTGCAAAGCTCAGACCAAATGGCACAGACACTTTGGGGTGGGGATCTACACGGAATTGTGTTACCTGCTCAGGTATGAGAAGGATGCTTTCAAACAGAGAGACAAACAAGCTTCTCCTATATCCCCACTGAAGTAGTCCCAGTCGCCCACCCATGCTAGCTAGAACAAGAACTGTCACTTTAGGCCAGTTGGAGTCACATACCTATAATCTAGAAAACCAGGAAGTAGAGACAGAAGGATTACAAAATGGGGGTTAGTTGAAACAGTTTGTGAGATGTTATCTCAAAAATACAATCAAAACAAAAGGCATGTAGCTCAAGTGGTAGAGTGCATACCTAGTTAGCGTAAAGAGTCCAATATTACAAACCCAACAAGACAACAGAAGAGCTACTTCACTTCAAAGTTTTTGCACCAGTTGCACAGTGGAAAAGCTTGCCTCACATCTTATACACTCCCCAGATGGTATATCATGGCTACTGAGAAGAAATCCACGTACTGACAACTTGCTTTATTGCAAAATCCACTATTTGGATATACATTTATGCACATATTTTCAGCTACACGTCTGATAATCAATTTGAAGAACTACTGCCTCATTTGTTTTATAAAAAAAAAATGGGGGGAAAGAAGCAATGGGGTTTGAAGCCTTTGTTTTGCACTTGCTAGACATGTGCTCTACCTCTTTTGGTTTACTAGTCTGGTGGAGGGTCTCACTCATGTTTTTGCCCTGGTGGCTTCTGGGTAGGTGGGATCATAGGTGTATATCAACACTTACCTTGCTGGTTGAGACAGGGTCTAACTTTTTGCTCAGGCAGGCTTTTATGATGTTTCTACTCTCTGTGTCTCAGTAGCTATGATTACAGGTGAGTCACCTTTATTGGGTTGATGAATGAATGCATGAAAAGTTCTGGGATCCCAGTGGAGTATTTATTAGCAGTAAAGAATAAGCATTTGGTGTAGCTGGATGTGGTGGCTCATGCCTGAAATCCTAGCTACTCAGAAGGCTCAGATGTGAGGTTCAAGGTTCAAAGCCAGCCTGGGCCTTAAAGTCCATGAGACTCTTATCTCCATTTAACCACTTCCAAAACAGAGCTAAGGAAAGGAAGGAAAGAAGGAAGAAGACAAAAGACAGAGCCTGATGGGATCCTGAGGACTAGCCAAGTTAGACCAGGCTGGAAAAACACCACAACTGGGCTGAAAAGAATAATCTTTGGCCATTTTTACCTTCTAGAATCTGGTGGACCCTGGAGTCTCGCATATACTGCTGAACAGCATAATCCTTCAGGTAGCCATAACCCCCGTGCATCTGCAAAGCCTGGTTGCAGATCTGTGGGGAGAAAAGGGATTCACTGTCTTGAGTTCCAGGAAGGCTGGGGAGTCTGCTTTCCTTCTCCATGCCAGCGCCCAGTCTGACAGCCTACTATAAACTAACCAGAGGAAAAACACAGTCACTAAGCTCCATATTCTGTGTGATCAGAGACAGGAAGTCCATCTACCTTACTAGACAAACAACCTCTGCCTTTTCATTAGCAGCTCAGGAGAAGCTGCCCACAACCTTGACTAGATTATATGAAGCTCAGCTGCCACCTAATAGCCATGCAGCCTTAATGTAGAAATGGCTTTGCCCTGATAAGGTAAAGAGTGTTAAGTCTAGGCTGGACATAATAAGCTGCTCTGAACCTTGCAAAAGTCATGTCTAGAACACATTTGAAAGACAGTGATTATAATAAAGTGTATACCAGCACCGGGCAGGTTAAAAAGCTAGCTGTGAGAAGTTGTGTGCAGGCTTCTTATGAGTTAATTTACTTCCTTAAGCCTTGAAGCCATCCCTGTTTGTGTTGGAAGGATGGAGTCTCAGAGTTGACTTAATCAAGTCTTTGAACATCCCTGGGCTTAAGGCTGCTCTTTGTCCTTTCCAGGGGAACAAAAAGAGCTTATCACTTACAGCAAAGCATTCCTCTGTAACAAAGAGCTTGGCCATAGAGCAGAGGGCCACTGCATCTTCCCGATCTTCCTGCAAAGCCACAGCAGCATTTCGGACCATCAGCCTTGAGGCAACCAACCTTGTGGCCATGTCTGCCAGTTGGAATTGCAGGTACTGCAGACACAACAAGAAAGAGAACCAAGACAAAGGCGCTTAGATAGGCTCTAGCAGAAGAACTTTTCTAATTGACCCCCTAATGCTTCAGCCTCCTGCCCTCTCTACAGGGCAAACACAGTGCTTCCTAAGTTCCAAGCCTGCTATGTTTTCCTAGGGCTTGACATGACTGCCTCCTGAGAAATACCATGGGTAGGACAGAAGAGAAATATAAGACACAGGTTTTGGCAAGCACCACAAGAGCTATCATGGTCTTCTTTGAGAACATGGGCCCTAGAGCAGGTCTAAAGATGAAAGGCAAATACAGACACCCAGGGCCATACCTGGTTACTGGCCAAAGGTGCTCCAAACTGCTTTCGGACCTTGAGGTGTTCTCTGGCATGGATGACCGATGCATGAGCAGCTCCCAGAGAGCAGGAAGCTAGAAAGGGAGAGTCAAGGCTTCCGTGAAGCCTCAAGGAAGGCAGTTGGTCCCGGCCATGCGTACCCTGCCCCCTTCCTTCCAGTCCTCACCAACATTGATCCGTCCACCATTCAGTCCCTTCATGGCAATATGAAATCCCTGCCCCTCGCTCCCAATCCTGTTGGTCACAGGGACAGCACAGTCTTCAAAGATCACAGCTCGGGTTGGCTGGGAGTTCCACCCCACCTGGCAAAAATCAGGAACTGGGTGTCTACCCAACAAGCTCCCACGCAGGGCTGCCTTCCCTGTGGAAAGAAGCCTGTGACATATAGAGTGAAGCACCCAGGGACTCAGACCCATCCACAAGAATGGGAAACAAGAAAAGGAAAGAAGTTCAGAATTACAGGCTTACCAACACTCACAGAACAAAGATATTTATTAGAGCTAAACTTTTTTTCCTTTGTCAGTTGTAGGGCTTAAACTCAGGGCCTGAGCACTGTCCCTGAGCTCTTTTAGCTCGAGGCTAGTATTTTACCACTTTGAGCCACAGCGCCACCTCTGGTTTTTCTGGTAGTTGATTGGAGGTAAGAGTCTCACAAACTTTCTGTGATAGTGGCTTTAAACCACTATCCACAGATCTCAGCCTCCTGAGCAGTTAGGATTATAGGCATGAGCCACTGGTGCCCTGCTTAACCATTTAAAAAAATGTCAAAAGAATCTACCTCTAACATCTATTCTATCTACGAACTTCTTGTAGCATTGAGACAGGACCTGGCCTCATTTTTGTGATTCTGTGAGTATATTCTTTCTCTTCCCCCGCCCCCCTCTCTTTTTGTCAGTCCTGGGGCTTGAACTTAGGGCACTGTCTTTGGGCTTTCTCAAAGCTAGAGCTCTACCACTAGAGCCATAGCACCACTTGCAGCTTTTTCTGTGTGTGTGGAACAGAGGAATTTCTGTGTGTGTGGAACAGGGCTTTGTGTACCACTAGGCCATGCTCCTGGCCTAAGTATATTCTTTTACAAGAACAGAGACAATGTCTGAATTATTTATAAGAACTTAGTTTTTCCTGTTGCCTATTTTTTTTTAGTTGTTTAAGATAGTGTCTCATCATGTAGTCCAGGCTGGCCTCTCACTCCTGATCCTCCAGTGCAGGGATCACGGGCATGTACCAACATGCCTGACTTAAGTTTACTTCTAAAGGTGTTATTAATAATAGCTCCACTTCTTTCAGAAGCATAGTTCTTAAAATGTGCTGTAATTAGGGCCAAGAGTATGCAGTGTGGGAGACCCTTGGTCTAACATTTAGCTTCAAAGAGATCCAGTGGGGTGCTAGCATCAACTTACAGGAGCCTGCTGCACCTTTTCTAACGCATTCATATTGCATTCATACTGCAGAAATTGGCCAACACTACAAATGGAAGCTCTTTTCTTTGTCCCAGAGAACTAGCTTTACTAGGGTATCAGGGGATGTGATATGCTAGTCATAAGCCTGGACCTAGTCATAGTTTTCATCTTTGGACAAATCACTTGATTTCCTTATAGAATTTCTTTTCCTTTTCCTTTCCTTTCATTCTCTTTCTTTTTTCTTTTTTCTAGGATTTGAACTCTGGGATTTGACCCTGTTCCTGAGTTCTTCACTCAAGGATAGATCTCTACCACTTGTGCTACAGTGCCACTTTCAGTTTTCTGGTGATTAATGGGATATAAGAGTCACATGGACTGGCTGGGTATGGTGGCTCACTCCTGTAATGCTAGCTACTCAGGTAGCTGAGATCTGAGGATTAAGGTTCAAAGACAGCCTGGCCACAAAAGGACCTGAGATTCTTAGTTTCAATTAACCACTAGAAAATGAGAAGTGGAACTTGGCTCAAGGGTAAGGTGGTAGCCTTGAGCTGAAGAGCTCAGGGACAGTGCCAGGCCGAGTTCAAGCCCCATAACCTCCCCCGTTCCCCTCCACCACCAAAAAGAGTCTCATGGACTTTCATGCCTGGGCTGGCTTTGAACCAAAATCTCAGAATCCTGAGTAACTAGGATTATACATGTGAGCCCGTGGCGCCCGGCTTTTATGGCCTTTCTTTTTTCCAACCTAAACTAAAGGAGTTAAGACTAGAAAACTGGTAAAATCCTTTTCTTCAAATAAAATCTCATTTTGGTATTCCGTATATAAATTGTTAAGGTCTTCACTTAATTCCCTTCATCATCTTCTCCATGTATTTCAAAACATTAAAGAACTTTAAGGCATATCAGGAAAACTAAACACCATCAATTTTGGGGTGGGGGTGGGGGGTGGGCAGTACTAGGGATTGAACTCAGCACTCCACTGCCTCAGCCATGCCTCGAGTCTAGCACTAATGGCTTTACATCATTTTAGCAATAAAAACTTTCAACAGGCCAAGCAGGTCAGAGGTTTTCTGCATAATGTCCTGGGATTTTTCTTCATCAGTGCAAAAAATAAGTATAAAATAATTCAACAGCCTTTATTCAGCTCATAAGAGAAAACTTTTTACTAAAGCCTTCTATGCTTTCCTAAGCTTTTACCTAAGGTCTTCTAACATCGGCCTCAGCATTCTCTTCTGAATATTTCTATTCTAGGAAGCTGAGCCTTTGGGTTTTCAAACCCATAATCTGATTTCCTTTGCTCCCTCAACTCCCTCATTCTTAGTTTCCATCAAAGTCAGGGTTAAACTCATTCTCTTGGGGACTTCCGTTCACCTGAGTTTTTACGGAGCTTGCATTCTCCTTTAAGCTCTCATAATGTCAACTGAAAGTCTGATCCTCCCAACTGATCTGTTTAATGCTAACCTTAACTTCATGTTCCCAAACACAGTATAAACACCTTAAGGCAAGATCACATCTTTCTAATTATTAGAGAATGAAACACAGAGAGCTGGTACTCTCTAGCGCTTGCTCTCTAACCAGTCTCAACTAGAACTAGACAAATGTTTTGATAACCAGGTCTAAAAAAGCTTAGGTTGGGCCTCAGTCCTATGAGCAATTATTGTCCCTTATCACAGAACTGCTGTTCATGAAGTAATTAAGAGCTATCTTCAAAAATGTCTTTTTTTTTTCTTCAAGTACCATGGCAATTGTGCCTTTTAGATTACAGGTACTTACAACCCTCTCCCCATGAGCTTTACTTGACTTCTATTTAAAGAAGAAAAGTGATAAATAGGCTTTTCTTTCCGAGACTTCTAAGACCTAATGAGATACAAATTGTAGAAGCTGGACAAGACATACAGGCTCAAAGTGGAGGTAGTGGTGGCAGTATTTAATAGCAGGCATCTTACGAAACATACTGGCAAAGTTTATCACCTTTTCTAATAGCTCAGTGTTTCTTCAACAATGCCCTATTCTATTCTATATGGTCTGGTAAACAGTCTCAAAAAAGCAAGTGCTTAAGGTAGGAAATCAAGTATGTGACCTATTTTATGAAACCGGGAAGGGGTTTGTTGGACAGGTAAAAGCCTCATAACTTGAGCTGCTTCCTAACTGGCCACTCACCTTTTTCTCCTTCTTGCCAAAGCTAAGGCCAGGGGTCCCCTTCTCCACAACTATGCATGAAATACCTTTGGGGCCTGGTCCACCAGTTCGGCACATAACCACATAGATGTCTGACTCACCACCCCCACTGATGAAGGCCTGCAGATAAGGAAGAGAAGCATGAGTTCTGGGCCTAACACCTGGAAAGGCACTGGAGTCTTTCCAACTATAGCACAAATAAAGAGACTAAGGAGGAATAAATAGTAGCTGCAATGACTGGAGAATCGGGGATTTAGCTGATAAGGATATTAAAAAAGAGGAAGTGGAGGTGTGATTCACGTGAAGGAACACCAGCCTTGAAGGGGTAGCAGTGGGGAGCAGGAGGGAGGCCTCACATGAGAACATGAGGCCTTGAGTTCAAGTCCCAATATTGGCACACACACAAATAAAAATAAAAAAACCAAGAGACCAATATGAACGATATTATTGGGGATCTGATCATAAGAGACAAAGAGTGGAAGGGCAGTACAGATAAATGGGTCAATGTTTGTCTTTTTAGCACATACCACTCCTACAGGAACATTAACTCAGGCTCCAGGACCGAGGGGATCATGCAGAAGGTAGGAAAAACCTTAGAATGGTTCTGGGAGGTCAGCAGGTTGGGTGGTACCTTGGAGCCGTTGAGGATGTAATGATCGCCTTGTTGTTTCGCTGTGGTCAGAAGGGATGCAGCATCACTTCCACTTCCTGAAGCAGGGACCAAAGGTAGCAGAAAGGGGGAAGGGAGCCAATGAGTCCCTTGCCCAGCACAGTTCCATCTCTTAGCAAATCTTCCTGAGAAACAGTTCAGTAGGTACTACTGCGAAATCTACCCGGTCAAAGAGATTTTTAGTACTTGGTGAAAATGCTTTGCATTAAGCAGACCACTGTTCCCAACACATTAGCTAGCAGTGTTTTGAACCTGAGAGGAAATTTGACCTGAAGGCATTCGGCACCTGTGACACCAGGTTATGAGAGTCTTGTTACCCTATAACCAAACTTGGTTAAGTAAGGGCTCTTTGGGTCAATGGGTGAACAGTGCACACTGGCTCTACCTCTCTCCCTGAGAAGTCTTCCCCTGCTAAGAATGGCAGACCCACCTGGTTCAGTGAGGCAGTAGGAGGCAAACTTTTCCATGGCACAAAGTGGTGGGCAGTGTTTGTGCCTCTGTTCTTCATTTCCAAAGCTATCAATCATCCATGTACACATGCTGATTGTTGCATCAAGAAAGATATCACAGAAATAAGGACACCCCATTGGGTGAAAGAGGAGAGAACAAAGGACAGCAAAGCAGAGTGAAGGCAGAAGAGAGGGTCATAATGAGAATATTCAACTTTAAAGGAAAGGATTAGATTAAAATATATTCCTGGAATATGTCCTAAACAGAGGCACTAAGATGGGATATTTCTTAACTAGATGTGTATACTACTCCCAAATCAGTATTAATGTATTCCTATTATTTTCTCAAATTATTGGATATTTCATCTATGGGTAGAAGGAATAGGTGACAGCACCCTAACTACTCTACTGGGAGCAGATGCTAGGACTTGGTAGAAAACTGGCTGACCTGATTCTCTAAGCAGTGTACAAAACAGAATCAAGTCCAACAGATAGCTTATCTAGTATGTCCTAGTAATAGTTTAACCCCTACAGACAAACAGTCCATATCACATGAATAATCTTCTTCTCAAAAACCAGAAATTTGGCCGGGAGTTTGGCCTAGTGGTAGAGTGCTTGCCTAGCATGCACAAAGACCCAGGTTCGATTCCTCGGTACCACATACATACATAGAAAAAAGCTGGAAGTGGTGCTGAGACTCAAGTAGTAAAGCTCTAGCCTTGAGAAAATCCAAGGACAGTGCTTAGGTCCTGAGTTCAAGGCCAGGACTGGCAAAACAAAAAACAACAACAACAAAAAACCCAGAAACTTTCTGCCCACTCCATGTGGGCACTCACTTATGGATGCTCATGTAGGCTGTGGTGCTGGTGCAGCCTGTAGCCAAGGCTTCAAAGATGACGGAGGTATCGAGCCGTGACAGTCCAGATCCACCAACATCTGTTCGGACATAGACTCCCCCAAAGCCTAGCTGGGCTGCCTTCCGCATAATATCCACAGGAAACAGCTCCTATCCATAAACAAGAGAGAAAAATGGGCACTGGTGGCTCACACATGTTATCCTAGCTACTCAGAAGGCTGAGATCTGGGGATCACAGTTCAAAGCCATCCCAGGTGGGAAGGTTTGTGAGACTCTGATCTCTAATTGAACACCAGAAAAGCTGGAAGTGATGCTGTGGTTCTAGTGGTAGAATGCTAGTCTTAAGAAAGCAAACAAACAACAACAAAAAACCCAGGGATAGTGCCCAGGACCTGAGTTCACACCCCAGGACTGGCACCAAAGAGAGAGAGGGGGGAGGAGGAAAAGAATGGTTGGGGGGGAGAGGCAATAGGGGCAATCCAGGATAGACTACTTAGGGGTCCCTGAGGGAAGCTCTGGGGTGTTTGCATTTGCATGTAGGAGAATGAAGAGAACGAGAAACCCATTTCTCTTTGCACTCTATTTTCTGATACAGTGCTCTCAATTACCTTTCATTCTCTAAACATTCTAAGTATATCCACATCTTTGCTGAATAAAAAAAAAGATGATGCCTTCTATAAAAGGAGTCGCTGTTATTAGCTTCCTTATAGAAAATGAAAAAAGGACACTGGGCAATTATAATTACAAGGAGGGGAAGATAAGGGTCACAGCAGAGGCACTTGGTGGAATATCTAGCCACAGGGAAACTTCCTACCTTCTGGTCCCACTCTGCCATATTTGGAGCCATTTCCCGAGCAGCAAAGTCAAAGGCCACTTTCTGAAATACTTTCTGCTCCTCATTTAATCCCAAGGAAGCTGTGGGTAGTAATACACACACTCAGTTCTAGGATGAAAACCCCAGAAGAACAAAAGCAGAGGCAGCAAGGAGCAGAGAGCATTCACTAGATACAGAACACTGGTAACATTTTCTCAGATTGAGAGGAGACATATCAGCCTAGGGCAATACTGGCAGACTCTGCAAGACATCTCTTGTAAGGGCCATAGTAATAGCTGTAAACAGGTAGAAAAGGAGGCAAACAGACAAAGAACAGAAAATGGGAAGAGTAGGATGGATGGACGCACTGAGCAATCAAGAACCATCACAATCTCCCTTTACTCCCACATGGCCTGGCTGACTTTATTTTTCCTATCTACTTACTTTTCAAAAATCTTTATCTCAGCTGGGTGCTGGTGGGTCACCCTTGTAATCCTAACTACTCTGGTGGCTTGAGAGCTGAGGATCACAGTTCAAAGTCAACTCTGATTAGGAAAGTCCATAAGACCCTTATCTCCAAAAGAGTTGGAAGTAGAGCCGTGGCTCAAGGGATAGAGTACTAGGCTTGGAGCGCAAAAGCTCAAGAACAGTGCCCAGATCCTGAGTTCAAACCCCAGGACCAGCATGCAAATGAGTGCACATCACACACACACACACACACACACACACACACACACACAATCTTTATCTCTTCCTCTTCGTAAATCCACACAAATTAAGGATAAAGGGCTATAGTCCAGTGTTGCCTCGCTTCCTTGAGGCCCTGTGGTCAAAATCAGTACCACAAAGTAAAAAAGCTGGGAGGTATGCAAGGGTATACAAACATATTAACTGAAACATGGTAAATTCAAGCAAAAATCAAAGTTCAGAAAAATAAACACCAGGAAGTGAGTTCTCAAAAGGGTTGAGGGTGGGGTATGGGAAGGGGTAGACAAATGAAGAAACAGGAAAATGCAGACAAGAATACGATGTATATCCTGCACAACTGAAGACAGAAAGGGGGAAAGTGTGTGTAGGGGAAGGATGGGTGGGAATGTGGAAAGAGGTGACATTGATGAAGATACATTGTATTGATAAACTGGTTTGTTTAATGTTAATCATTTTACAAGGGAAGTGCCACCAAAGTTTTAATCCCAGTAACTCAATGTATGTTACTGTATCTTCATCATCTTCTTGACAGAGGAAAAGGTACTTCCTACTGCAAGAAATTCCAAACAATCAATGGAGAGGAGGTGGGACTACAAGGGTAAACTGTGGGTACTAGACTGAAATAAAGATTTGTGAAAAATAAGTAGGTAGGAAAAGTAGTCAGCCATACCATGTGGGAGTAAAGGAAGATCCGTGATGGTTGTTAAGAGGATCAGAATTTCATTCTAGGACTGGAGGCATAGTTCAAATGGTAGAATGCCAGATATGAGCAAGCAAGCTAAGCAAGAATCTGGTACCTGTACAATACCAAAACAACAGGGCCTGTAGCTGTGGCTCAAGAGGTAGAGAATCAGTTTTGGACGAAAAAAAGCTCAGTGAGTGAAGCACTGAGTTCAGGCTCCAGTATATATACACAAAGACATAGATACATAGACAGACAGACAGACAGACAGACAGACAGACACACACACACACACGAAGGAAAACTTGATAATTAAGTAAAACTCCACAATTTTCAGGAGGCAAACTCAACACTATGAAAATATGCCAAACAACAGGCCCGATGAACTCTGCCAGTTACTAGCAGAGGTGAAAGTGTAAATACACAATACACTCAAACGGCAAAGCGAATTAGAAAAACAGAACAAGCCTGATAAAGACAGCCTTTAGCACACAACTTAATTATAAGCAAAAGGCAAAGCCTCCAGAAGCTTTTAAGATAACACCGCCACCTTTAAACGTATCCAAGGTAGAAAACTAACTAGAGAACCAGCCATACCAATTGAGAATCTTCAGAGTGCTTGACAATTATAGGTTTTTGTGCTCTAAAAATGAGTCATTTCTGTCAGGGATCTCTCTAAGCCTGTTAGCCCATTGTAAAATAAGGAGGCTACATTGAGCAAGTTTTCTCACCTTTGCAATGAAGAAATTTTATGTATCGTATAGAGGAACCATATAAAATAAATCTTACTACTCTTAAAACTGTTTAGCTTTAAAGCATGTAATGAAACATGTAGGTATGTTAATTATCAATTCATTTAAAATTTTTCCATCAATAGGATTAAACCCGGGGTCTTGTGTAGGTTTAGCAGATTTTGCACTACAAAACCACCCTACCTCCAGCCTATGAATTTGTTTGATTTGATTGCTTAGTATACAATTAGACAATTTTCTTTCGTTTGACTAATTAAAAGAAAACAATTTCTTGTGAAAAGCTGAACGAGGCAGGAAGCACAGGGAGACAGGGGCAAGAATGTTGAAAGGGGTCATGGCTCAAGAAGCATCGCATTCAGAAACCGTCTGGTTCAATGGCAACTCCTTTGTACAGCTATTTTACGATAATTTTTTTTTTTCAAACTGAAGGCTCACAGCTGAAGTTGAGCCAGTAACTATGAGAAACAATCACGTCTAAATTCTCTGTTGCTACAACCACGACCGTCAACTTGGGCATCCACCAAGCGACCTTGTTTATAAAGTTCCAAGAGCTAGATATCAAGGTAGGTATCCTGCCTAGAGGAGGATGCAGCCAGAAAGCGGGAGATGCCCTGCACAGCGGCTTCGGGCCGGCGGGACTCCTCCGGAGCGGGCAAGCCAGCCAGGAGGCCCAGCTTGCGGGCCCTCGCGGAAGCCTACGGGAATCCCACCGGTGCGCCAGCCTTACGATCGATGCAGGAGGTCAAACTCCGGTGGCGGGTCTGGCTGGGGGTCCCGAAACCGCGACGTAGGCAGCTGAGGCGCGCCCCGAGGCAGAGGTAACCGAGCCTTAGCTTCTCCATCACACTGGCAGATGGACAGTTCAGCCAGACCCCGGCTGCATTTATCCTGGCCTGGATGGACTAACGAGCGACCTCTGCGACACTTGCACTACGGGGCTTGTAGTCCACCGTGGCCTTCGTTAGCCTTGGCGGCGGGCGTGATTCTGGGAAGAGTGGACTACAACTCCCAGAAATCCTTGAGAGGCAGGCACTACCGAGACCTGTAGTCCACACCACCCTCAGGCTGCACGCCGCCGGGCGGGGCGGGGCGGAGAAGAGGGGGGGGTGGGGAAAAGGGGGAGGAGCGGAGAAATCTGCGCCTGCGCAGATTCGGAGTCTGTGGGGGAGCGAGAAGCATGGGCACGAGACGGGGAGACACGGCCTAGGACTGGAGAGACTTTAGGTGAGTTTGTACGAGACGCGTGTATCACCGCCTGCGGGGGACTCGAGGGGCTGAAGCACTGTTGTCTCGGTCCCTGTAAACTTCGCGTCGCCGTGTGTGTGTGTGCAGGTCTGGAGGACGGCCGAGCCGCTGCTTGCACCTCCCGGGTGACTCCGGAAACTTGTGCCCTTCGGCCCCTCGCAGAGACCATGCCAGGACCCCGGAAGAGGCAGGCCGCGACTGGCCGCTCAGGTGAGGTGGCCGCAGGCCGCGACCGCAGGCAGCTCTTCGGAAGAACACTGCTCCTCGGAGGCCAGTTCAGCAGTGTTCATTTTAAGCTTGTAACCCCAGCACGAAGGAGGTGGAGGCAGGAGGATGGGGAGTTCGAGGCCTGTTTGCCTTGCCCCTCTCCCCCAACACCGTGTTCACGTCCTTCTCTTCCCTGATTGTGGATGGAAACTTTGGATCTCCCATCGTCACTCCCCCCCCCCCCCCCCCCATCGTTTCCCTGCAAGCTTCTTCTTGCTTGTTCATTCAAACCACAGTTATTGAGCACGGAGGGTATTGGCTACACGGAGCAGAAGGTATGGAGGTATGGAATGTAATTCCTTTAGGACAGTATGGATAGGACTGGAGATCATTATTTTAAGTGAATAAGCCAGGCATAGACAGTCATGATACACACACACATTCTCACTCCTGTGTGGAATACAAAAACAAAAAAAAAAAACAACAAACAACAAAAAACAACAACCTAGAAACGAAAACAAACGTTGATCTCGTGGAAGAGTTGAGAGTAAGTGGTTGCCAGAGGCCAGGAGAGTTGAGAATGGTATGGATGGGAGAGGCTAGTCAATGGCTTCTAGGCAATACTAAGTTCAGTTGTACTATTACATAGTAAGGTGATTGTAGATAATGTCTTGTACATTTCAAAAGGCTGCAAGAAAGGCTTTTAAATGTCACTCCTATAAGGAAACGATGAATGTTTCAGGAGATCGATTTATCCAATCTGATCAAAACATTACACAGTCTGTACATGAATTGAGACGTCACGTGGAACTGCGTTGATAATGTCGTTTTCATGTCTTATCTATCTGTGAAAAACTTAAATTAGAAAAGAACTGATTAAGAAATGAGGATAAAAGAAATACAATTCCTCTAAAAGAAAATGTTTGAGACCATCTCAGACACTCAAACAAGGGTAAGTGAAGTCTGGGAGACTGGACTGTTGGAGATAAATAAAAGGGAAGGATCACAGGGAAGGCCTTGAAAGGGAGGTAGAATTTGAATTTAGCTTAAAAACTGTGAAGTTTGCCTTGTTTAATTGATAATCCAGCGTTATATTGTTAGGTAGGTTTTCCTATCCATTTCCTCAGAGATAAACTTAAGTTCTCTTATATATAAGACTTAAGTGCTACTGCTAGCATTCCTACAATCCAGGATTGAACCTAGGTATGACACCAAAGGGTAAGCTTTCTTTCTTATGATAGCACATTACCTTCTAGCAAGGGTCATGGGACATAATCTTTTCTTTTCCAGTTCTGGTCCTGTGGCTTGAACTCAGGGCCTACACATCATCCCTGAGCTTGTTTTGCTCGTCTAGTCCTCTACCACTTGAGCCAAAGCTACACTTCCAGCATTTTGGTAGTTTATTGGAGATAAGAGTCTCATAGAGGGCCGGGAGTTTGGCCTAGTGGTAGAGTGCTTGCCTAGCATGCACGAAGACCCAGGTTCGATTCCTCAGTACCACATATGTAGCAAAAAGCCAGAAGTGGTGCTGTGGCTCAAGTGGTAGAGCCCTAGCCTTGGGAAAATCCAGGGACAGTGCTCAGGCCCTGAGCCCAAGCCCAGGACTGGGGAAAAAAAAAAAAAAAAAAGAGTCTCATAGAATTTCCTGTCCTGGCTGGCTTTGGACAATGCTCCTTAGATCTCAGCCTCTTGAGTAGCTAGAATTATAATTATGACCCACCAATGTCTGTCTCATGATCTTGACTTTTCACATTCCTATTGAAGATAAGAAGGGACTCTCAGGAAAACGTTCCAAAACTTCAACTTCAGGGGAGGCATTGGCTAAAGAGGAAGACTCTAGCCCTCAGAAGACTTCAGCCTCTAAAAATGGGGGGAAGAATGTAAGTGCATACTGGCTGATGAAGTCAGAGCCAGAGAGCCGACTAGAGAAAGGCATAGACGTGAAGGTGAGACTACCTGGCTACTAATCCTTTGTGCTATTGTTTCTTAAATGAAAGGTGAATGTGAGAGTACATAGGGTTCCTTCACCAGCTTACCTCTGAAAGGTGGGAAAGGTAAAAATGAATGGAACCAGCAGAATTTATTACCATCAATTACAAGTTGAGTATTGGCTAAAATGCCTGGGACCACATGTTTTACATTTTGGAGATTTTTTTAAAAATTCTTTTAGTTTGTGGGATATGTATGGGAAGTTTACAGGTTGAACATACCAAATCGCAGTATCTGAATTTAAAACTTTTGGGCTTAAATCCATTCCACATCAATGGTTCTGTAAAGCTATCTTCTAATAAACTCCACATTTCTGTTAGAGCCTATAGCACTTGTCAGTGGTAGGGAGGAAACTTCCATGTGCTTACCAAGTGAAATTGATCTTGGTGATTTAATGAGTTCAGATATTCAGATTAGGCATGTTCAAACTGTATCTGTTTTATAACTAGATTCTATCAAGGCAGGCCTAGGCAAACTCTGCAGAATGCAAGGTAGTAAATATTGTAGGCCTGTAGTTTATTTATTTATTTATTTAAATTACAGGTGCTCACAACATGCCCGGTGTTAGTTTGCTTTTGTCTTACCATTTGCCAAGCCCTTTTGTGTTTCCCTACTTGCATTTTCCATATATTCAAGAAGTTTTAATAGCAGCCTGGGTAAATATGAGAAGAGAAATACATAGTATGTTCATAAGAGAATTGCAAATTATCTATTGAGCATTATAATCTCCTTAATTACCCAAAGTATCCACTTAATCCAGGGCTTAAATCCATTCAGCATCAATGGTTCTGTGAAGCTGTTTTCTAGTAAACTCCACATTTCTGTTAGAGCCTTTAGCACTTGTCAATGGTAGGGAGGAAACTTCCATATATGCTTACCAATTGGACTTGACCTTGGTGATTTAATGAGTGACTTTATTTCCTCTTGCCTAGTTTGGCATTGAAGATCTCAAAGCACAGCCCAAGCAGACAGCATGCTGGGATGGTGTTCGAAACTACCAGGTAATGGGAGTAGGTACAAGGCTCCTGAAACTTAGGGCCGGGTAAATGTCTACCTCTTCCTCAGCTTGTTCAAGATCGTTTTCCTGGAACCTTAACCTGCAAATTTTTTTAAAAATACTATAATTATGTACACTGTATGACCTGGATCTGGCCAGTGTCCTAGCACATCTCTGGATGCTTTGGCAAAGGGATGAACTGTGATGCGTTGGGAGGAAGTTGAAAAATAGAAAAAGTGATCTAATAAAAGAATCGATTTTTTAAATTATTTATTTATTGCCCAAAGCTGGCACTTGCAAGTTGGTGTGGAGAGTAACTGCTGTCCCTTTTCCCTCGGATCAGGCTCGGAACTTTCTGAGAGCCATGAAGTTGGAGGAAGAAGCCTTTTTCTACCATAGCAACTGCAAAGAGCCAGGCATCGTGGGACTTATGAAGGTTAGGTAACTGCGTTGTGGTTTTCCAGACCCTCCCTCTTGAGAGAGACTTACTCACGTAAGAGAGATAGCTTTTTTCTGTTCCCAAGAACAGAGAAAAGGTGATCCTGCTCCCTTCCTATATGACAAAGACTGGAATAAGTCTTGCATTCATTTTTAGGGCCTGCTAGCACAACTTCCCTCCATCTGTATGCCTTAGTCTCTTACTCTGAAAGAAATCTGGAGGCAGCTTCTCTCTAAATTATGATTGTTGTTAATAATCATTACCACTTAATTTTAGGACATGCTTATAAGACTGTAAAAAAAAAGCAAGGCTGATGTGCTGTGTTTGCTAGGCTATAATCTTATTTTTAGACAGAAGCATTGGTTGGCTGGCTTGTATAGCAGGGGAGGGAGGGAGGTACAAATGAGTAGAGTAAGAATGAAAGTTTGATTTGTATTCATGATCGGCTAGGGAGCTGAAATGATGGGCAACTTTGGATTTGGTTGCAGATTGTAAAGGAGGCTTATCCAGATCACACACAGTTTGAGAAAAAAAGTCCTCATTATGACCCGTCCAGCAAAGAGGACAACCCCAAATGGTCTATGGTAAAGACTCCTCCTCTATTTTGTGAGCAGGGAAAGGTGGGCGAAGAGAGAAGAGTAGGATACAAGGAATATGGCCAAGTCTTGCTCAATTGAGGATATGTTGATTTGGGTCATTAGAACAGAATATTGGCAGCCTTACCCCTGGGAGCTGCCTGCAAGCAGCCAAAAACCCTGCGTGGGCACAAGGCATGTGCTGTTATCCCAAATCCTCAGGAGGTGGAGGTCAGAGGATTGCTTGGGCCCAGGCATTTGAGGCTAGTCTGAGCAACATGACAAGACCGTTTCCTAAGTCTTGGGCAGAGCCTGTCTAGATATATCTTTGACCCACACACTGATGTCACATAGGTGGATGTACAGTTTGTTCGGATGATGAAGCGTTTCATCTCCCTGGCTGAGCTCAAAACCTATCACCAGGCTCACAAAACTACTGGCGGCCCCTTAAAAAATATGGCTCTCTTCACTCGGCAGAGACTCTCAGTTCAGCCCCTGACCCAAGGTAAGAGTGGGTCCTTTCCCTTATCCACACATCAGAATTATCCACTGGGAATTCACATTCACTAGTTAATTAAACTTGGGCACAGCAGTGAAAAATCTCTTTGAAACAGTGTCTTGTGGTACCCTTGAGGAAGGATGTCCTGACTTTGCCATTACTATGTGCCCAGTATCTACCTGCTTGGCATGTTTTAAAACATCTCCATTATTCTTGAATGAACGGCTGCATGATGCAGTATTGTACCCAAAACCTACTGGAGCCTGGCATTCACTTTCCTGTTTAAGAAGAAACCTATTTCTTCTTTTTACTCCCTTTTGTTTCTGGTAGAAGAGTTTGATTTTATTTTAAGCCTGGAGGAAAAGGAACCAAGTTAACTGAAGCACTGCTGTTGGAATAGACAAGCCATTACACCAAAAAGATAAAGAAGCAAGCAAGAAAGCAAGGAGGAAGGAAGAGAGGGTGCGGGGAGGGAGAGAAGGAGGGAGAGAAGAAAAGCGTTTATACAAGGAAGTTTGTCTATTGTGTTTACCTGGGATCATGTAAAAAGGTGGTCTGTATTTTTTTTTTTCAATAAAGTGTTTGATATCAAAGTTAAAAGCTTTTCTTCTAAAACTTCATGATGGTGACTTATACCTGTTATCGAGGAGGCTAAGATCTGAGGATTGAGGTTTGAAGTCAGCCCAGACAGACAGCTCTGCCAGTTTACCAGCCCCACCCCCCCCCAAAAAAAATCCAGCAGTGAAAGTATGGTTCAAGTACTAGAATGCCATCCTTGAGTGAAAAAGCCAAGTGAGAACACAAGACCCTGAGTTCAAGCCCATGTACTATCAAAAGACATCTCATTTCCATTGGGTGTGGCAGAGTACTCCTACACATCTCTTACACCCAGGCTGCTCCTTTGGCGGCTGGGAAGATGGAGGGAGCCTCTCCCATCTACTTCTACCCTTGCTAATATTTACTTAGCAAATAGCAAAATGTAGGCATAAGTTCCTTGGTCTTGTAACACTCATTGAAATGCATTTTTGGACCTTCTAAACCAGCCTTTTTCTCCAGCCTCTAAAGTCCTCTGGGTCTTAAAGAGGTTTAAACCATGAATAGGTTTTAGAGTAAGTTGCCAGATAGAGGTAAAACCTAAATTTGCTTTCTAGCCAGGCACTCATGTAAAACAGGTGCCCATCCTTGCTGATCAGGAAGCTGTCCACTGAGAAAGCAGGCGCCGTGGTTGAGTTGGAGTGAGAATCTTTCCCTGAATGTCAGAGGTAGGACATTGTAAGACAAGAGACCACAGAATCTGGTGGACCATGAGCACAATGCCTCTAAAGCCACGGGGGCTTCCTTTAATTAGAGACCATTAAAACAAGTATTCTTTTTTAAAATACAGCCATTGAAAAGACAACACATTAAGAAACATGTAAACACTGCAGCTGCGTAATTACAAGTTGCACTGCTTGGTTTAGTACCTGTGCACTCCCAGGTCTGGGGACCTTAAAGGAGGGGGACAGGATGCTTCCCCTCACTTTCACAGTTGGTAGAGAATAGAGGAGAACCGGGGCAAAGTCAGAAAACTAGACCTGGCTATACATAGCTCGAAAGAAACAAAGCAAATTCTGTCTCTTCTAGAAGGAAGGTTTAGGATGTTAGGAAAACTGGTGGAAGAGTTTGTGTTGTCAGTTGGGAGGCAGAGGAATTGACAAATGCTCTTTAATTAGAATACTAGCTGTTAAAAGGAGGCACACCAGAGCCTAATCTCATGCTCTGAAAATGGCAACACCACTGAACCCTCACCTCCCATATACTGAAGCCCAGCCTCGATAATCCAAGGGCAGCTGGATGGATCACCTTGTTCCTCAGGGATTGTATTATCGCATCTGAACTTGGGGTCTGGTATGGGGGAAGCCTTTGCCTTCTTTGGCTCTGAAGAACTTACTTAATTGTATCCCCCGTGTCTTTCCCTAAGCCTCCACTCTGTTTCATAATTCCTGTCTAGTCAAGGCCCAAGAATGCACTGTTTTCTGAGGAAAAGAGGGGTCCCCATTTTCCACACTGAGAGACAACACAACAACCAACGCTCTACTTTCCAAATTGCCAATAACGCAGATCACCAACTATGGTACTCATTGGCCACTGGGGTCTGCCTGGTTTTGTATAAAGGGAAGAGGGGCCAATAGGAGAGTCATTCTGACCATTCCCAGACGAGGCAGGGCAGGCAGTAAACACTTTTTCAACCATAGACCCAGACACAGACCATCAGAGAGAGAGAGAGAGAGAGAGAGAGAGAGAGGGAGGGAGGGAGGGAGGGAGGGAGAGAGAGGGAGAGAGGGAACGCTGGGGGGGAGAGGGAGAGAGAGAGAGAGGAGGGTAACAATATCTAGGAGAAGTTTCCTATTTGTGTTTTTCAACAAAAAAGTACCAGTGGTCTTAACGTTGGGTCAGTGAACTGGTGAAGATGAAGGTGTCATTTGGCGAACAGAATTACTCTGAGCTGGTAGCAGAGTCCTCTGTGGGGCCCCTAATCTTCCTCCCTTAATTTGCAAGTAGAGGGAAGAAGGTGCCAGGGATATGGAGATAAGAACAAAATTTCCAAGTGTTTGGAACTAAGCCCTAATTCCCAGACATTAAGTGGGGATTTGGGAGTGAGAAAGAGTCCACTCAGGGAGACAAAATGATCCTGGTCCCTTCCAGGATATCTGCTTAAAGTAGATAACCACCATGCCTAGGGTTTGGGGACCACAGTAATACCTAGCACAGGGAATCCTGTGATCAGGGAAGACAGGTTGCCACGTCGTGTCCTTCCCCAGTCTCCTGTCTATGGTGTGACTGACCCCAGGTTTCTCTGTGCTCAGGTATTTCTTATGGGTGAAGTGACTGTCAGTTCCAGGCCCTTTCACTTGTTCCTGCTCCAGGATGCTCCTGACAAGCCCGAAAAGATGGGGAAGAGAGGTGCCCTGGGTCCCAGGAGTGATAGGCCAAAGAGGTGGTTTGTGGAAACTTCAAAGCACCTCAACTGAGACTCCCAGAGAAATAGCTTCCTGATCAGTGTCTTTCCCTATGTAGGATGGGACAGTCCCAGCTACTCTTCCAGCTGCTACCTGGTCCAGGATGGTCAAGGGGAGTGTAAGACATGACTACCCGGGTGTCTGAAGGCAACTCTGCATCCCAGGGACACACACAGATCCTGTATCAGGAAGCCCAGAGAACCAGGAGCCAAGGACGCATGCTTGCAGCTCTCCTCTGAGACACCAGGCAGCCCCCAGGGGGAAGCTGGCTCTTCCTTCCCAGAGAGAGACTAGCTTCCTAGATGCTCCCTCTCCCTAGCTCCCCCATCAGCTGCAGAATCTTAGGGAGACTACTTCCCAGCCCAAGGCCCCTTTGTGTTCTTCGGAGAAAAGAACTGAAAGTCAAAAAAACATGATTTGTTTTCAAGATTGCAAGTAACGGTCAGCAGTCAACACCATCCTCCCCCTTCCCCCCGCAGCCCCAGCCGCTGGTGTTTGGTAAATGGAGATGCTGGGCAATAAGCCCAGCCTGCTTCTTGGCCGGGGCCTACTGCCTGCCGTTGTTGTCTGTCAGTGGGTTGGGGGTCCGCACCTCACCCAAGGAGGCTGTGCCCTCGAAACGCTGTGAGGCGACAGCTGCTTGGTGGGATGCACTCTTCCTCACGATGTCCCCCTTCCGCCACAGCACCACTTCCTGCAGGATTGGGGGACGGGGGTGTGGGGAGGGAGAGAACAGGAAGCCTAAGAGGGAGGCTTGAGAATGAGAAGGATCTCCCACCTTGGTCCTGGAAAATCTTAGGCAGGAATCTTCCTCTACTGATCTGTGCCTAAAGCAAAGGCTGCCTCTACCTCTTGTCCCTGCTGTGAGGCAGGTATCAAGTGGGAACTTTCATTCTTGCTGTGGGATTTTGGATAGCCTGATGTATCCATCTCTTGTGAAAATCACAAATGGTATAGACTGACTAGATACCTCTCTTGGCTTTGGCTGTTTAATATGTCAAAATGTAATCTACCCTTTCTGTGTGGTCTCCAGGACACTTTAGGGTCTGCAGGGGGCAGTCACCTGCTGCTTGAAGTATCGCCGCTCCTCTTCATCTATCAGCACCAGGTTGAGGTAATAGCGCACAGAGAACTTCTTGTTGATGTCCCGCATGGTGGGTGTGAGCTCATACCCTGCCAGGAAGAGCCGGATGGGAATGGACTCTCCTGTAAGGAGTGAGGCAGGAATCAAGGCAAGGGACAAACGTCTTCCCCTCACACACACTCCATCTTATACCAGCTTTGTTTCTGAAGTTCCAGCTGAGCGAGGCACAGAGTACTAAGCAAAGGCTTCTGCCCTTTGGATGTTGTGCTCTGACTCCCAGCAGCTGCTACAGAAAAACTAGGTTTCTTCCAGTTCCATCCCAGTAGGTACCTTTGGCCTGCCTTCTCACAGACTACTGCAGAAAAACCTCAAGGAGCAGTTGAGTGTGAACGACATCATCGTTAGGGACATTGTTGTTAGGCATCTTTAGGTACATGCAATGTACCTACTATGTTTTCAAGACGCAGTTGTCAAACCCCATGGGGGACAGTCATCCAGCAATTATGACATTGCCTCCCTCCATCCAAGTTAGAGCACGCCCCACAACACATCTCCAATCTAATATGGATCAGTGGGGCAGGGGAAGGCCTAGAACGTAGACATGCTTGTTCTGGTCCTTATTCTACATTAACCCATTTATGACTTCTGACTAAGTGTGTTGCTTTCTCTGGACCTTTGTTCTCATGTGGAAAAGCAGAGAATCTAACTTCACAATACTTTTGATCCCTTTTAGCTCTTAACACTGTACCTTTTTTAGTATACAAAGAGCAAAATTTAGGGCAGTAATTCTATTGGGAAAGGCTAAACCTACAATGTGCTCTAGATATAAAGAATCTTAATTAATCTGTGCTTTATATCATCTTGGGACCCCATTCCATTTGTGCATGAAAAAATGACAACTATCAGAGTCAGGACAGCGAGGTCTCTGGGCTGAATGTGCCCAGTGTTGCAGGCTACTAACTCTGTGACACTCCTTCCATATGAAACAGCCATGGGAATACATTGGGTAAAACCTTGGACCCAGCCAGCACTTCACTCTGCACTGCTGATGAAGAATGTAAATGTTCCCATGCCATGATAATCATCTAGATCCTTTGAATTACAAACAGTTCTGCTCATCTCAGATGTAATATTAGCCTCGTGGGGTAGGAGATGACCATTCCTATGGGGTTCTGGTAATGTCTTATAGTACCTTACAAGGCTCCTTCATACTAGGTGAGCAAATTCAGAATGACTGATTTTTACCAGAGCTAAGTGATGAAAATGACTGCCTTGTATAGATTCCTTAAAAAAAAAAAAAAAGATGGCAACTAGAAAGAGAAGTAAAATGTTCATACTGTTTCTTAACTCAATATTTTTTTACTTAATTCTTAACAACAACAACAACAAAAAAACAGGTCTGATTCTTTTTTTCCTCCTTTTTGTGCCAGTACTGAGGTTTGAACTCAGGACCTGGGTGCCACCCCTTAGCCTTTTTGCTCAAGGCTAGCATTTTACCAGTTGAGCTATTCGAACTTTTTGTTGGTTAATGGAAGATAAGAGTATCTTTGAGCTGGACGCAGTGGCTTACGTCTGTAATCCTAGTTACTCAGGAGGCTGAGATCGGAGGATTGTGGCTCAAAGCCAGCCCGGGCACTAAAGTCCTTGAGACTCTTATCTCAAATTAACTACTAGAAAACCAGAAAGTAGGGCTGTGGCTCCAGGGGTAGAGCGGTAGCCTTGAGCTGAAGAGCTCAGGGACAGTGCCCAGACCCAGAATTAAAGCCCCATAATAATAATAATAATAAAAGGAGGGTCTTGAATTTGTCTAGTTTGTCCTGGCTGGCTTCAAATGGAGATCATCAGATCTCAGTCTCCTGAGTAATAAGGATTATAAGCATGAGACACTGGCACCCAGCTTCAGGTCTAATTCTTGAGATTACATTTCAAGTCTAAAGTTCTGTCTTTCTCCTTATGTGTGCAGGGGACTGATCCCAGGGCCTCATGTAGAATGCTCTACCACTGAGCTATCCCTTCAGATTCAACCTTTCTGTTCTTCCCTTATTGGTTCCCACAATGTACACACAATTAGAGACTAGGAAATCACAAGTTAATAGGCATTTCACTTCAACAATGTTACCTCTTAAGCTCTTCCCATATCCTGTACAGGGCCTGGAACCAAAGGTGTGGTGGTAGAGGACCAGGAGGCTCACCTCGTACTGGCGCCCCATCCATGATCTCGTACTTGGCTATTGTATCGTTTTCATGGTACACATTGGGGCCCGTGCCTGTTGTTTCCCGTTTGATGATGTCTATTTCCATGTGCTTGATTTTGATTCTCACCAGCAGGAAGTATATCTTCCCTACAATGACATCTTTCAAGTGGTATCTGAAAAAGAAAAAGTGGGGGAAGTAAGGTGGTGGTGCAGTGGCTGGTCTGAGTTTCAGTAGAAAGCATGCTGCCAGGGCTTCCCATGCTCATGGAAGATCTAGTTTTCCTAGCGTCACCCATCTTCCTCTCCTTGCTGTCATGGTAAAATGGATTACTTAATGTCCTTTACCCAAATCATGATGATTCCTCTTCTTCCACAGCCTCTGCTCAAAGTATATCTATTCTACATGATACTTCACTCATTCATATGTATGCATCTGTTCTTGCCTTATAGACGCATACTTTAGTATTTGTGTTTTTAAAATATCTTTGTTTTTCTTATGTTTCAGAGTCTAGTCCTACAAATCAGGTTTCTCCCTTCCTTCCTGTTCTCCACACAATATCTCTTGGGAACTAGGCCTTGATAGCTTACAATCAACAGCTTTATTTGCTCTGAGTTGGACAGGCCAGGCAGAAGCAGTAGAGGGTGATGGGTGAATCTCCCCTGGAATCAGTGTCTGCTTTCTGGGCTCTGCTTGCATGGCTTGTGTTCTGTATGCTTGGCCTAGTGAACATAAACACTTGTAAAAACTTCAGAATTCAGCCTCCTTATATGATAGGGTTAAAAAAAGGAAGTTATAATAGGACTGAGAATCTGACCAGAAAATGAAGAGGGGGCAGAGACAGGAGGTAAATCCAGATTTCTAGTCCTCAGATTGGCTTCTCCAAGGGGTTTTAGCACCCTTCTTCGTCTATTAGGAAGGCTGCAGAGAACTGAATAGATAAGGAGGGTACATCTTCTGCTAGCTGCTGCCTTTAGCAGGTACCTGGCACATTAGTGGACATCACCATACAATGCCCAGAGAGGAAAAAGGGAAGAAGGCAATTTCCATGCCAGGCCCAAACTGGCCTGCCTCTTGGTTCCTTGATCTTCAGATAGGCCAGGCCAAAAAGGGTTTATTCCAGGTCATCCTGGGTTCTAGGCCAGAGAGCAGAACTTCCTGTCTGTTCTAGGTACTAAGTATATTCTTACTTTAGAAAATTTTGTTCCCAAGGCCTGTAACCATCTAGATCAGCTTCTACTACTCAGCCTCAGGTAAATAGTAGCTCTGGGGCTGGGTGAGGTGAGCAGAGCAAGGAGGGATCACAGTCAGACTACAATTGTACACTTCGTTGTTGTTGCTATTGTCAGACCTGAAGCTTGAACTCGGGGCCTGGGTGCTATCCCTGAGCTCTTTTTGTTCAAGGTTAGTGCTGTACCACTTTGAGCCACAGAACCGCTTCTGGTTTTCTGGTGGTTAACTGGAGATAACAGTCTCACAGACTTTCCTGCCCAAGCTGGCTTTGAACCAAAATCCTGAGATCTCAGCCTCCTGAGTAACTAGGATTATAGCCATGAACCACCAGTGCCTGGCTTTCACACTTCTTTTTAGGGCTCTATGAGTAATATTCTGTTTATTTTTGCATATTTGGTTTCCAAACATTTTTCGGGACAGATTCAAAAGAAAGATGCTTTTGAAACTGCCAGGCTTCAAGAAAATTTTGTGATTTACAAGCAGTTAAATATTTTGGTGTTCTACTAATAAACACAGTTTAAAAATACACACACACACAGAGACACAGACACAGACACACAGAGACACACACAGACACACACACACACAAAAATGACAACAAAATACAAGTTTCCCAGCTTATGTGTTAAAAGAAAAGTTGTTTTTCTCTTTTTGTTTTTTAGTTTGCCCATATTGAAGTTTAAACTTAGGGTATTGCACTTGCTTGCTTGGCACTCTGCCACTTGAATCATGCTTCCAGCCTACTTTTGTTGCTGGTTATTTTGAAGATAATCTCATATATGAAATCTGCTCCAGAAGGCTTCTAACTGTATCCATCAGATCTCAACCTCTTAAATAAGCTAAGACTATAGGCACAAGACACTGCAACCTAGCCTAAAACAGTTTTTAAGACCTTTATAAAAATGGATTGGACATTTTTGAGTACAACTCATTTTAGTCCAAGAAGGAAGCAGCAAACTATAGGAAACGTTTGTTTTCTTCACTGTGCTTTCTAAAGACCCAGAGGAAACAAGTCATAATGGAATTATATTCTGTGATTATTCTCATTCGCGGAAGGAAACTGCTATACCTGGAATCTAAAACAACCTGAAAATTAGTTGGCTTGACATTAAAGGCAACTCTAGAATACCACTTAAGCTCGCATATTGTAAGCTAAGTGAAGTTTTGATTTCTAGGTCCACTGATCTGGAACTAATTTATTATAGGCATTTACTATATTGTTTCTGTGTGTGTGTGTGTGTGTGTTTTCTCCCCTTATAGCACATCTCTAGAATACAGTAGAGTCCAGATGTTCCAGTACTGGGGATTAAACTCAGAGGTTGCACTCTTGCTTGACTCTTTTTTTTTTTTTTTTTTTTTTTTGCCACAAGGCTCACACTACCACTTTAGTCACAACTCCACTTACAGCATTTTCTGGTTAACTCTCCAGTTAAGAATCTCAGAAAATCCCTTTATTTTAGTTTGTTTCACCCAGGCTGGCTTTGAATTGTGATCCTCATATCTCTTGAATGGTTATGATTTCAGACATGAACTACCTGTGTCCAGTTCAACTTAAGAAATTATTCTTCCATGTTGCTCAGGATACTTACTTAGATTTATTATACTCGAACTCGATGTGCAGGCAGTCCTCAATCCCCACTTCCATCTTGATGGAAGAGTTCAGCTCGGGGTATGTGCTGAGTGTGTGAACTACAATGTCCATCTCTTTGACAACATCATTGAGGCGGCGGCTTATGGTGGCTCTAAGGAAATACCTGGAGGAGAAGAAGCTGTTATAAATGAAAGTTCTCCCTCTGCAGGTGCTGCCTAGATACAGGCACCAAACTGGCACGCTTGAGAGAATCCTTTATGGTGGTTTTTAAACTTCTGGGGCTTCCTATCCCTTTGAGAATTTATGGATTCAGAAAACAGTACACATAGGCATCTACATCCAATTTTTCCCCCTCTAATTCTAGGGAATTGTAAGACTCATTCTTGGAGCCCATGACCTTGGTTTACAGTGATTTTCCTGCTCTGAACTTCAACAGCATGCTGTTTGCAGGCCTTTCATGGCCCTTACCACTATCTTCTATTTGTTATGGTGGTGGTTGTGTTTGTGTGCAGAACCTGGGTACTGTCCCTGAGCTTTTGTGCTAAAGGCTAGCACTATAACACTTGTGCCACAATTCCATTTCTGGCTTCTTAGTGATTGATTTGAGATAAGAGTCTTGTACTTTTCCAGCCTACGTTGTCTTCAAACCACCAACCCTCATATCTCAGCCTCCTAAATAGCAAGGACGATAGCTAGAAGCCACAGGTGCCAGCTTCTTCCATGTGTTTTTATGCAGGTTTTCTTTCTTCATCTAACACATGGTTTAAGCATAGGAATCTGTCCATGATTTTTTTTTTTTTTGCCAGAATTGAATTCAGGGCTTCATACTCTCACTTAGCTTTTTGCTCAGGGTTATACTCTACCACTTGGGTCCTAACTCTACTTTTGGCTTTTTGCTGGTTAATTGGAGATAAAAGTCTCACAGGCTGGCTTCAAACTGTGATCCCCAGATCTCAGATTTCTGAGCTAGAATTACAGGCACGAGCCCCTGGAGCTCTGCAGTCCCATATGCTTATATTTGCATTTCTATTCATCTTAACAATGTTTGATCAATAAACATTTTTCAGGTCTCTCAGGATTAAGAGAAGAGAATGGGAAGGAGAAGTTAAGGCAGTTATTCAACCAGAAAACTTATTGAGCTAAGCACTGTGCTAGTCATGGGATGAATAAGATAGCCTCATGGGAAGCTCACAGTCCACTGGGAGAGATGGGCAAATAAAAAGAAAAATTAGTACTCAAGGGAAGTGCTAATTGAGATACTGCAATTACTGAAATACCTTCACGTAAAGCAACAGAGGCTGAGTTTGAATAGCAAAGAAGTCTAGTTCAAATTTGGGGAGGAGATTGTGTCACAGGCAAAGGGTTAGGAAAAAGAAGACACAGAAGCTCAAGCGATAAAGTACTAGACTTGAGCTGAAGAGCTTAGGGACAATGCCCAGGCCCAGAGTTAAAGCCCCTGACTGACCCCCCCCCCTCCAAAAAAAAAAAAAAGGAAGAGGGAAAAGACAGATATAAATAGATAAATCCTTAAAGGTTTAACAGGTCCAAGTTCTGCGGCCAGTCTCTTCAACACCATCTGTCACCTAGATATAATACTATACTAATAACCTGATAGGGGTAGAGAACATTTCTTTAATTGCTGCTTTTAAATGACAGTTGATCTCCCACTGCCTGTTAAACATTATTGTTATAACCATAGGCTCACCACATCAACTACATATTTGTGCTGCTGTACTTCATGTGGCATGTACTGCTTTTGGTTCATTAACTTCTGTCACATAGCCCCAGAGCCTGTGTTTTGGAAGATGTTTTTTTTTTTTTTTTTTCACTCTACCAATGACAGTAACCATTTTCAAGTCCAGGTTTGTTACTTTCTCCCTACTCTGCTTTGTGCTGCTTTTATTTGGGGCCTAAACATATCTCTGCATCTTTACCCCTCCACTTCTTCCAGCAGCAAACCTTTTCCATTTGAAATAACCACTCTCTGGATACTCATTAGAATCACCAAGGGAGGGAGGAAGACTGAAAAATCCCACTGCCTGCCTAGACATACCTAACATTTACTTATTCTGCCAAGGGATACAACCTTTTACAAAGCTTCCCTACTGATTCTAATGTGGGAACTGGGTCTGCCATCTTGATCCTTCTGCTTTTCCTATTTTCCCCAAGTATTCAGTTTCTTTAAGGTTAGAGGCTTTTTCCTTTGACTTTACAAAAAGCTACAAACGAATCCTGAAAACCCTCTTGCTGTATAGCCTAGGCTGGCCTCTTGCTCAGTTTTCCAAGTGCTGGGATTTCAGGCATCTTGAAGTTACACTACCTACCTACCACAGCTTCTCTTTCCTTTCTTCACAGACAGCTGTCATAAGACAGGTCCTGTGGCTGACATCACCTTCTTTACCAGCTGGTACTCCCAACCACTTCCATGCAATAGTTTGTGTGGCCTTTCAGGTACCACAACAAGTTCTCCTTTTCTCTGAGTGGTACAAAATCATTTCCTTCTCCTTAAGCTTCCCTGAAGGTTCTTAGAGATGCAGAATCCTAACAGACCCGCTTTTCTTCCTAGCCCTGGCAGGTTCTGATTTTTCTCTCCTCGCACTGCTTCCTCCTTGGGAAGATAATTGGCACTGGACTGTCTTTGTACAAGCTGCAGCTCTAATCTCTGCTCCGCCCTGCATACTCAGAGCCAGGACTGTACTTTCAGACTGGTGAATATTTACGGCTCTCTATATTGTAGTACTTCAAATTCCTCTCTGGAATTGAATGAATCATCTTATTTCCTCATCATTTCTCCCTCCTCATAGTTCTTTCTCTTTCTGTGGTTGAAGGCCTCCACTCAGTAAATTTCACTGTTGTCTATTAAATAACTCAATTTCTGCCTGTTCCTGTCTCCACCAAAGTAAAACTCTTAGCTACCTATCAGTTCTGTCTTTGAGTTCTTCCCATCTACAAATACTACATAGTAACTTTAATTTTTAAAAGAACCAGTCCTCTGACTGGTTTTCTAGACTAAAAGTCTAGGAAAAAAAAAAACTTTCCATATTTCTCCTCTGCCTATATAAGATTCCAGCTAAAACTCTCTGAATTTTCCCAGTTTTTCAAACCGCCTCTCGTTCTCAACATGAATCCTAAAGTCTTCATCTAATTTGAACGTAATGCCTTTTTTTGGTTTTATTAATGTCGGAACGTTTACATTGATATCTTTTTGTGCGAGTACTGGGGGGATTTGAACTCAGTGCTTAAACTTTGTAGGCTGGTGAAATATCTCTCTGCCACACTTCTAGCCCTGGCCCAAGTGACTAAGATTTTTCAGTTTTTAAAATACAGTCTCACTTCCTGCCCAGACATGTACTTTGAGACTCCTCAGTGTCACCAGACACATGTACTACAATGTCCACAGAGTATGCTCTACTGGGTTCAGCTTCCCTTGTGTGGACAGGGAACCTCAAGGACTTTTCTGCCCAAGTTGACCTGGCACCATAATTCTCTGAACCTCAGCTTTCCACGCAATTTAGGATTACAGATGCATGCCACTGCCCTGTGATAAGTTGAGAAGGGGTCTTGAGAAACTTTCTGCTTGAATGGCCTCGAGGTGATTTCCAGCCTCTGTGGTAGCTAGGATTAAAATAATGAGCCAATAGCACCCTTCTTTGCAATTATAAACTTAAAAAAAGTTTTAGCAAGGTTCGATGTTAATGTAACAAAGGAAGGAGAAATGGAGAGAAACATTTCCTGTTCCCTATGCAGGAAATGGGAGTTAAAAATTCTTATGACTTGTTGTTTCGTCATTGTTTTGATTGTTGGTGGTACTTCTTTGCTTTTTGGTGCCTGTCCTGGGGCTTGAACTCAATGCCTGGGCACTGTTCCCTGAGCTTTTTTACTCACTGCTAGTGTTCGGCCTCTTGATCCATAGCTCTATCAGCATTTTTATTTGGTAGTTCAATGGAGTTAAGATTCTCACAGACAGTCCTGGGGGGGCGGGGGGTGTCCAGCTACAATCCTCAGATTTCAGCTTCCCTAAATAACTAGGATTATAGACGTGAACCATCATCAGTGCCCAGCTTTGATGTTGTTTTGTTTTGAGACAGAGTTTTGCTATGAAGCCCCAGGCTGGACTTAAACCCACTATATAGCCCAAGCTGTTTTTAAAGTCAAGGTCCTCCTGCCTATGCCTCTTGAGTGCTAGGATTACAAGCATGAGCTACCACTCCTGACCTCTATTTTAATTCTTTTAAAGGCACAGTTTATGACATGAAATGTATTCATCCTGTTATACAATTATTAACACTATCCATCTCCAGAAATTTCCCATCAACCTCAACTGATGAATTATAACTTTCCCATTTCCCCATCCTCTCAGCCTTTAGCAACAACCACTCTACCTTTTATGTCTATGAACTTGACTCTACTTGTAAAGGGAATCAAGTTGTATTTGCCCTTTTGTGATTGGCTTGAGGTTCATCCACATTTTAGCATGATAAAATTTTCCTACTTAAAAGGCTGTGTCATAACCCACTGTACATACATACTGTATTTGTTTATCCATTCATTTACAGATGGAAACCTAAGTTGATTTTATCTTTTAGTTATTATGAATAATACTGCTATGAACATGTGTGTACAAATACCTGCCCTAGACCCAATGTTCTTCTAGACCCAATGTTTTTATCTTTTGGGTAAATAAGTGAAATTGCAGGCATGGTGAGTTTTTGATTAATTTTATGTGTGTATGTGTATAGGTATGTTACTGTATGTTCTATCACTGAGTTACACCCCGTAGCCCCATGCTTAATTGTTTGAGAAACCACATGTCTTAAACACCTTTCCTGCTAGGCGCTGATGGCTCACGCCTGTAATCCTAGTTACTCAAGAGGCTGAGATCTGAGGACCACTGTTCAAAGCCACCCCAGGCATGAAAGCTGTGATTAACCATCAGAAAACAGGAAGTGGTGCTGTGGTTCAACGCTAAACTTGAGCTGAAGAGTTCAGGACAGCGCCCAGGCCCAGCGATCGACAAAACAACAGCAACAACAAAAAAACCAACAAGAAAAAAACACTTTTTCTCTCTGACATAAAAATATGAAGACAAATCCACTGGGAAAAATATTGCTAGGCATGATGGCACACACCCATAATCTCAGTAATTCAAGAGGCTAAGGAGACTGCCTGTGCTATACAAAGAGACCCTGCAATTTAAAAAATAGGAAAAAAAATAATAAAAAAGGTTGCTGCGGGGCCGGGAGTTTGGCCTAGTGGTAGCATGCTTGCCTAGCATGCACGAAGACGCGGGTTCGATTCCTTGGTACCACAAACATAGAAAAAAAGCCGAAAATGGTGCTGAAGCTCAAATGGTAGAGCTCTAGCCTTGAGAAAATCCAAGGACAGTGCTCAGGCCCTGAGCACTGTCCCAGGACTGGCAAAAAAAAAAAAAAAAAGTTGCTGGGCACCAGTGATTTGGTCATCCTAGCTACCTAGCTACTCAGAAGGCTGAGAGCTGAGGATCTCAGTTCAAGCCCCATGACTAACAAAAAAAAAGGAAGAAAGGAAGAAAAAAAGAGTTCCATAGTCAAGCTTAAGTGATATGAGAACCCTCATTTTTCTGTCTTGAGTGATAGGATAAAAGACTTCCCGTTTCTAGTGGCGATACCAGCAGTACTTCAGCCACGCTGTAAACACCTAAGAGAGATGTCTATGAACACACTTCTGGTGGTAGAGGAGTAGGTGGGGATAGCAGAAGGAGCTATTAGCCTTGCTACAGTCTGTATCCATCTAAGTCCAGACTTCACATGATAAAAAGCTGATCTTTTCAGATAGTATCAATACCAGGGATCAGGTAGTCAGTGACAGAGGAGTCTGCTTTATCCCATCATATAATCTCAAGGTTAAATCTAGGCAACTATAGTTGCTGTGTGTGTGCGCGTGCGTGTGCGCGCGCGCGCGCGCGCGCGCGCGTGTATGTGTGTGTGTGTGTGTGTGTGGTGTATACCTCTTCTAGCATCAGTGTGTATTGCATATTTTATGGCTCCAAAACTGGGGCCATAAAAGCAATTCCATGCATGTATAATGTGTGTAAGATCTTTTTTTTTCAGTGTTGAGGATTGAACTCAGAGCCTTGCACATGCTAAGCAAACCATATACTGCTAAGTTACGTTTCAGCCCTATGTTCTTTAGTTTTTAAAATACTATGTGACATCTTTTTTTTTTTTGACCCACAAAGATGGACAGACGTAGAATCAGAATCCAAATCTGTATCTCTCACCTTTTTTTCAGGTAAGAAAAGTGAGTGATGGTGTGATGCTGTTGTATGGCAGAGCTAAACATGGGTTGGCATCTCTGGACACCCAGCCAAGGGGCTCACTGATTCAGTTACTGTTGAGTCTCTCAGAATTTTAACTATTGGCTTTAAGTACAGCTAACTATTATTTAAAGGGAAATTATATCAACTTACAACTAAATGAGCTACAGTAAAAACAAGGGTAATAAATACTTAAAACTCATGGCTCCCTACCTCTGTATCCTGGGATGACAGGATGGTAACCATATACTGGCCACACCATAAGCTGCAGAAACCAACAGATGCTTTCCTCCCAGAGAACTCATGTTGAACCTGTGCACCAGTATACCATGGCTTGCCTCACTTCCCTCTCCATGTTAGGCAAAGACCCTGGGAAAGAGGAACTGCACCATGTCCTGCTCACCTGGGGCCGATTCTGGAGCATAATGGGGAAATGACAGGGATGACTTACCGTAGCTTCACATTCTGCCCGGTGTAGGATTCATACGGCTTCTCCACATGGGTGAACTCGAAGTCAAAGGCCTGTGACTGGGTGATTTCACCGGGTCGGGCCAAGTCCTTCACCAGGGATACAAACTCATGGTGGTTTCCACGATCATAGTAGAGTTCTGAAGAGCAAGAGAAAGGGAGAGGGAAGGTAGGGAGGAAAGAGAGGAGAGAGAAGAGAACAGGGGGAGAGGTTTACAGGTGTATATAACACCATGCTTGGCTGCCTCCTGCATCTTATATAGTGAGATCCCATGGTCGAAAGAGAACCAAATATAATGTTGTTCCAAAACACTGCACCATTAGCAATTCAGTAACTGTGCACCCCAGTGAAAGTATAAGAAACAGTGGCTGGGGGTTCAGGCATAGCTCAAGCGGTAGAGTGCCAGCCATGAGCAAAAAAGCCACCTGAGCACTTGAGACCTTGAGTTCAAGCCCCATGACTGACAAAGAAAGAAATACAAAAACATAAACAAAAAACAAAATAGAAAAAAAAACCCAAACAGATTATCCTGCTAACATTTCTAACTTTTGAAGAAATATGCATATTTATTCATATCAAAGCCCTGAGGATAACCCTGTAAGATTGTTAAGGTTAGGCCTTACTACTCAATCGTGTAGGAAACTGGAAGAGCATGGTTGCATGACTGGCTTAGAGTTAGAGTTATTTGCAGAGCTTCATCCTATATTCCCCCGAGCCTGTGATATGCTGTTAATGGGAGAAACAACACAGCCTGCTTCATATAGGTTTCTTTTCTTTTTGTCAGTACCAGGATTTTGAACTCAGGGCCTTGTATTTGCTTAGCTTGCTTGCTGGGCAGGTATTCTACCACTTGAGCCACATCTCCAGCTCAGCTTTTTGCTGGTTATATGAGAGATTAAAAATTGTGAACTTTTCTATCAACGTTAACTTTGAACGCCAATCCTCTAAGTTTCTGTCTCCTGAGTAGGTAGGCATTATAGGCATGAGCCATGAGCACCTGGATTCATAAGGTTTTGTGAGAAGTACGGGAGTTAATTTTGGGGAAATTTGGGGGGTATGAGCAACTCCTATTGCTCAGGTCAGTCACATGGCCCATCTGACATGGAAATTTTAATGATATTCTTGCCATCTCATACTTCTGTATGATTCAGAATTCTCTGTGAGCTATCTGGAGCTCAGATTGCTTCTAAATCTAATAAGCTCTAGGGGGTGCTAGAACCACACTTTGAGAGGCATGGCTCCTAGTTCATGGTCTTTAAGGAACATTTCTGGTGTTTCATGTTAAGTTCAGGTCCCTATCGATCTTATTTTATGTCTGCCTGTATTTGTTTATACACTTATACATACACACACACACACACACACACACACACACGCATATATATATATATATATATATATATATATATATATATATATATATGATCTTTCTTTTCCACTTTAGACCAAAGGCCTTTTAAAAGTGAGGCCTATTGGAACTGGGAGTTTGGCCTAGTGGTAGAGTGATTGCCTAGCATGCACGAAGACCCAGGTTCAATTCCTCGGTACCACATACATAGAATAAAGCCAGAAGTGGTGCTGAGGTTCAAGTGGTAGAGCTCTAGCCTTGAGAAAGTCCAAGGACAGTGCTCAGGCCCTGAGCTCAAGCCCAGGACTGGCAAAAAAAAAAAAAACAAAACAACAACAACAACAACAAAAAAACGAGGCCTATTTGCTACTGAGGAGGATGAAATCTGAGGATCAAGGTTCAAAGCCAGCCTGGGCACAAAGGGACCTGAAATGCTTTTTTTTGTTTGTTTTTTTTTTTTTTTTTTGTCAGTCTTGGGCTTGGGCTCAGGGCCTGAGCACTGTCCTTGGACTTTCTCAGGGCTAGAGTCCTACCACTTGAGCCTCAGCACCACTTTCAGCTTTTTTCTATATATGTGGTACCAAGGAATCAAACCCAGGTATTCGTGCATGCTAGGCAAGCACTCTACCACTAGGCCAAACTCCCGGCCCGACCTGAAACTCTTACATCCAATTAACCTCTAGAAAATGGGAAGTGGAGCTTGGCTCAAAGGTATAGGGTGGTAGCCTTGAGCTGAAGCACTCAAGGACAGCGTCCAGGCCAAGTTCATGCCCCATGACCCTCCCTTCCCCCCTCCCCAAAATGAGGCCCATTCAAAAGCGGATATCCACATGTAGAAAACTGAAACTGGATCCCAATCTGTCACCCTGTACTAATATATATTCCAAATGGATCAAAAGCCTCAACGTAAGACCTACAATCATGAAAACTACTACAGGAAGGAGTAGAAGAAACATTAGGACTTCTTGATACAAGCAGGAACTTTCTGAGTAAAGTTCCAAGGGCTCAACAAATCAAAGAAGGAATCAATAAACAGGACTGTATCAAACTAGGAAGTTTCTGCATTGCAAAGAAAATAGTTAACAATCTAAAATGACAGCCTACAGAATAGGAGATCTATGTTACACAATGGCCTAATATCCAGAGTATACAAAGATCTCAAGAAACTAAGGTCTCAAAGAATCAACAGCCCAATTAATAAGTGGGCAAGTAAGTTAAATCGTGACTTCTTAAAAGAAGTAAAAATGGGGCCAGGAGTTTGGCCTAGTGGTAGAGTGCTTGCCTAGCATGCACGACATCCTGGGTTCAATCCTCGGTACCACATACATAGGAAAAAGCTGGAATTGGTGCTGAGGGTCAAGTGGTAGAGCTCTAGCCTTGAGAAAGTCCAAGGACAGTGCTCAGGCCCTGAGCTCAAGCCCAGGACTGGCAAAAAAAAAAAAAAAAAAAAGTTACCAAAAAAAAAAGTAAAAATGGCCAATTGATACATGAAGAAACCCTCAACATCTTTTGCCAAAAAGAAATGCAAACTAAAACATTAAGATTCTATCTCATAGTCAGAACACTATTATCTAGAATATGAACAAGGCCTCAGCTGGGCGTGATGGCTGTAATCCTAGCTACTCAGGAGCTGAGATCTGAGGATCACTGTTCAAAGCCAGCCTGGGCACTAAAGACCATGAGACTCTTATCTCCAGTTAACTACTAGAAAACCAAAAATGGGGCTGTGGCTCAGGGGGTAGGGCAGTAGCCTTGAGCTAAAGAGCTAAGGGGTAGCACCCAGGCCCAGAGTTCAAGCTCCATGACCCCAAGCTGGCTTTGAACCACAATTATCTCAGGCTCCTGAGTAGCTAGGATTACAGGCGTGAGCCACCAGCACCTGGGTTTACAACAAAATTCTATTTAGAAAGAATGATACTGTCCATTTGCATGGAAATTAAAGGACCTGGGAAAATATGTTAAATGAAGTAAGCCAAGCCCTACACAGACAAAAGACACATGTTTTCTCTCATATGTGGAAGCTGCAACTTATTTATATACAAATAAACACAAATGGGATTGTATGCAAGTGTACACAAATGTATTAACCAAAGTATTGAGAAGCCTAAATTAATTTTGAAGTTCGATCAACTTCGATAAAAAGTTATTTTTAAGCAGGCCCCGCCAGAAGGTCACTCTGAACTAGTTCTAAACCAGCAGAGATAGCAGCTTCAAGGGCAGGATGACCCACTGACCCACAGGTGATGCTTGCCCAGGGCAGAGGGTCCCACAGATGGTGTTTGCCCAGGGTAGGATAACCCAAGTGATGCTTGCCCAGAGCAGAAGGTCGCATAGGTGATGTTTGCCCAGGGCAGGATGACCCATAGGTGAAGTTTGCCAAGGTCAGGATGACCCACAGGTGGCATTTGCCTAGAGCAGGATGTCCCTAACCAATCAGTTTGAAGTTCTTCCCTGCTTTATGATAAGCCAATTATGTTTTAGAGTTGTTCTGTGATCTTCCTGCAGTATGTAATAGATTGCTGTAAGATTCTATGATGTGTGCAAAGCCCTTGCCTTCCCCAAAGAAGTGTATACAAAGTGCTGTAACTCTGGGCTCAGGACTCTCAGCGTCACCGGTTGCAGCTGGGTACGTGGGAGCCCAAGCTTGGGCTTGCAATAAAGACTCCTTTGCTTTTGCATTGGTTCCGGTCTCTGGTGGTCTTCTGGGTAAGGATTCTGAACTTGAGCATTACAGTATGGTGATTGCAAGGGAGAATTCACACATTGCAATTCCTTAGAAAAACTTACGGCCCAACAATACCAGGCAGCTGACACTTGAAAGGTTGGGGGCAGGGGGAGGTATGAAGGAGAGAAGCAAAGGGAGTAGAGTAGAAAAATGAAGAAAGGAAGAGAAAGAGAATGCAGTCACAATATTCAATGCAGGGTCAGGAGTGCTGGCTTAGCATGCACAAAGCCCTGTGTTCACTTCCTTGCTTCCATATACACAGAAAAATCCAGAAGTACTGCTGTGGTTTAAGTGGTAGAATGCTAGTCTTGAGAAAGGACAGAGCCTGGAGTATGGCCTAGTGGTAGAGTGCTTGCCTAGCATGCACGAAGACCTGGGTTCAATTCCTTGGTACTACATACATTAGAAAAGCCGGAAGTGGTACTGTGGCTCAAGTGGTAGACCTCTAGCCTTGAGGAAAGCCTAAGGACAGTGCTCAGGCCCTTAAGTTCAGTTCCTAGGACTGGCAAAAAAAAAAAAAGAAAAGAAAAAAAGAAAGAAAAAAGAAGAGAAAGCTCAAGAGCAGTGCCTAGGGCGCAAGTTCAGGACCCAGGGCTGGGGGAAAAAAAATATTTAATGCATATTCTATGAAATTAAGAAAACTGGGTTGGGAGGGATGAGGGAAAATGAAGACATTGGTCAAGATGCATTGTACTTATAGGCTGATTTGTTGACAGGCAACTCCCTTGTACAATTAATTAAAGATAATAAAATTCTAATTTTATTTTTTAAAGAGGTTTGTATGCTCAGCTTCCCAGCCCCTGCTAAGACCTGGCCCTGATGTGGTAAATATTGCATTTTGACCGTAATGTCACATGAGCACACCTCAGGTATTCCTGGGTTCCAATGCTATGTGGGCTGCAACCAGCAGTGGGGAGATAAACTGGGAGATGAAGCAAGCAGAGGGACACTTGTTGCTTTGGCAGTTTGCTGCTTAGGAAAAAGAGAGAGAGAGAGAGGTCTACAGAGAGCAGTCTCTGGGACAACCACCCACTGGGCCTGGTTCTCTTTCTCTCCTCCCCCTCCCCTCCCCTCTCTGAAACTGATGTTAAGAGGAGGCTCTCTCTCTCTCTCTCTCTCTCTCTCTCTCTCTCTCTGTCTCTCTCTCTCTCTCTCTCCCCCTCCCCCTGCCCACCCCAGCCTCACTCCTCCCCCTCGGATGATCTGATCTAGAAACAGCTCAGGCAGCATGGTCTTGATTAGGACTGAAGCATTCTTAGGTCCCCAAATCTAGACCTCTCCTGCCTCCCCAGAGCCAAAAAGCAGTGTTCATCCCTGCCCCAAGGGGGAAGAACCAGCCCCAGAAAAAAGGAAACTGGATTTAGCTGATACTTTTCAGCCTGAGTACATCTCCCTCACTGCTGGCCCAGGAGCTTCCTCTGTTCTTTGGGACAGAGGGTAGGAGTAGGGGAGGTGGGAGGGCATTTCCAAGCAGAGCAGGTTCTACCATAGATTTATCCAACTGTGGACTTAGAGCAAATCATGCTAAGGGAGGTAAGCCAAGCTCAGAGAGGCGAATGGAGCCTGTTTTCTCTCATATGTGGAAGCTACATCTAAAATACAACTGGGCATGGTATCTTATACGGGGTTCCATTTATTTGCAGACAGACTAAAGGAGGGTATATTTAAGAGAGGAACTCTCTGAATATCTAAAGTACTATTTATCAAACAAGTTCCAGGAAAGGAGAAGGAGGGAGAAGGGGAGGAGAGGGAGGGGGAGGGGGAGGGGAAGAAGGAGGGGGAGGGGAGGAGGAGGAGGAAGAGATGATGATAATATCCAGCTTGAGCAGCAGGTATAGCTCAATACACTTGCCTAATACAACACACTTGCTTAGCATGCATGAGGTGTTCCTGAATGTAATCCTAGCACTGCAACAAACAAATAAAACCACATTTATCCACCTTGGTAGGGTGGCAATAATGTGACAGTCCCACATTAGTCATGTTCCTCCCATGTGAATTTGCCGTATATTCTGTGGTTAGTACCTGTGTCTGTTTTCTTATGTAGAGACACCTGGATCAATCTTATACAGCAAACAACCACTTTCTCTTCCACACACTAAATGATTTCTGCAGTGGGCAGCTTTCTGGGTAGTGATAATCCCCAAGAATGTGTTAAAGGCAGATGACAGCCCCAAACTATGTGGAAAAGTGAGCAGCCCAGTAACATGCTGCCAGTGAAAGCAAGGAACTGGCCCGGTGCAGCAGCCGGCACTTGGGAGCTGCTTGGGAGACAGAAATTGAGAGGACTGTAGTTCAAGGGAGGCCTAGTCAAGAAGTCCATGAGACTCTATCTAAACCAATAGAAAAAAAAAAAAAAAGCTGGCTACAGTGGGCGTGCCTGTCATCCCACCTCGGATGTCAAACCCTGTAAGAAAAATAATGAAAGCAAAAAGGGTTAGGGGCATGGATCAAGTGCTGTAGTGCTTGTCTAGCAAGCTCAAGACCAAATGCCTAGTACTGCCCACTCCCCCAAAAGGAAAGAATTGCAGGAACAGGATAGACACAGGGCCCTGGCCAGCTCCAGCAACAAAGACTCCTCCAATCACTGTTGCTTCCTGGGCCCTGGTTGAGATGACTCTTAAACTTGGGAACCTGGTTCCCAAACACTAGATTCTGGCCCTAGTTCCAGGGAACAGAAGCTCATAGAGAATAGGCCTCCATGTCCACGAGCTCTAAAGTGGGAAATCCCAGAGTCCAGAGGAAGATGGGAAGAGAAGGATGGAAAAATACACAAATGTGATCCCACAGCTCAGAGGCAACATGAGAAATAAACAAAACAGAGAAGGTTCACAGAGTGCTCGGGCTGCCAGCATTCAGGATCCTAGCAACGGGGCAGAAGTGGGCTGCCTGCCACAGCCAGGAAGTTCGGCAGGAGATGGCTTTGCTGCTCGGCATCACGTTTTCCCTGTGACACATTAATATCAGCTCCTACATGACAGGCTGGAGAAATGGCCAGTGTATGGTCTGAGCAGGGATGACCACTTAGCCCTTTGGTTTTATAACTGTAGAAGGCATTTGCCATGTTTACTTTTACAAACATCATGAACTTGGCTTTTTGGCTCAAGACTGGTGCTCTACCATTTGAGTCTGCTTCTGGTATTTTGCTGATTAAATGGGGATAAGAGTCTCATCTGCAGGCTGGTAATGTGGCTTAGTGGTAGAGTGCTTGTCTAGCATGCATGAAGCTCTGGGCTTGATTCCTCAGTACCACATACACAGAAAAAAGCCAGAAGTGATGCTGTGGCTTGAGTGATAGAGTGCTAGCCTTGAGCAAAAGAAGTTCAGGGATAGTACCCAGCACCTGAGTTCTAGCCCCATGATTGGCCATAAATAAATAAATAAACCAACCAAACCAAAAACGATTCTCACTTACTTTTCTTTCCTCAATCCTGAGATCTTAACTCCCTAGGTAGCTAGGATGAGCTTCAGCTCATAGTGGAAGTGTTCAAGAAGTTTGGACCCAATGGACTAGGAAACTTGAAGAGATAAAGGGGTGGGGTTTGGGATAGATGGGAAGAGAGAGGGAGAAGGATATAAGGGAATAACATTGATCAAAAGTCATTATTTAGGGCTGGGAGTTTGACCTAGTGGTAGCATGTTTGCCTAGCATGCAGGAAGACCAGGGTTCAATTCCTTGGTACCACATACATAGAAAAAAGCCAGAAGTGGTGCTGAGGCTCAAGTGGTAGAGCTCTAACCTTGAGAAAGTCCAAGGACAGAGTTCAGGCTCTGAGCTCAAGCACAGGACTGGCAAAAAAAAAAGGTCATTGTTTATACAAATGGGCAGGTTATATTCAGATCTCTTTATATAGATATTTGAAAATAATAAAAGAAAAGGAGGAGGGAAAAGAGGTTTGGGCCCTAAATAGACTATGAATTACCTCGACTTTATCTCAGAGAGCAACTATAAACTATCTAATTCTTCCAAACCATTAAAGTCTAAAGAGACATTTCAGGCTTGAAATAGGAACTGGGCTCACATCCCACCCCTTCTTTAAATTAACTTCTCTGTCTCTAGTTTCCTTCTTTGTCTGAGAGGAGGAAATAACTTTTGCCCTCTGAATGTTTTCATGATAAAATTTGCCACTAATGGAGAAATGATGTTGCCACTTAGGGAAGAAATTGAGCCAACTTTGCATCACTGGTTGATTCTGTGACAGTCATGTTGGACTTACCTGTTGGACTAGCACCACATATAGTTTATGTCAGTCTGGAAGAAATAGAAATCATCAAGAGCCACTTTTGCACCTTATGTTCTCAATTCCTGCTTTCTGGCTGGCAAATTTGGTCCATCTCTGTTTGTCAAAGCTCACTCACTTCTCTAGGGCCCAAGGAAACCTTGGGGAGCAATCACATCTCTGCTCAGCTTATACCTAGCTCTGCCCTGCACAGCTTCACTCCAAACCCTGCTGGTAGCTTATTAAGTAGGCCAGAATCAAGTCAATTATTCTCAATATGCCTTTTACTTGGTGTTTCAAGAGTTAACACTTAAAGTAGAAAGTCTCTGCAGTTCTTTTTTTTTGGTACGGGGGCTTGGTTGGGACTGATGGCTCATTAGGAACTTTAAAACTCTAGATAATATCTATTTGGTCCTGGAAGACAGGGATGTTTGTGTTTCTCTCTTCTGCAAGTTTAATCATCTCATTATATTTGGTTGATTTGACCCCATTAGTCACCAAGTTGGCCCAGGTCTGCTGTCCATTCTCCAGCAGCATTCCCCAAAGAATTCTAGTTGAAAAGTGGTTATTTTTTTCTTCTTCTAACAATAGAGCAATTCCCTCTGTGCCTTTTATCCATGACCATATTTCTCTAAAAATGGGGGCCATTAGTTGATGGTATGAGGAGGTCTTCAACCTTTCAATCCTTACCACATTAGTTGCTAACCTTGTAGAACAGAAGCCAAGCTATCAGGAAGAACATGGAGGTACAGGTAGAACACCATTTATTGAGGATAACAAAATCATACATGCCCTAAGTGAATACATAAGATCTTAATACTCTCTGGGGCACTATTCAAACTGGAAGAGCTGAGCAGTTGGTACAGAGCAAAATGGACCAAAACAAATGGACAACTCTTCTTGCTTATATACAGGAAGGAGAGGTTAGTCTCAACTTGGCATAGGAACATGGTAAAAGAAAGATACAAAAAAAAAAAAAGCAGGTGAACTGGCATCAGCTTTGGTGCTCTCCTTTCCCATTTCCCTACAGAGGGGTGGTGCTCTGGTGAGGGCATGGTGGTCATGAGTTGTCCAGGTTCAACGTGGGGTTGGCTGATTGCTGTACCTCATCAGCTTGATCAATGCCTTTCCTCCATGCAGTGCAGAAAGCCCCTGGCATGTACTAGAGACCAGACATACAACCTACTTCCTCCCTTCAAAGTGATTGGGGACTGAGGATATAGCTTAATAGAAGAGTGCTTGCCTGGTACATATGCATATCCTGGGTTCATCTCTCAGCATTAAAATAAAATAATAGGCTTCTCTGGAGGAAATGAGGTGAGGGGGGCAGGAAATTCCAGAGAACGGTTTGTGCAAATTCTTAGATTTGACCAATATATCCAGTTAACAAGCATTTATTAAACCCCTATTTATGTGCTAGCCTAGCTGCCAGACTAATAATGTGCTGAAGGCAGTTTCCAGTTTTGTTTTGTTTTGGGGGGAGGAAGTCAGACAGTTGTTGAAAAGACCTATCCAGGAGGCCTGGAAGACTAGTGGAGGAAGTGCTTAAGTCAGTCTGGGGCATCCAGGAAGGCTTCCTGATTGATGTGATATTTGCTGGGTTTTGATGGATGACTAATAGTTTAGGTAAAAGGTCATACTTGCAGAAAGCTGTTAATATACAAAGGGAGGATACTAGGATTCTAAAAAGGAAAAAAAAAACCACAAAAGAATTTTTTTTTTTAAGTTCTGGGCTTTGATCCCAGGGCCTTGTGCAGAACAGGATATTTTGAGCAAGTTACAGGTGGTAGAGGTGAGTGTTTAGGGAGAGATTAATCTGGAAAGGCAGGCAAGGACCCTCTCAGGAAGGACATAAATGTATCTATCCTTCTCCCCAGGAGGGAGTCAGATATAAAGTTCCAGGGGGAAGATTAGCAATGTTAACAAAAAGTTCATCCTTTTATCCTTACAGAAGATGGAGAGGAATGAACGCAGGAAGGTTCAGGTAGAAGACCTTGTGATAAAGGGATGCAGCCTGAGGGGTGAGAGCAGCCCAGATTGAATTCACAGAGCTCTAGAAGGGACCAGCTGAGCACATGGGAAAAGGAGTGAAGCCCCTAAGAAGACTCCTAGATTTCTAGGATTTGGATCCAAGACAGAGATAACAGAAGTAGAGAGGGGTGTTAGAGCTTGGGGTAAGGCACTTGTCGGGCATCCAGGTTAACAGGCCCAGCAGGCAGCTAGAAAGATAGGTGTGTAACAAATAAGAGAGTTCCAATCAGGACAAAAGAAACAGTATGGAGTCAAGTCATCCAAATCAAAGAAGACTCTGAAGTTAGAGGTATAGATGAGGATGGGAGGGCAAGTTACAGAGAAGGACAAGTACAAAAGTTCTACCTCCTTCCAAACTCCTGGACAAAATCAGGAAGAAGGGTAGTAAAACTCTGATGGTTTTCTTAGCCCCGTTTGTCACACAGCCAGCTGCCAGAACCTGACACAAGTTCCGCCCACGTGATGCACAGTGAAAGAATGCAATGAAGGAGAAAACCACAGAACCACAACTTCAGCAATGCTTTCCATGAGTCTTGCTCTGGTGCTCTGAAGTCATTTTTATGATTATCTTAAGGTGTGTGTCCAGATTCTTTAGTGGAACCAGGGGGACGAAAAAGGAAATACACCTGCCTAAGGAAGTTACTTTGTGCCTCCAAACAGGCTGGTATACCTTTCATATCAGTCCTTTTTTTCAGGAATACCAACTTGGTTTTACATCAAATGTAAATAAAATGGTTTTTTGTCGGCTTTGAGACAAGCTCTTACTAGGTAGCCAAGGCTGGTCTTTGATCATCCTGCCTCAGCCTCCTGGGTGCTGGGATTACAGGTATGTACTATCATTCCTGGCTAGAAATGTTTTTCAGAACAGACACATTTTTTTTTCTTTTTAAAAGTGTTATTGAGATTTAAACTTAGAGCCTTGGGCTTGCTACATAGATACTTTACCAGGGAGTCACACCTCCAGATAAGAAGGCTCTTGAGTAAGACATGTATCTCAGGGCTGGGAGTTTGGCCTAGTGGTAGAGTGCTTGACTAGCATGCACGAAGACCTGGGTTCAATTCCTTGGTACCATATATGCATAGAAAAAGCCAGGAATGGTTCTGTGGCTCAAGTGGTAGCGCTCTAGCCTTGAGAAAGCCTAAGGACAGTGTTCAAGTCCTGAGTTCAAGGCCCAGGACTGGCAAAAAAAAAAAAAAAAGGAAGAAATATATCTGAGGGGCCGGGAGTTTGGCCTAGTGGTTAAAGTGCTTGCCTAGCATGCACAAAGACCCGGGTTCGATTCCTTGGTACCACATACATACAAAAAAGCCAGAAGTGGTGAGGCTCAGGTGGTAGAGCTCTAGCCTTGAGAAAGTCCAAGGACAGTGCTCAGGCCCTGAGCTCAAGCCCAGGACTGGCAAAAAAAAAAAAAAGAAATATATCTGAGAGTCAAAAAAATATGTACCAATCCGTCTTAATCTACTGTCATTTCCTTTCCTTTTGGCAATGCTGGAATCTGAACATGGGGCTCTTAAGTACCCCTTTACTTGAATCAATAGAGTGCTATTTTCGGATAGGGTCTTGATTTATGCCCAGGGCCAGTCTCAGATTATCATCTTCCTACCTACACCTTCTAGGACTACTAGTGTGAGCCATCATGCCTAACTTACTTATTAAGATAAGGTCTTACTAACTGTCCAAACCAGCCTTGAGCCATGACCTCCTAGATCTTCACCTTCTGAGCAGCTGGATTACAGAAGAGAACTGGTTTCTATTACCATTTTCTGACACAATTGGTCCCACATGCAACATTAGTTGTGACTGGCCATGTGGCATATATAGTATGAGCATCAAGACAAAAGAGTTGAAATGTGAATTCTCTGTAAGTAGGAAATTTGTACTTATTGGGGAACTATGAGAGATGTAGTGGAAAAGCAGTAAATTTGTGAAATGGAAGAGTCATAACACTAACTACCATCATTTTAAATAAAAAAAACTTCTATATAGGGCATGAGGTATGATCTTTTAACGTGCTCAACGTTTTATTATCCTGTGTTACAACTGAGAAAGGTCGTAAAACTTTCCTTCCAAGTCTCATGGTCAACTCAGCCTAGGGTATGTAAAAGTCCAGGAAGCAGCAACAGAATGTTTTGAAAAGAAATCCAGTTTAAAAAAAAATGTTTTAGAGAGTCAAGAAGTGGTAGCTCATGCCTGTAATCCCAGCTACTCAATAGGCTGAGATCTGAGGCTCATGGTTTGAAGCCAGCGAGGGCAGAAAAGTCGGTCAGAATCTTATCTTCAATTAACCACCAAAAAAATGAGAGGTGGAGCTGTAGGTCAAGTGGCAGCGTGCTAGCCTCCGCTGTCTTTTATTTAGACAATTACAGGCTGGCAGCATTCTTCTAGCTTTATTGTTTGGGTCAGAGAACACTCTGGATTATCTTCTATGTCCTGGCAAGGTGGGACCCAGAAGGAACATAGCTATTGACACTCTGGTATTATGGGGTCAAAACTCCAATTTAAAAGTGCCAAATTCTTAGTATGTCAGGGTTTTCAACTAGTCCATATAGTTATGATTAACATGAGATGTGGATTTTACCCATTCACTCTGTCCTCCCGGGTATAGAAGGCACTATTTCATGATTTTGTGTCACTGTGAATAATGCCACTGGTCAGAAAGGGTAGGGAATGCTGCTAAACATCCTGAGGCACCAAACATTATCTGGCTCCAAATGTCAACATCATTACCACTGAGAAGTCCTGCCATCTAAGCCAGGAGCAGGAAAACAGAAGGAAATGGGCAATAGAAACTTGCTCTCTGAGCCTTTTTCTGGGATAATATCAGACCTCACTTATTATTCTGGCTTCCAAATAACAGTAAAAAAGGTCCTTTGTAATCAGCCAATCTGATTTCATCCTCAAGCTGATTTCATTTTCTTAAATACCAGATGGGAAAAATATGTATGGCTGAACAGAGGATCACAGAATCGGGCTACAAGGACTTTTTCCCGGGTTCCTCCTATCTGTGTCTCAGTATTTCCTGTGTGTTTGTAATCAAGAACAAATACTCTGCCTCACTCAGGACAGGAGAGAGCTTAACAGGCTTTCCCAAGGAAGTCCAAAAACCATGTCCATATGTACAATATGTTTGTTTCCTATGTGATATTTACTGTGATATTTCTCTTGACCTCATAACACAGATGATTTGGGGGGGCGCTGGGGGCAAGGGGCTTGAACTCAGGGCCTGAGCACTGTCACTGAGTTTCTTTTGCTCAAGGCTAGCACTCTACCACTTGTCACAGAGCCACTTCTGGCCTTTTCTGTGTATGTGGTATTGAGAAATCAAACCTAAAGCTTTGTGCATGCTAGGCAAGCACTCTGCCACTAAGCCACATTCCCAGACAAATGATTATTTTAGATCATTTTAATAACACCCAAGACTCCAAATAATATTAGACTAGAGACAATCCACTCTTGATGGGCAGCTCCCCAAACCTTGTTACTGCCTTTTGTTGTCTAGTTCTAACGATTACTAGTCAGGTTTAGAGACTTTCATTGAATGGTGGGAAACTCTGATCATTTAACTGTGACTTTAGAAATGTTCTTTCTTGGTCTTTAAGGAAAAAAGAAAACCATAAAAAACAACAGGACAACTGAAGACTAGCATTCTAATATGGAAGTCTGAGAAATACAGGGTAGGTAGGTGGGTAGTCAGATTGAAGCAGAAGATTATAGGTCTTCTCTTCCAAAACATGTACAGGATACGGCAGTTCAGAGTGGAGGTGAGAAAAGCCAGCTAGCTGATGAGCCCCCTCTCCACAGCTTACCTCAAGAAAAAAAGAGAGTGGGTTGGAAGCACAGCTTCATTTAGGGTCTGGTAACTGAGATGTCCAGTGGATGGGGAAGTCATTTTGGGAAGAGCGGATTTTCCCCTAACAAACCCACCTGCAGGCTATGGCCCAGATTTCACTTGAGAAATCCTGAGGCAACAGGCAAATCTGATCATGTGGTAGCGTCAACAGGGATATACCTAGGGGTCAGGTGCCCACCCAACCTCACAGCAGGGCGCTTCCTCCCGACCTCAGTCCCCATCTTCCAACAGTGAGCTGTCACTTGGCAGGGAGGGCAGTAACGCTAGGCGAGTCGCCCACGGGTGAGACTTGTGGCTGACACCCCCCCTCCCTCCAGTTTCAGACTACCGTTGACAAGAGCCTGTGTGACAGGCCTCATCCGAGCTGGGCCCTCAGGCATTCCAGTCTCCCCCACCCTCCCCACCTCCCCCGGGGCAGTGCCCAGGCTCTGACAGCTCTGCGGGAGGAAGATTCCAAGGGTGGACTCACCGATCTGCCCGATGAACTCGATCTTGATGCCCTGGTGCTCTAGCCGCTTGTTTGGATTCTTGAGGGAAAGGCTCACCTTCCCGGAGACGGTCTCCCCGTCGTAGAAGAGAAAATATTTTTCCTTCTTCCCGTCCTCAGTCTTGTGCTCCGCTCGCTTCCTACTCTCCGCATCGTTCAGCAGGATTTCCACCTCCACGCTCTGCCCGAAGCCGAAGAAGCTCATCTCACCACCGCTGGGCCCCCTCTGGTCTCAGTTAAGGACAGCTCCCTTCCTCCGAGGCGCGGGCTGCCCTAAAGGGAGGGAAGGCCGGAGGGCCCGGCTGCGGGAGGGCGAGCGTGCTAAGGTGGCCACGCCGCAGCACAGCCCGGCTCTGCTGCTGCTGCTGCGGCGGCGGCGGCGGCTGCTGCTGCGCCGGGTTGGTGGGCGAGGACCGACTGTCTGCTCTCCACGGAGGAGGAGGGGCTGGACGGGGGAGGCGGGCGGCGGCGGGCTGCAGCGCCCCGAGCAAGCAGTGCTCAGACGAGCAATGCGCCGCCCCTCGCCGGTCCTGAGCAAGCCCTAGCAGCCGGCCGCAGGGAGGAGGCGAGGGTCAAGCCGTGCAATGCTGAGGAAAGCAGCAGTGCAAAGACGTGTGCCTTGTGTGCCCACCGGGCGGGGTCCAGCGCCGAGCAGCGCAGCGAGCTGCCCAGCCTCCGGCGGTGCAACGCACCGAGGGTGCTCCGGGAGCTGCGGGCGGGGGAGGGGGCATCCAGCCCGGATGCGCTGGAGATGCCCGGCGCATGCGCATAGCGTTTTCTGGGTCCCTAGCCTCCAGGTCGCCGGGCGGTGTGCTCTCTGCGCATGTGCACGGTAGGAAGGCGGCCTGGCCCCTCTCTCCCTTAGTTGATATGGCAGCCTCGGCCTCTTTCCGGTAGAATTCGGGCCCAGATATTCCGTAAATCACAACAACGGATGCCTTCTCGGGATGATTTTGCTTGTTTTCCCCCTATTTGTCCTTCTAGCTAAGTTTTTGGTTGCCATCCACACTCAGACGTGTGCCATGTCCGAGTGCTGCGACGCCCTGACACGCACGCGAAATGTCGCTTGACGGGCAGCAAAGATGACAGTTTCTGCAGGGAGTACCGTTCCAATCTGTCGCTAGACTCATTCCCACTTAAGTAAAAAAAAAAACGCGTCGGGGAACGAAGCTACCAGGCTTTAATCTAGTGCTAGGTCCGCATTTCAAGGGAAAGCGCACCAGAGAGACACGCACTCGGAAAACCTTGTTTAGCCTCTAGCCTTCGCCCCGCCCCATTCTTTGCGCATGCGAAGGCCGACCTAGCTCATTGGTTGAGAGACTGAGCCTAGGTGGACGCCGTGATTGGGCGACTGAACATTCCGCACGCTGTGATTGGTCCGTAGGAACATCGCGGCGCGCGCGCGCGGGAGCGAGCTTTGAAAGTTGAGCACGGCGGTGGGGAGCCGGTTCCTCCGGTATCATGGTGGCGCTGCGGGACCTAGGGAGCGGCCTGCAGCCCTGGTGCCCTGTGGATCTCAACCCCGGTGAGGAGACGCTGCCGCGAGGCCCGGAGAGGAGGACTTTGGGTGCTTTGTGTCCCCAGTGGTGTCTCAGTCCTCTCCAGGGTGGGGGGGGGGTTGGGTGAGGGTGCCCATCTCGGCATTGTTGTGATTCCCCAGGGCTGTGACACGCCAGAATCGTGGCCAGACAGCTTTACCGTAGAGGCTCAGTCCAGGCAAGCAACTCGGTTTTTGCTTTGTTTTGTTTTTAAAAGAGGAAAAGAGTGAATGTTGGTTGGCTCTTACAACGTTTGTGCATCTGTTTTCCCCGCCTACCGCTTCTTTATTCTGTCAAGTCTTCCGGGACGCAACTATCTATTCATGCCATCTTCAAAGCTACCTAACTCTCTCGTGCTAGGCGTATTTGTAAATATTCCCAGTCCTTCGTTCAAGTAGATGTCACACAGGCAGGCATCATCAGATGCCACATAAATAGAACTCGGATTCTTCAAGCCAGCGGATCCCATCACCCAAGCCACAAACCTGAGAACCAGGGCATTCCTGCATCTGCCTTCATACACCGCCCCCCCCCCCCCCCACCACCACAGCTGGTCCTGCGATCAATTTGCATTCCTAAACTGGTGTCCACCTTCAATCCCTGTAGACACCCAGGACAATTGCAGAGTATCTCAACTGCTTTCTGGTGCTGTCACTGTCCCCTCTAGGAACGTTCTCTGCAGTCTGCTGTCCCTGTAACTTTTGGTCACAGATGCTTGGGCCGTTCTTGCAAATAGCGTCAGTATCATTGAGCAAGTTGCTTAACCTTGTTAAGCTCTGATCTTATCTGTCAAATGAGAGTTATGATATCTACCTTACATAGTTTGTGTGAAGGTGAATTTGGTACCCTGGCACATAATAACTACTGAACAAATGCTTCTCTAGTAGTTCTGATTCCCAAGTGAAACGCTGACGTGGTGACGTTTCTTTATTTCTGAACACTTTATACCCTCATCCTCTTTGTGATCTCTAGCATGTGCATCTCTGCTTTTCTGTATTTAGTCTCTACTATTTTACACTTTGCCTATTGTAAAAGTAATAGCTATTATTTATTAGTTTTAGTATTTATTAGGTTAATTGTGTAAAGCTTGGTGACTTTTTTTCCCCCGTCATAAACTACTATGTAAATTATTATAATTGTGAGATGAAGAGATCTTAGTGGACAAAAACCTGGAGCATTCATCTTTCTAGCACTTACATTAGAGGTTTTCCAATTATTTGAATTATTCTAATTATTTTCTAATTATTTGAATGAATAAACAGTATACTTCCTCTTCCATTCAAAGTGAGATAGGTGGGACAGGAATTATCTGTATTTGAATGTTTTCCAGTTGAAAAATAGATAATGAGGTATTTGGGTTTATAAAGTATTAAGTGATTTGACAGAATTCCAAATCTAAATAAAAATAGTAATAAGATCTAGGTCACTTGATATCAGATGTTTCTCCCCCTGTGTCTCTTTCTGTTTCTTTCTCTGTGTCTCTGCCCCCCTCCTCTCTCTTCAGTTGGGTATTTGCCTTCCAGTAAACTTAAACTTCTAGTTTACCCTGTTGTAAGCTTTTCCAGTAGAATATTTTTCTTGTGAAATTGATATGCATTATTACCTTACATCTAATAGGTGAAGTAGTAAAGACTCAGGAATGTTAGAAATGATGACCAAAGTCATACATATGTTTTTAGGAGGACTATGAAGTCAGGGTAGTTACTGCCTTTCGAATTAGATTTGATGCTACTGTCAGTAATGAGGTATTATGAACAGGGACTAAATAAGGATCAAGATATTTTTGTTCCCATGTCAATAATGAGATTAAAATATTACTGGAAATACAAAGTGATGCAGTTTGTTTTTTGTTTTTTGGTTTTGGTTTTGGTTTTACTTCCACCCCCATTCCTGTGCAAAGCTATAGATTATAGGAGACTTTTTCCTTCGTCAAGTTCAAGTGGCAAAAGATGTTGAGCAGATTATATTCTAAGGAGGAGAATCTACCTAACTGCAGTGCTGCCCATTGAAATAAAGGTGGAGGTTTCCCATCTTTATTTTTTTTTTTCTGTATTCACCCTGTTCACTTTAAAGTAGTGGAGAGCCAATAAAGAATATTAATGTGAAGATGTTGCATACTCGTAATGTGGCAGACATGGCCACATGTTTGTATCTAGTCTTAATTATAGGTGTAGGGGAAAGCCTGAAGAAAATAGCTGGTTGAAAAAGTATGGGAAAGTTTAGAGCTAAGAGAGATTGGCAAGGAATCTAGTTAGAATTCTGTGTCAGTGTCACTTTCTCAGCATATCGCCTTCTTATTTCTGTGGGAGTCACTTGAGTAATTCTGTGAGTTTGGTGGCTTATCTCTAGTTCCAGCTTCTCGGGAGTCAGGATTTGTGTCTTTATTTTAACATACTACATTTTTCCCCCAACTGCCCATGAAGTATAATTTCATTTGAATTTATTAACTTGGTTGTGATATTTTCACAGGGAAGCATTTGAGGCCATTATTAATGATTTTCCTTATTCTGTTTGGAATTTATAGGGATTCTTGATCATTAAGGTCATTCCCTAAGCTGTAACATGAACAAAGTATTTTCTTTATACTTTTAGCTGATTAACTTACATTGGTAGCTGTCAGTTTAATGTTTTAAAAATGTTTAATGTTTTAAAGGAGGTTTTCTTTTTTTCTTTTTTGGGGGGGGTCTTTTTTTTGCATTTTTTATTGTAATTAGTAAAAGGGTTACATGATATTTGCCAGATAGAAGGTGCATTAATTCACGTACATTGATACCCTTTCACATGTCTTGGTACCCATTTCCCTCCCCCCCACACCCCCCACCCATCTTGGTTTTCCCCCCTTCCCTATCAAATTTCAAATAACCAAATACAAATAAATTCAATATATCAGATAACAAAGTGAGATACTATAACAATATGAGATAACCAAAGGACAGCAAAGGAGATGAGAGACAACATAGTACATTAAGGACAACAATCATTCGTTACATAGCTTTTGTTTCAATATCCTGGAGGTCTTAAAGGAGGTTTTCTTAATCTTTACTGCTTCCCTTTAATTATAGTATACTTGTGTAACTAAATGTTACTTGGGTGCTGGTGGGTCATTCCTGTAATCCTAAATTACTCAGAGGCTCAGGTTCAAAGCCAGCCTATGCAGAAATGTCTGTGAGACTCTTATCTCCAATTAACTACCAAAAAGCCAAAAGTAGCGCTGTGGTTCAAGTGGTAGAATACTATCCTTGAGCAAGAAAAGCTAAAGGATGTATCCATGCCTTGAGTTCAAGCCCTAATACCAGTATAGAAAGAAGTGTAAGTTGTGAATTTACTCCTGCAGAATGTATCTAGAGTCTAGAGATGATTTTCTTTTAAAACCCTTGTTAGAATATTTGTTATTTCATTGTGTTTTCTTTAGAATGGGTAGATGCCGTGTGGGAGCTGGATTTCACAGAGACTGAGCCACTGGATCCTAACATAGAGGCAGAAATCATAGAGACTGGTTTGAGTGCGTTCACAAATCTTCATGAAAATCTTTTTCCCTTTGCTACTGAAGAACATGCATCTTCAGAGGTAAGGAAATTTAAAAAAAAAAGATGAGGCAAACTGTTTATAGAAAAGGTAAGTCATTACATTCTAAGCTTTTATAGTGCATCACTTATAAAGAGTACAGTAAGAATAACGCAGAGACTGTGCTTGATTCATTGGGCCATAATAATAGCTTTTCTTCAAAAGACTCAAAGAACTCATGATTGTCTTTCAAGATATAATGAGTTTTTATACCAGCCAATTGAAGGAAAGCATAAAAGTGAAAATAAGAAAGAAAACTAGACATATCAAAAATGAAAAGAGGGCCAGGGAAAATGTAAACAAGTGTAGGCATGCCTTAACATCAGGAGATTTATTATTAAACTGAGAAATGATTAGAGGAATTACCAGTAGATTTGTGCCGTGTTCCTTTCAATACTGAGTTCTACTTCCTATGCTATTCAGTACTTAAGACCATTGAAGTCCTTACAAGAAAACCAAAAGGCTAGGAAACACAATAAGAAATTTTTAGATATAACATCTCTGAAGCATTTAATGTTACAAAAAATTTTAATGATAAGTTTTACATACTTGCTTAAACATTAAGTCATCTGGTAAACTGCTGTGCACTATAATGCTAAGCACTGCATTAAGTGCTTAGCATTACAGTACAAAGTCTTTTCCTCAGTCAAGGGCCCTTGCTGGGACCAGTGCACTGGCCAAAGGAAGTGCAGCTGAGGTGGAGAAGCACAGCACCTCTGTGAAATAATTTATGAATCACATGCTAAGCAATGCTCTGAAAGAGGTAGATAAATCATCAGATAAGACTGTGGAAATGAGAGTGTGCTTGGATTGGGGCTCCCGTAATAAAAGTTGCCAGAGGCAGGTCTTCGCAGTTGCATTGAATGTGATTTAGCAGAAGTTAGGGTTAAGGATCATCTTGGAAGGGATCTCTGGAAATATGCAGGGGGTGTTGAGGAAATTGTAATAGTATTTAAAATGTGGTTCATAGGACAATAAGTTAGACTGAGAATTGATTGTGGGTAGCTTTGAGTAAGGTTCACCTGTGGGGCTTGGAAAGTTAATTGGGTTGTACATTGTATATGAGGTTCTAAAGATGATACATATATATGCATATATTAATGCACACTTCTGTTTAGAAGAGGCTACATGAGCAGTAGACTGAGTAATTTGAATTAGTCTGTCTAGGATAAATGTGCCTGAGCATAGGCAGACTGATATGGGGAAAATACAGACAGGAGACCTCTTGGGAGTCTATTATAATAATGTAAGTGTTATAAGTGTTAATAGTGTGGTCTGAAGTTTAGATTCTGGAAATTGTAAAGGAAGACTTGGGAGGTCGTTTTGTTGTTGTTGTTGTTTGTTTTTTGTTTTTTTTTTTTAATTTAAGATAGAGTTAATAAGGCTTTGTGAACTAGGAAGCATTTGTTGGCTATTTAAGTTGTGTTACAAAGTGCTAAATTGACTGTGTATAAGAAGTAGGAGTGGCTGGGAGTTTGGCCTAGTGGTAGAGTACTTTGCCTTTGTACTTTGTTATTAAGAGGCAGACTAGACTATTATTTGTGTGCTTGTGTGTGTGTGTGTGTGTGTGTGTGTGTGTGTTGCATGTTGCTACATCTCCAGACCTCACTACATTTTTTTTTGTAAGACACTAAGTACTTATTAAAAAAAAATCAACCAATACATGTTATTAACTGTTGGCTTTTGGGATTTGTCCTCTCTCCAGAACATTTGGACCTTCTTCATTGAGAACAATATTTCTCATAATATGCTGGTGGCATTATTCTATCACTTCGTCCAGGTAGCACATAAGAAAAATGTCAGTGTACAGCATCGAGAATATGGCCTCCATGCTGCTGGGCTTTATTTTCTGCTACTAGAAATACCTGGTATGTATATATTTGACACTCTTCTATGTTCATTAGATCTGCATGTGTGCATGGAAAGACCGCTTGAACAGAAACATGTTAAATTGTTGCTAGTGTGTGATATGTGTTTCCTTGTTGAACTCTAAACACTACGATATGGTAACTATTATATAGCATCTGCCTTATGTTAGGAATTAAAAGAGGACATATTTAGGGAAAAGGACTTGAATATTTTTGGTTGTATGGGTTCTGTGGAGTGGTCCTGGAACCACCTCACCTGTGAATAACAGAGCATGACTACATTTGATATGGTAAAATAGGCTTCTGTCATTTTCTCTTTCTACTTGTTTTAATTCTTGTTTAGTTTGTTTTCTCACTTAACAAAACTAGCAGTGGGAACTTATCACCCAGAATGGGTCTGAGGATTATGTGAGATCACCTTATGGGTGTCTGTCCTTTTTCATTACTTGGGTGTGTGTTTTCTGAGATTGTGCTTTGTCTACAATCCCATATGGAGAGTATGAGAGAGATCCCTTAGGAGAGGGATTGCCCTTTCCAAACCCAGAAGAAGATGCTGATCCTTCCCTCTCTCCAGACTTCCCCATCACATTGAGAAAAGCTGCTGTGTTCTCTCTCTCCCTGGTGGATGTTTAAAAAATACAACTGTTCCAATTAAGAAAGTGTGATCATTACTGGAAATTCTTGCCAGAAGCACTTGGGGGAAAGTACTTTGGTATGCGTCACTGTGCTTGTCAGAGCTCCTCTGGGCAGTGCAGTCTTCTTCCCACCCCTACTCAAGACATTGGAGTGGAACCTAGGGACGTGGAGAACCTAAAGTTCTTACAGAAAAGAAAATCATAGCACTAGTCAGTTTGCTGCTTGCCGTTGTTTACAGAAATGTTTGCTTTGTTTGCTTCTTCCTTTCCTTTCCTTTCCTTTCCTTTCCTTTCTTCCTTCCTTCCTTCCTTCCTTCCTTCCTTCCTTCCTTCCCTCCCTCCCTCCCTCCCTCCCTCCTTCCCTCCTTCCCTCCTTCCCTCATTCCCTCCTCCTCCTCCTTCTCCTCCTCCTCCTCCTCCTCCTCCTTCTTCTTCTTCTTCTTCTTCCTCTCTCTCTCTCTCTCTCTCTCTCTCTCTCTCTCTCTCTCTCTCTCTCTCTCTCTCTCTCTCTCCCTCTCCCTCTCCCTCTCCCTCTCCCTCTCTCTCTCTCTCTCTCATTTCTGACGTGGGGCTTAATCTCAAGGCCTGAGTGCTATCCCTGAACCTTTTTTGCTCAAGGCTAGCACTCTACCACTTTGAATCACAACTCCACTTCCAGTTTTCAGGTGGTTAATTAGAGAGAAGAGTCTCACAGCCTTTCCTGCCTAGGCTGGCTTCAAACCACGATCCTCAGAGGTCACCCTCCTGAGTAGCTAGGATTATAGGCCTAAGCTATCCGTATCTGTCCAGAAATACATTTTTAATTAAAGTTGAGGCTATATTCTGTACAATTTGAGAAAAGGAAAACAAAAAAGATACTTAAAGCCTTCAGTACCGACTCCTGACTCATGCTATTGTTCATGCTTCACTAATGACTTTGGATATAAGTTCCTGAAGAATCTAGTTGTCAAGGACTGTAATATCTCAGCTTTAACTAGATTGTCTGAAAATGTGTTGTGGTTTATTAAATGCAGTTTCAGCCAAGTGCAGTAGCTCCTGCCTGTCATCCTAGCTTCTTGAAAAGCCTGTAGATCAGGAGGATTGTGGCTCAAGGCCAACCTGGGAAAAAAGTTAGACTCTATCTCAGGAAATAAAAAGAGGCATGCATCTGTCATCCCAGTGATGTGGGCAAAGCATAAGAGGACTGTGCTCCAGGATGGCCTCGGGACCCACTCAGCACCATCTCTGAAGAATAAAGCAGAAATGGTCTAGGGTATGGCTTAATTCTTGCCTAGCAAGCTTTGAGTTCAAAGCAGTACTACAGCCCCCTGTCGCTCCCCAATACAAACATATACACAATACACAAATCAGTTTCTCTTCCCTTACTAGAGTTTCTGCTTTGTGGTAATCATGCTATAATAATGCTCACTAGTTTCTCAGTTGTTTTAGCTGATCTGAGTTCCATGTAAGTTTTAAGATCTATGTGTTTCTTCAGTGCATGTGGAGGTCAGTTTGGGGAGTATTATCATCTTCACACTGTCTTTAGGTCCATCAACACAGGATATCTTTCCATTTATTTTCATTCACAATCTTTAATATGTTCTGGTGCTGTTTTATAGTTTTTAATGTTCAGTTCTTACATTTACTTTGTTAAGTTTATTCCTAAGCATTTTTTCAATACTACTTATAAATGAAATTATTTTTCAGGTTTTATTTTGTTTTGTTTTTATAAGTCTTGAGGCTTGGGTGCAGTCCCTAAGCTTTTTTACTCAAGGCTAGTGCTCTGTCACTTTGAGCCACAGCTCTACTTTGGTTTCTAGTGATTAATTGGAGATACGAATCTCACAGACTTTCCTGCCTGGGCTGTGATGGTCAGATCTCAGCCTCCTGAGTAGCTAGGATCACAGATATGAGCCACCAGTGCCTGGCTTGATTTTCAGGGTTATTTTGTTTGATTTAGTTTGGGTTTTTGTTGTTGTTGTTGTTGTTTTGTTTTTTTTTGATAGTTCAGGGGTTTGGGGTCAGCTTGGGCACTGTCCCTGAACTACTTTTTGCTTGAACCATAGCACCACTTCTGGTTTTTTCTGTTTATGTGGTACTGAAGAATCGAGCCCAGGGCTTCATGCATTCTAGACAAGCACTCATACCACTAAGCCCATGATTTTCAGTTTTTAATTGATTAATTTTTTTTGAAACAGCATCTTGCTATATAGCCTAAGCTAGCCTGGAATTCACCTCCTACGTGCTGGTCTGTGATATCACAACTGGTGACATGCTTATCTTTATTTATAGTTCTGATTATTTATTAGTAGTTGTATACATAGAACTACAATTGAATCTTTTTTATTATTGTTGTTATTTATCTTGTACCCTGCAACTTTATTCACTTAGTGGCTTTAAGATGATTTTCTTTATTCTAGACAAAATCTGCTAATAGTCACAGTTCTAGTTCTTTGTTTCTAGTATAGACACCTTTTATTTTTCTTGCCCTGGTGAGAATCTCTAGGACAGGGCTAATAGAAATAGAGAATAGAACCGGGCTCAGTGGCTCACGCCTATCTATAATTCTAGCTACTCAGGAGTCTGAGATCTGAGGATCTCCATTCAAAGCCAGCCCGGGCACTACAAAGTTGTGAAACTATTATCTCCAATTAATCATTAGAAAACAGGAAGTAAGGCTGTGGCTCAAGTGTAGGGCTGTAACCTTGAGCTGAAGAGCCCAGGGATAGTGCCCAAGCCCAGAGTTTAAGACCCATGATCCCCTCCCCACCAAAAAAAGGAAAAGAAATGGAAAGTGGACATTCCTGTCTGCTCCCTGATGGTGGAGAATTTTTTTGGCAGGGAAGGCGAGTTATGGCACTTGAAATCTGGGCCTGGGCTTTCTCCCTGAACTCTTCAGCTCAAGACTATTGCCCTAACCCACAGTACCATTTCTGGTTTTTTGATGGTTAATTGGCTCTTATGCTTCACATAGTTTAGTGCCCAGTCTGACATTGAACTGCAATCCTCAGATCTAAGCCTCCTAAGTAGCTAGGATTATAGATGTGAATTACTGTGTCCATCCAGCTTACAGTTTTTTTTTTTTAAGATGGCCTTTATCCATGAATTATACCTAGTTTGTGAAATGTTCTGTTATGGATAGATATTAGATTTGCATTCCTGGGGTTTGAACTCAGGGCCTGGGCACTGTCTTGAGCTTTCTCAAGGCTACCACATGAGCCACAGCACCACTTGCAGCTTTTTCTGTGTATGTGGCTTTGTGCATGCTAGGCAAAACTCCTGGCCCAGGTATTAGATTTTTATCATTTGCTTTTCTGCAGCTGTGAAGTAATACTGTGATTTTTTAAAATGTTTAATTACATAATTTATTATGTTGGTTTTCATATGGTTAGCGAAACTTACATGACCTTGCACAGCGTTAAGTAGTAACTCCTATCCTACTGATATCACCTGGGGCAACACTTTCTACGACTGCAATTGTGTGTGTGTGTGTGTGTGTGTGTGTGTGTGTGTGTGTGTGTGTGTGTGTGTGCTGTTACTAGGGTTTGTGTGTTGGGTGTTACTAGGGTTAGCTGTTTTGCTCAAAGCTGTGCTCTGCCACAGCTTCACTTCTAGCTTTTTTTTGGTGATTTATTGGAGGGAAGAGTCTCCTGAACTTTCCTATCAGGCTGGCTTTGAACCATCATTCTCCGATCTCAACTTTCTGAGTAGCCAAGATTACAGGCATGAGCCATCAGTGCCTAGCTGAATTTTAAACTTTTTAATCTGTTTTTAGTACACATATGTTAAAATCTAAACTGCGTAAACTGGGTTGTTGAAGTATATGTTTATAATCCCAGCATTGGGAAGACTGAAGCAGGAGGAGGGTAAGTTTCAGGGCAGCTTGAACTTCTTAGGAAACTATCTCAAGACAAAACAAAAACATCTAACTTGCTTACTCTCTGCTCCTTATGATTGATTAGGCAGTGTAGCCAATCAAGTATTCCACCCAGTGATGTTTGATAAGTGCATTCAAATTCTCAAGAAAAGCTGGCCTCAGGAATCTAACTTCAATAGGAAAAGAAAGAAAGAACAAACTAAGAACTCTCAGGATAATTCAAGAAACAATAGAAAAAGAGGAAAACCATCCAGGAAAGATGATACTGAGGTAAGAAATGAAATAAACATAACCATACCAACACAGGCTTTTAGTTTGTTTGATGATTGATTTTAAATCCTTTTCAGGGATTCTTAAAGTATTTTCTGCTATATGTCTGATTTGAAAAATGTCTTTAGGATTTCATGTACTACCAGGGCATGTTTCTGCCATGTCACTTGTTTTTACCCCCCACGCCCCAGGCATCTCCCACTAAGGCTTGTTTCCAAGTGTGCTTGGCAGTTTACTAGCTGATATACTTGTTACATTCTCTAGCTTTTTTTTTTTTTGCAGTCATGGGGCTTGAACTCTGGGCCTGGGCACTGTCCCTGAGCTCTTCAGCTCAAGGCTACCACTTTACCCCTCGAGCCACAGTGCCACTTCCAGTTTTCTAGTGGTTAATTGGAGATGAGTCTCATGGTCTTTAGTGCCTGGGCTGGCTTTGAACCTCAGTTCTTAGGTCTTAGCCTCCTGAGTAGCTAGGATTACAGGTGTGAGACACCCCGTGCCCAGCTTTTTTTTTTTTTTTTCTGTCAGTTGTGGAATTTGAATTCTGGACTTGGATGCTGTCCTTGAGCTTTTTCACTCACTGCTAATACTCTACCGCTTTGAACTCAGCCCCACTTCTGGTTTTCTGGTAGTTAATTAGAGAGAAAAGCCCCAGAGACTTTTCTGGCTTAGTACTGTGAGCCTCAGATCTCAGCCTCCTGAGTAGCTAGAATTACAGGTGTGATACTGGTGCCCAGCTTGCCACATTATTTTATTGTCACAAAGGATGGTTGAAGTGTCTTTTGGAGGGCTCATATCCATAAGAACATAAAGAATGTGATTTTTTTAAATTCTTGCATAAAAGGTACGTTGTTAAGTTATTAACATGAAAATCTTAAAGAATTATATGAATTCTGATTGTGAAAAAAATGCTCATGCAGAAACTACTTATATCGGAACATAGTTCAATGATTTACCACTGTGTCATGGAGACCTAAAATAGTCAAGGGACCTGGTCAAAGCCACATTGTGTGAACAACTCAGTACTACCTGGTATTTAACTGGTTTGGGTAAATTGCAAACTACGACACAAAGTGTTTGGCATCATTCCTTAGTTCAGCCATACATTTTTTTTTTCATGATCTAGATGGACGAACTTATAGAAGACGAAGATGAAGAAAGTATGTATTTTTCTGCCCGGGACCTTTCTCAAATTCGAGATGCCATATTTCATCTTTTGAATAATTTTTTAAGGCTTCTACCTAAGTTTTCTCTCAAAGAAAAGCCACAGTGTGTACAGACATGTATAGAGGTAAGTGAAAATTTTAGGAATCTTGGGGTAGCTTCAGAGGACATACACTATGGCTATTACTTATAGAGATCTTTTCTTGGTATCCATTTTCCAGGTCTTTATTGCATTGACTAATTTTGAGCCAATTCCTCGTGAATTAAATGTTACACGAACTAGGTGAGTCATTAAATGTTTCCAGTGCTACAGTTTAAACGCAGTATAGTAACTTTTGTTTCAGAACTGTAAGTGTTGCTTTATTCAAGCTGGCATATAATAGAAGTGACTCATTTAAAGGTAACTTAGAGAAGCTTAGTGAGGTGATACATGCTTGTAGTCCCAGCTGACATATGAGGCTGAGGCAGGAAAACAGCCAGCATCCCATAATTTGAGGCCAGGCTGTGTCACACAGCGAGACTGAATCTTAGAAAGAAAGAAAAGAAAGAGGAAGAGAAAGAAAAAGAAAAGCAGGCTTATAGCATTAAGGAATATTCCTAGTAAAATCACAGGTAGCCAGGCACTGGTGACTCATGCCTATAATCCTACTTCCACAAGAGGCTAAAAGCTGAGGATCACAGTTTGAAATCAAGAAGTGGAGCTATAATTCAAATATTAGAGCCTTAGCCTTGAGCACAAAAGCTCATGGACATAGCACCCAAGCTCTGTGTTCAAGTCCCAGGACCAGCACACACACACACACACACACACACACACACACACACACACACACACACACATCAAATCCACTAGCTAATATTTTTGTCCTTTTCTTTAGAAATCTTAATGAAAACTACATAGCAGAACTGGCCTATCATGGATTGCATTTGCTCTGTTCTCCAACTCATGGAGAAGGAAATACGGTAAGGGAAAGTCTAATTTTGGTTACTAGTTGAATTTGGAAGCAGGCAGGCCACATAGTAGGGGAAATGTAAAAAGTATTTGTAGCTCCATTTATCTGCAGTTTCACTTCCAAGATTCCAGTTACTTCTCCTCAGCCTCTGGCAAGAAGCTGATACAAATAAGCCTCTGGACAGAGATCACATTTTATTATAGTATATTGTTATAACTGTCCTGTTCTATTGTTATTCTTGTTAATTCTTTTATTTCCTAATTTATGAGTCTAATTTTTTTCATGAATCCATTTGTATAGGAAAAAGCATAGTGTAATATATAGTGTATGCTTTGGTACTAAATACAGTTTCAGGCATCCTCTTATGGTCTTGATATGTATCTTCTGGATGAGAAACAATGAGTATGAGTCCATCTTAGTTTTCAGGTCTTTATATTCTTTGTATAATGAAAGATGTAACTATTTCTATTTGTTCTCCACTCTTCATTATCAAGTGTATAGCCAATATATTTGGTAAACCTAGAAAGTTATTGTTAAGGTTTTAAATAGGGAAAAAAAATGTATCATGTGAGTGAAGAAAGAGGAACAGATAAATTGCTCCACAGTTACTTTTTTTTTTTTTGCCAATCCTGGGCTTGAGCTTCGTGCCTGAGCACTGTCCTTGGATTTTCTCAAGGCTAGAGCTCTACCACTTGAGCCTCAGCACCACTTCCGGCTTTTTTCTATGCATGTGGTGCTGAGGAATCAAACCTGGGTCTTCATGCATGCTAGGCAAGCACTCTACCACTAGGATAAACTCCGGCCCCAATGTCTTTTTTTTTTTTTTTTTAAATCATTCATTAAATACCTAGGAGTGGTCCAAAAAACCTGTCCGTAATGCTCTACCAAAAATTCTGTTTCTCCAGCCTATCTCTCCAGATGGTTGGAGTAAATGGTTTTCACTTTAGTTCACATTGCTGCCTTTGAGATCTTGGAGCTGTGTATCACATTACCACAATGAAATTTTCTTTTCTCTCTTGCAGGTTGTTTCCTGTATCTTCCATCAAATGCTAAATATAATATTGATGTTAGAAGTAGGCAAAAGATCTCATCATGCCCCTTTGACTATTACATCACAAGTCATCAGTCGAAGAAACCAAGCAGTCCGATTCATCAGGTGAAGCATAAACATCTTGATCTTTTTCTTTCCTTTTCTTTCTTTCTTTCTTTCTTTCTTTCTTTCTTTCTTTCTTTCTTTCTTTTCTTTCTTTATTTCTTTCAACTTTTCGTCCCTCTGCCTCAGTTGTTTGGGCCTGGTATTAACCAAAACTTCTGACACCCATGATGTTAGAGTATCTGATTGACAGCAGTAGTGGTTTCATGTTGAATGATAGAATTCTCCATAGCCACTGTGTGGGCATTGTTAAAGAAATGCCATTTGCAGCCTGGCACAGTGGCTCATGCCTATAATCCTAGCTACTCAGGAGACTGAGATCTGAGGATCAAGGTTCAAAACCAGCCTGGGCATAAAAGGACCTGAGACTCTTATCTCCAATTAACCTCTAGAAAGCAGGAAGTGGCACTGTGGCTCAGGGGGGTAGGGTGGTAGCCTTGAGCTGAAATGCTCAGGGACAGCGCCCAGGCCTAGTTCAAATCCATTACCCACAAAAAAAGAAGGTGAAGAGGAAGAAGAGGAAGAAGGAAGAGGAGGAAGAGGAAGAAGAAGAGTCATTCACCTGTGTCCAGATACTTTTCTATTACTGTCTGCGTACCTCTCCACAGAGAAAGAACCCTGCCTCCTCTTCCTCCTTTCTGTTCTTCTGCTTGCATCTTTTTGCTTTTGTTCTTGCCCAGTTTTCCTTGTTTCTTCCCATTTTCCTATCTTCCTAGCTACCCTTGAAAGTATTTTCTGAAGGAAAGTACCTAAATGCTTTTAGTTTCTTAGCAATCTTGATAGACTAATTTTTTTCTGCCACAAATCAGCTTCACTTTAAAAGTTTCATGTTAGCTTTATGGAAAAAGGAGTATTGGCCATGTCCCTGGCTTTTCTTTCCTCCTTCATTGATTGCCACGTGAGAGGTGGTGAGAGGGGAAGGGAAGTATAATAAGCATCTTCATTGTACATCCTGCTAGTGTGCTTAGGAATGTGGGGTGTGAATTGAATCATTTGGTCCCTTACTGAGGGCTCTTTTTTTAATTTAATTTTCCCCTGAATCTCAAAAGGTTATACAAGGGGATTACAGTTTTAATGTCATAAATGTCCAGAGCTTCTGGTTGATGAATTTTTTTTAACCATTGAACAATGAAAATGTTTTAGCCATTTACAGTAATGTTCTTACAGTGATACAAATAACTTAGGCTAAAAATGGATTTTTCTGGGCACAAGAGTGAATTCTTTCTAGTAACAGGTGGAGAAGTAATGTTAGCAATACAACGAAGTCATGTCATTGAGCTGCCACAAGATGGTGCTATGCCTTTGTCTGTACTCATCTTCATCCTAAAATGTTTTATTTTCCATTTTAATATGAAATTTAATAAATAGCCAAAAGAAATGTAAGGGAATTGCACTATTTTTTCCCCCAGTGACAGCTTCTCAGTGACAGGACTCAGAATCCTTACAATTGTTGTAATATGGGGGTAGGTTCGTTCTTTCTTTCTTTCTTTTTTTTTTTATTGCCAGTCCTGGGCTTGAGCTCAGGGCCTGAGCACTATCCTTGACTTTCTCAAGGCTAGAGCTCTACCACTTGAGCCTCAACACCATTTCTGGCTTTTTTCTATGTATGTGGTATTGAGGAATCGAACCCGGGTCTTCGTGCATGCTAGGCAAGCACTCTACCACTAGGCCAAACTCCCGGCCCTCTTTTTTTCTTTTTAAGTAGTAGCATTTCTAAAATTTAAGAGCACTGGGTTTTGAATTCCAGAGGTAAGGGAAATCACCATTCTCTTGGAATAACAGGTCAATTATAAATAGTGGATATGTGTTTTTCCTTTAAATAGCTCACTTGTGGATGAACTGAAAGAAAGTATATACCCCATCCTTCGCATTTTGCTGCAACACATCTGTGCCAAGGTACATTTTGCTTTGATGATGATGATGATGATGATGATGATGATGATGATGATGTATATAACATAGTGAAGATAAATGTGTCTCTTGGTTTTTGGGAATGAGTCTATGTCAGTATCGGGTGGAGCTTGAACACCCAACCTTGAAGTCTTATTTGTATTAAAAAAAGATAAGCAGAAGCTTATAGCTGGCACTCTACCATTTGTGCCCTGATGCTAGTCATTTTGCTAGTTAAATGGAGATAGAATCTTTTTTTCTTCCTACCTGAACTGACTTTGAACCTTAATCCTTAAATCTGTCAAGCTCCTGGCATGAGCCACTGGTATATGGTAGATAAATATTCATGATTTGAACTTTATGGATCCTTAGGATGCATAGCTCCTGAAAGAATATATTTGTATGTGCATATTTGGGGGAAGAGGGCTTACAATTAAGTTTTGTTTCGACTTCTTTCCTCCTCCCCACACCCTGTTGTTCATGTGTGTGTGTAAATGAGGTTTGAACTCAGGATCTTGCATTTAGTAAAGGAATGCTCTGCCATTCAAGCCATAGCATCAGTTCTTTTAAGTTTGCTTTTGTTTTGTGCAGTTTCCCCCCTCCCCCCGGATTAGAGTCTTGTGCTAGCTTTGTACTGACTGGCCTCAAACTGTAATCTCCTTACCTCTTCCTCCTGACCTCAGTCATATGCTTGTATACCCAGCTTGTTATTTATTTTTTGCCAGTCCTGGGGCTTGAACTCAGGGCCTGGGTACTGTCTTGAGCTTTCTTAAGGTTACCACTCTACCACTTCAGCCACAGCACCATTTCTGGCTTTTTCTATGTGATACCAAGGAATTGAACATGGTAGGCAAGCACTCTACCACTGGGCTAAGTATCCGGCCCATACTCTGTGGTTTTTAGTGTCCACTCCTACATGGGATTCAGCTGTCCTGCAGCCCCTCTACTTTATGTTTCAGGTGATAGATAAATCAGAGTATCGGACCTCTGCAGCCCAAGCCCTGGTCCAGCTGTTGAGTAAACTTCCTTGTGGAGAATATGCTACATTCATTTCCTGGCTTTACAAATACTCTCGGAGTTCCAAGGTATGAGCTATGCCTGCACTTAGTCTTGAATCCTAGCTGTGTAGACCTGTGACAGCCAGATCTGGGTGCAGGAGAGGGTTTTGCTAGGTTCTTAGTCCTATCTGACAGTGATTCTTACGATCTTGCCTTACAGATCCCACACCGAGTGTTTACTCTTGATGTTGCTCTAGCTCTCTTAGAGCTTCCCGAACGAGAAGCGGATGACACTGTCTCTCTGGAGGATCAAAAGTTCCTAACGCATAAGTTCCTGGTGCAAGAAATTATGTTCAACCGTTGTTTAGACAAAGCGCCTACTGTCCGCAGCAAGGCATTGTCCAGCTTTGCACATTGTCTGGATATGTCTGTGAACAGCGCGTCCGAGAGTGTGGTAGAGCTCCTTATTAGCAGTAAGTGGGGAGGTAGGGGTAGGGGGTGGGGGCAAGGGTGTTAGGAGAAGAGCTCGGTGGTAAAGTACGAGTTCTGGCAAATATAAGAGGCATAGCAGAAAGTGAAGGTCATTTTGGGGGAGAGGGGGAAGGGTGGAAAAATATATGATTAATTCTCTTCTCATAAACTATTTTCAGTATACCTCATTATCAAATGACTTTTCTTTTCCCTTTTTGGTGAGAGAATGTAACCCAAGGCCTTGTACATGCTTAGCATGTACACTCTCACTGAGTTATAGGCCTAGCTTCAAATTACTTTTTAAATAGTGAAGACTGACATAGTTGAAAGGTCTTTTTACAGAAAGAAGAGAACATTATTAATTGTCAGTAATTTAGAGTCTGTCTGCTTTGTCTCAAGGCCTAATTAATCTTGATTTTGATTCTTCTGAGACTATTTCCTCATGATTTATGATCTCTTTCCCTCTTATCTGTCTACTTATTTTTAGGTCCTTTACTTTCAAGATTAGAGAATGACCCTGGTACCTCTCAGAGAAGTTTGTCAGGTAATGAATACATCAGGTGTTGAATAACTAGCTTTAGAAAGACTATTTGAAATGTTGTTGTTGTTGTTTTCCTATCTCCGTATTTACCTGTTTTAATGTCTGTCTTGATCAAAGAATTTGCAATTCAGTTCATTAATAATTTCATACTTGAGTAACATGGTATTTATACTATTGAAAAGTAGCACAATGTTTCTTAATGAGTGCCTTTTTTTTTTTTTAATGAGTACCCTTTTTTAAAAATAGGTTCTTGCTATCGGAAACAGACATTTAGCACTTCTGAACCCTCTGGGAAAATGAACACAAATGACTGTGAGAGAGCTGGGACAGAGGGTATGTCACATTTCCTCACTGTCTTGTGGCACTGCTGTTGCATTCAGAATGCCTAAGGGAAGTCCAACAACTTTGGACTATCTTCTGATTAAGTCACCTAAAAGAACGGAAACTTTTTTTTCTTCTTAAATGCCAAGTATTATCTACTATGTCTTTAATTGATGTCATTATACTACGCTATATATATCTTATATATCTGTTCTATATGTATATATAAAAACATACATGCACATATTATACTATGAGCTCTTGTGCTCAAAGGTATCACGTACCACTTCCACCCATTTTGAGGTAATAATCTCATGGACCTTCCTGCTCAGTCTGGCTTTGAACCTCATTCGTAAGAGTTCAGCCACCTGAGTAGTTAGGGTTACAAGTGTGAGCCAGATGCTTGGCATAATATTATGTTTAAAGCTACGTTATATGTCACTTTTCCAAAATTTATGCATTTGATAGTGAATAACTTAATTATTCAAATTTTCTTCCAAAACACCTTTTCATCCTCTGATTTTTGGGGATTGGGAAGAGCTAATTAGTAAGTCAGCAAGGAAAGTATACTTTGCAGTTTTGAATGATGAGCTATAAGCTACTGTCTGCTCTTCTGGGAGCCGTAATTCTTTGATGTTCTCTCAACAGAGAGATGTGTTCTGGCAATGCTGAGGATGAGAATCAAGGATGAGAAGATTAATGTCAGGAAGTGTGCACTCCAGGTCAGAGCTTTCTCTACGCATTTTAAATCCATTTCGTTTTGAAGCACTAAAAACATGGAAATGCAAAGGAAAAATTTTAAGATGCCAAGGCTATATCCATTATGTAGCTTCCTTCCATTTTTATCACTAACTCTGGTTCTGTTAAGTATAAATTACACACATGAGCTCGAAGAATGTCCTGTTTTCAAACTTTCCTGCTGAGGTCTCTAGTATTTTATCCATCACGACGTTTTATGTGTAATTTGGTTTGGTTGGAATAGGGGGATCATGGATGAATTTTTAACAGGTTTATGAAATTAGTTGCATGTATATGGAAAATGTTGTATATTTTCTAGAGAGAAGTTTTAAGTTCCATACACTTTAGAAAGTGGAATGCTGTAGAGAGGGAGGTAAGATAGACGTATGATCTCAAAACTGTTGCAAGTCATAAAGTGAAGGTTTCAGTCTTCCTGATATTCATGCCATGTGGTTACCACTTGATGCTGTCTTATCTGACTTTTAGGTGTTGGTGAGCATTCTGAAACATTGTGACATCTTGGGTATGGAGGAGGACCTGTCAATCCTGCAGAACCAATGTCGGGACCCTGCAGTGTCTGTCCGGAAGCAGGCCTTACAGTCTCTTACTGAGCTACTTTTGGTGAGAGGCATATGTGTGTAATACAAAATATTTTACCTTAAAAATAATGACTGTATCTGACTTTGTTACCTGGTATATTGTATATACATTTATTTGTTTATGAAATAGGAAAGGGAGGGAGGAAAAATAAGATAATTGGGATGGGGATGGGAAGGAGAGCCAGAAAAAAAAAAAAAAAAAAACATGAGAAGGGGTATCAATGTGTGAGAAGTAATGCACCTACTACCTGACGAATGTAATTGTAACCTCTGTATACATTATTCTGACAATAAAAAAGCAATAATAATAATAATGTGCTAAAGCACATGTTTTGCATGCACAAGGCCAAAGTTCAATCACCAGCTGAGAATTTTTTTTTTGCCAGCCCTAGGGCTTGAACTCAGGGCCTGAGCACTGTCCTTGAGCTTTCTCAAAGGCTAGAACTCTACCACTTGAGCCACAGCGCTTCTGGCTTTCTATGTATGTGGTACCGAGGAATTGAACCTGGGTCTTGGTGCATGTTAGGCAAGCACTCTGCCACTAGGTCAAGCTCTCAGCCCATAGAATTTTCTTTTCTAATGTAAAAAGTAATTTTTAGGCCGGGAACATGTCCTAGTGGTAAGGATGTTTGCCTAGCATGCACACAGAGTACAAGGTTCAATTCCTTGGTACCACATACACAAAAAATGCCAGAGTGGTGCTGTGGCTTAAGTGGTAGAACACTAGCCTTGAGAATGTCCAATGCTCAGGCCCTGAGTTCGAGCCCCAGGAGTGGCATATGTTTATATATATAATCACTCTGTTGATAAATGTTAAGTTTAAGTTGGTAGTTAGGAACTACCTAGACAGAAATGGAGCTGTGGCTCAAGTGTGGAGTGCTAGCCTTAAGCCAAAGGCTCAGGACACTGCCCAGGTCCTGAGTTCAAGCTCTCATTCCACACCATAAGTGGGAGGGGGGGAGGAGAGAAGAGGGAGCAGGAGAGAAGAAAAGGAACCAATAATGCACTGTGGAGTATCAGTAATGTAAGAGAAAAGAAATCCTTTTATTACATATGATAGACTCTGCCTACTGTTATATATTATTAGACACTAATGCTAAGCATTGCTAATGCCATTGATTTCATGCTAAATCTCAGAAAAAGAAAATTTTAAATTAAATTGGTTAAACTAGAGTCCTAGAATAACTTTTTATCAGTTAAGATATGTGTAGAAGATGTTGCCAAAAGAACATATTCACTAATAATGGTATCTATAATTAAACTTCTCTCAACTAATTAGCTGTTGAAGACTTTTGAAGGGGTATTTATTTTTTTTTTATTTCATGAGAGAAGGCTTAATGCACAGCATGTTTTGACTTTCTCTGTCAGCATTTATTCTAATTGTTCCCTGGGATAAATATTATTTGCTTTTAGTTTTGAATGCCCAAAAAAGCACTGATTACTAATAATAAAATAATGACTTCAAAGTCTAAGTTTAAATTTCAACATGTACTGATTTAAAGTAAGCCATATTTTTTTTCATCCATTTCTTTTTATTTTGACTTTCTGCTTCTTTTGTAATCACTGGCACAATTATATCTTTTCCTAGTGCTGTGGATTGGCACCCTGGAGATTCAAACTTGTACATATTCCGTCTCTGTCCATAGCCCCATAGACGTGTTTAGATTTAAAATCTCTCTGGAAACAGTCATCACAACTTTGCTGATTTCTGTCTATCAGACCTTCTAATCTAGTCATTTTTCAACATTTAGGCACAACCGAAATGTGTGTCGCTCCAAAAGGCCTGGCTATGGGGCATTATCCCAGTGGTGATGGATTCTGAGAACACTGTGCAGGAGAAGGCCCTGGAGTGCCTGGACCAGGTCCTGCTACAGCACATTAAGCACCCCAGCAAATTTCACGCTGGGGATGGCAGCCAGGTGCTTGCATGGGCACTTCTTACTCTCCTCACCACAGAAATCCAGGAGCTGAGGTAAGGTAACTGCATTTGGTTTATGTTTCTGAAAGAAGATCCGATGGTACTTAGTGAATTTATTTCTAATCTTGAAACATCCGCCCTCCAAGTTACATAATATATGTGAAGATTTAATCTTGATCTGCTTTTTTTTCCTCCCTTACCCTGTCATATCTCATGTGTGACTGTGACTGCTTAATCGTTCTGACCATCACTTCCATTGCTTTCTGGTTTTAGGTTGGCATATTAATATGTAGTACAAATGGCTCTGATGGTTACAATCTATCAGCTGTGCCTGTCCCAGTATTGCTTGTCATGAAAGGTGATTTCAAGTTTTGGCAAGTTAAAGTTACTTCTTTTCTTTCCTACATTTTCTTTGAATTTTTTTTTCTATTAACATTTACTGAGTGTATAGTCTATGTAGTAAGCATTGTATAGTGTTATCATGTAGGATTTATGATGATAAATTGTACTCTGTATCTCAGAATCTTATAATTAAGTTTGTGGTTGAGCTCCTTGTCAGCTGTTTTTTTGTTTGTTTTTCAGTACATTTAACATTTGGGGGTAGAGGAATTACGTAATATAAGAAGTAGTTGATTTCAGCTGGGACTGTGGCTTAGTGGTAGAGTGCTTGCCTAGTATGCATGAAGCTCTGGATTCGATTCCTCAGTACCACATAAGCAGAAAAAGCTAAAAGTGGTGCTGTGGCTCAAGTTATAGAGTGCTAGCCTTGACTAAAAGAAGCTCCACAACTGGCAAAAAAAAAAAAAGTAGTTGATTTAAGGTCATAAAGTACTGCTCTGTCCTTTCTTTTATTCTTTCTTTCCTTTCTTTCCTTTCTTTCCTCCCTCCCTCCCTCCCTCTCTCTCTCTCTCTCTCTCTCTCTCTCTCTCTCTCTCTCTCTCTCTCTCTCTCTCTCTCTTTCTTTCTTTCTTTCGCCTGTCCGGGGACTTGAACTTGGCTTGGGCACTGTCGCTGAGCAATTTTTTATTCAAGGCCAGTGCTCTACCACCTCAGCATAGCACCACTTCTGGCTTTTTCTGTGCTTGGTTAGAGGTAAGAATCTCACAGTCTTTCCTGTCTGAGCTGACTTCAAACTGTGATCCTCAGACCTCACCCTCATGAGTAGCTAGGATTACAGGTATGAGCTACCAGGGCCTGGCTGGAAAATTGTTTCTTTCTGTGCCTTAGTTTCCTCATTTTGAAGGCCCTGGGAGCTGTCCCTGAGACTCTTATCTCCAATTAACCACTAGAAAACCGGAAGTGGCACTGTGGCTCAAGGTGTAAAGCAGTAGTATTGAGGTGAAGATCTCAGGGACAACGCCCAGGCCCTGGGGTAGGTTGGTAACCTTGAGCTGAAGAGCTCAATTTATAGATGTGTGTGTGTGTGTGTGTGTGTGTGTGTGTGTGTGTGTGTGTGTATGTGTGTGTGTGTGTAATATTAAAAACTGAATGTAGGTCTGAGAATGTGGCTTAGTGGTAGTGTGATTGCCTAACATGCATGGGTTCTATTCCTCGATACCACATAAACTGAAAAAGCTGAAACTGGTGCTGTGGTTCAAGTAGTAGAGTGCTAGCCTTGAGCAAAAGAAGCTCAGTGACAGTGCTCAGACCTTAAGTCTTAGGACTGACAAAAAAAAAAAAAAAAGAAAAAGAAAAAGAAAACCCACAAACAAACAAAATCTGAATATAAAAGAAGGCATCTACACTAATTGATGTAACTATATAATAAAGACTTTTATAGTAATCCTTTTATTAAAAAACATCCTTGTCTAGATGTGTCTTTGTTTGGTTTGGTTTTTGTGATGGTCCTAGGGCTTGAACTTGGGGACCTGGTGCTGTCCCTCCGTTTTTCACTCAAGGCAAGTGCTCTGCACAACTTCACTTTTGGCTTTTTGTGGTTAGAGATAAGAACCTCTCAGACTTTTCCTTCCTAGACTGTCCTCAGACCATAATTCCTCTACTTCAGTGTTTTGAGTAGGTAGGATTACAGGAGTGAGCCACCAGTGTGTGTCTTTGTCTAGATGGATTTTTGAATTGAGTTTTGACATAGTCCTTGGTACTAGTTTGCTAGATCTGCTACATTAGAGCATCACATTATGGGTAGCTTAAGTAATAGAGACTTAGTCTGTTCCTGTTAGGGTGGATCGAGAATTCCAAGAGCAAGGTTCCAGAAACTTTGCTTTCTCTCGAGGTGTTTCCTTGGCTTGCAGAGCTGCTGCCTTTCTTTGTCCTTGCAGGTTCTTTTAATCTGGTCATGCCTTTCCTAGAGTCTCTGGGTATCCAACTCTTCTTAGGAGGAAAACTGTCAGCTTAGACTTGGTTGAGTCCAATGGCCTCAGTGTAACCTCATCCGTTCTTCATAGGCCACATATTGGCATTATAGAAAGTAGGGCTTCATTTAACATAGGAATTTTAGAAGAACACAGTTCAATCTTTAATTTTCTTTTTTTTAAATATATTTTTATTGTAATTAATAAAAGGGTTACATGATATTTGCCAGATAGAAGGTGCATTAATTCACTTACATTGATACCCTTTGGCATGTCTTGGTACCCATTACCCTCCCCCCACCCCCGTCTTGGTTTTCTCCCCTTCCCTATCAAATTTCAAATAACCAAATACAAATAAATTCAATGTATCAGATAACAAAGTGAGATACTGTAACAATATGAGATACCCAAGGGACAGCAAAGGAGATGAGAGATAACATAGTAGATTAAGGACAACAATCATTCGTTATATGGCTTTTGTTTCAATATCCTGGACAATCTTTAACTTTCTTCTAAAGGGATAAGGTTGCACCTTGGAATGGAAGTGTGGCTCAAGTGGTAGAGTGCTGGCCAAACATGCAAACTCAACAAGAGCTTCTAGGTCCCGAATTCAAGCCCCAGTGTTGACACAAAAATGAAAGGATTATATCTTCAACACGAAGTCTAACCAATTCAGGGTCTCTCTTATTTGCTTGCATCTTGATCAGCGTTACCCTTCCATCATTCTCCATATCATGGACATTTGTGTAGAAATTTTATTGGAGAAGGGTCTCAAATAAATTATCAAGTTTTGTTTGTTTTATGTTGTACTGGAGTTTGAATTCAGCCACTCATGCTTGATAGGGTGATGCTATACAAATTGAGCCATGCTCTTTTTTCTTTAGTTATTTTCACTTAGGGTCTTTCCTTTTCTTTGTTTCGTTTTGTTGCTTTTTTCACAGGCCAGTTTGGACACGCCCCTCTTATTGGAATTACAGGCATAGGCCACCATGCCAGCTATTATTGAATGAAATGGCAGCTTGCTGATTTTTTTGCCTAGCCTGTCTCCTAACTCCAGTCCTCTCTGTTTCTGCCTCCCATGTAGCTAGGATTGCATGTGTGAGCCACCATGCTTGGCTATAAAGTTTTAGTCTTTGCTTTAAAGAATAGATCATTGGTGAGGAGGAAAATACAGACTCCTTACTCTGTAAAAGAAATAAAGAAAATACCTAGTTTTTTGTGTTTTGTTGTTGGTCAGATATATTAGCTTGATCCTCTGCATAGATGTATTATGTGGAATCCTGCAGCTACTGAAATTGATATGGTTTTACATACTTACACTTATGATCCCTTCTACCCCCTTTTTTTTCCAGCCACTATTTAAATAAGGCTTTTTATATATGGTCGAAGCAAGACAAGTTCTCAACTAAGTTTATAAACAATGTGGTATCTCACACGGGCATGGAACATTCTGCACCAGCCTGGATGTTGTTGTCCAAAATCACCTCCTCATCACCCCAGCTGGACCACACACGAATAATGCAGGCCTGGGAGAGCGTCAGCAGGTTTGCATACTCATATCATAGTTTCTTTCAGCACTGATCGTCCTTGGAAACAAAGCACATGCCATTTGTGAACAGAGAGCTTCTATTTAAATGCTGGCATGAAAATAAACATGATCAGTAAAAATCACCTTTGTATGTGTGTGCCAGTCATGGGGCTTGAACTCAGGGCCTTGTGCTTTTCCTTGGCTTTTTCTAAAACCCAAGGCTGGAGCTCTACTATTTTAGCTCCAATTTCAGCTTTTTGCTGTATAATTGGGGATAAGAGTCTCGGGGTTTATCTACTCAGGCTGGCTTTGAATCAGGATCCTCAGATTTCAGCCTTCTGAGTAGCTGGGATTCTGTGTGTGAACCTCAAGAATTACTTTTAGGAACTGAGGGTGTAACTCACTGGTAGAACTTGCTTATTAGCAAGTGTGACATTCTGAGTTCAAACTCAGGGGGGAAGTATCGTCAATTTATCATTTGTCTAAGTTCATCAGGCAACTTAACATACCTACAGCTTAACCCCAAAGCCATCAGTTTCAAATAGTAATAATTGAGGGGGAGCAAAGCATTTTTTTTGGTCAGCAGAACACTGAGTTTGGTTCTATCATAGCATTTCTCCTTTTTTTTTCACTAGTCAGCCGAATCCCAATTCTAACACCTTAGGACATATACTATGTGTCATTGGACACATTGCAAAGCATCTTCCAAAGAGCATACGTGACAAAGTGACTGGTGAGTGTCCCCTGAAGAACCTTTCCTGAAAATGCATTGTTATTCATTTTTAATATTTGTAAGTATTTTTACAAAGGTAGGTGTTAAAAGTCTTGACATTCTTAATAGATGTTATCCAGTGCAAGCTGAAAGGATTTCATTGGCCTCTCAAGGTGATCAGCTCGGCTGTTGATACTTTGCAAATGCTGTGTAGAGCATCTGCGAGAACGCCTGCCGAAGAACAGGTATGGCACCCCAGACCCTTGCCTGTACTGGGATATGGATGTGTCGCTCATGGGCTGGGGGTTGAAGTGTGTTCTGGGTGAGCAGAGAACTCATAAGGATGAATACTCTAGGAAGCTATTGCTGCTACAAGGTACTGTATTTGTGGGGCCTACAGGTTCTTCCCCAACAAAATTAGGCCACTAAAGATGTGCTTCTCAGGCCAGGAGCATGGCCTAGCGGTAGAATGCTTGGCTAGCATGCACAAAGCCCTGGGTTTGATTCTCAGTACTACATACACAGAAAAAACTGGAAGTGGTGCTGTGGCTCAAGTGGTGGAGCACTAGCCTTGAGAAAGCCCAAGGACAGTGTCCAGGCCCAGAGTTCAAGCCCCAGGACTGCCAAAAAAAAAAAAAAAAAAAATGTTCCCTTAGACGGCCCTACCTTAGCAGCAGGCTTTTAGTAAGGTGTACCAGCTGGCTGACGTCTATTTCTGGTTAGAATACTGCAAGATTATCCCTTATTCCAAGAACATTTAATACATGGCTTTTTCTTCTAAGCAGAGAGTTCACTGCAGACCAGATGGCTTTTGATCTGATAAATCATAATCCAGAAAGTCACTGTGAGATTAATCAAATATCTCCTGGTGGTATCATGTCCCCGAGTAGTTAGATAGCTTGAGCTAGTGAGTTTAAATAAATATACATGTATATGAGTTTAAATAAATATATACATACATGTATGCACACATATGTATGTATGCATACATATACAGGTATATACTTATGTACCTATACATATGTGTATATCTATAGATACAACATATACGGATATGTGAATGTCTATAGAAACACATATATATGTATATTTATAAGTCCATAAATGTATATATTTATTCATACGAATACATAATCACACATCCAAATCAGTGACTGGTAGGGAAGAGACTTGCTTTGACCCCTTGAAAGATACCTACATCAGTATCTGTAATAAATCCTACTAACTCTGTGTCTTTTGTTTTTATCATGAGAGACTCCTACACAGTACTAATCAGAATGAGAAATATAGTTCTGGGGCTAGTTAATAATGATTATAGAGGTCACTGCTTAATTAAGTAATTGCTGGAATATGCTTAAGTTTTTCAGAATTAATTAGAAATCTTCATCCTGCTTCCTAGCCATCTTTCTTTTTCTGTATTTCTATAAGAAAGTCTCTTTATATGTTACATCGTGTACTTACAATAGCAGATCAGATACAGAAACATAATAACTTTCTTGCTTACAACTTAAATGTCAGAATGCACTTAGCTTCAAAAATAAGCTGTTTTTTTTTATGTAACTAATGACTAGTGTTTTCCTACTGTCTGCCTTTCAGCACTTCCATTAGTAAAAGGAATACTTGTATTCTTTTTCTAACCTTTTATCTCAGGACCCAAGAAATTGTATAAAGAGCTTTGAAATAAGAAGCATTTAAAGGAGCATATTTTCATAGCCTCAAACATGAAGGTTCTGTGTTGTGTCTAAATGGGGGAAGTTGGGCAAGTCTGAGGCAGTTTTGAAACTACCTAGAAAAGGGTCAGTGGCATCAGCTTTCCTGTGGCTGAGCTTGGACTTAAAGGTCTCTGATAGCTTCCCAGTGTTCTTTTCACCAGACTAACTAGAAAAAGAATCATCTCTGGTAGATTGTCAGAACCATAAGTCATTTCACTGTCTGCGAATGCATACTCATTAGAACAGTATGTCCTTGGTATTAGAGCCTGGGAGGAGTTAGGACCTGTAAACTGGAAGCAGGATGAACTTTGACCAAACACCACCTAGTAGCAGTCAAGGGATGTTCTCAAAATTGCATACAATTTAAAATTGATATCAGTTCATTTCCTCCAAACATACTTCTCTTTTCCTTTTCTCTGTAAATGAATATTTTATACATTATCAAATAAAAGAAATTACCCAAAAATAGATAAATGGCGAAACAGAGTTCAACAACAGTACATGTGAAAAGACTGTTAGGTCTTTGGGTATTTTTGTTATCTATAAGTTTAATATGGGTTAGTGGTCTTTTATGGTTACCAGTAAAATCTCAATGAGCTCTTGGAGTGTTTTAATAGAAATAGTGTCTGGGGGAAGAAGAGTGATAGTCCTGATTTTTGCCTGGCTAAACCTAAATTGACAAGTTTTATAATTCAACCTCAGTAACAACTTTGTGGATAAAATAGACTTAAATGAGAACAATTCAATGAGATAGTTACCAAGCAAGTTGTATAAGGATCTACTGAAGGGCCTAATAAAGGGTTCAACATGGAGAGGGGAAAAATTATGTTGCATAGGCCACTTAGCTATATTTATATATATGAAGAGCTTTTAAATAAAAGAATTGTGTATGTATATGCATATGTATATTTTCCTATGCCCAAAGGTTCGAGTTGTACCAATAAGTAGAGATTACATGGAGACAAATTTGGACCAACAGAAGCCCCTTACTGAGGTTCACCTAAAATGAAGGGACTTGCTTAGCACACAGTAATGTAGATTCATGAGCCTCTGTGTGGAGGGAATCCCAGTCTGGATCTTGATGGCTTTCTCATGCCTGGATTCAGAGTTATTACTCAGAAGAAACCAGGTTCTAGTGTTCAGTTTTCATACAAATTAGACTTGGTCTCTTGATCAGCTAACTCCTCTGGATTTCAGGAACTCTTGTAGTCAATCTGTGGTGGTTTAGATGTACCCTCTATTAAACTCTTAGGGGAAGTTTTTGTCCACAGAAGTGGAGCTGTGGCTCAAGTGGTAGAGTGGCAGCCTTTTGCAAAAGAGCCAAGTCAGAGTGTAAGGCCCTGAGTTCAAGCCCCCATACTGGTACCAAAAATTAAAAATAAAAAAAAGAAGATAGTTTTGAAACATTCCAGACCATGTCAGCAAACAAAAGCAAAACAAAACAAAACAAAAAAAACACCAAACCATTTTGTCTATAATGGTTTTCCTATAGTTGGGCAAACATTTGTGGATACCGTGTTGTACTAACACACTGCTATCTGAAAATTCGCCTTAGCCAATTCCCATGGTCAGGTGGTCAAGATGGCTTGTGTGGTTGGCTAAAGGAGGGGAGAGGAAAGCTGCTCAAGGTGGTTGAGTCTTTCTGAGGACCTGGTGTTGGTGGGCCTCCGGGAGCTGTGTGTGCCACCTCAGAACTGACCTGTGACTTGCCACAGGAGCTGATGAAACATGTGTGTGGGGATGTGCTGTCCACCTGTGAGCGCCACCTCTCCAGCATCCTTCTGAAGGAGGACGGCGCAGCGACTGTAGAAGAGGACCTGCTGGTAGGTGGATGCTTTTTTCTTCCTTTCAGTAGGGGTGTGTGTGTGTGTGTGTGTGTGTGTGTGTGTGTGTGTGTGTGTGTGTGTGTGTGTGTGTGTGTGTGTGTGTTTGGTGGTTAATTGGAGATAAGAATCTCACAGGCTTTCCTCCCCACGCTCTAACTTCCATCCTTATTTTCTCGGGGGAAAATGTGACAAAATATATTCCTCAGGTAGATTCATGAGAAACTCCATTTCAACAAGCAAAGCACAGTGCATATCTGCAGGCATGGTAGGCTAGAGTTCATACAGGCTTAGAAATAATGAAGTAAGAAGGTAACAGGGCATGTTCTTTGGGTCTCTCATTTGCTTTTTAAAATAATTACAGCACGTCTTCTTAGCTATTTGAACACTGAGCTGTGGAACTGGGAATTAGGACTGAGCCATCGTAAAATAAGAGAATTGACCATCTAAAACATAAATGTCCCTGGGAATGCCTGGCTAGCCAATATGGCACTCCTGTTAGAAACAGTCTGAGGGTCAGAATCCTCTGAGCTAGGACATGTGAAGCACTGGCTTTTGACAGATAGGCTGTGTGATGGTCATATTGTTTCTAAAGAAAGCTGTAAGAGCTGCTATTTAAATTACTTTGGTATGAACCACCATTTAACCAGAGTTGACTGCCTCTCATTTGTTTAAGTGATTACAGCACCATTTTTTTTTTTTGGTCCAAGACCTTGACTTAAACTCTATTTGATGCTTGCTTTTGCTCATTGGCTGGTGCTCTATCACATGAGCAATGCCTCCAACCCCTAAAAGGTTGGTGGTTTCTTTCTTTTAGAGCACGTCTTTTCTATGTTCAGTTTCTACTTTGCCAGCTTAAGCTTTAGTGATTATAGACAAAGTTTAATGTTATTACCTAGAAAACCATTGTGCCTGAGGCACACAGACACATTCAGTAGTAAATAATTATTATGGAAATCTGAATATATTAGTTATCAGATCTGAATGTGTCTTGTATTTTTCAATTTCTTATTAGGCTGAGTGTGGTATTACACGCCTGTCATCCCAACATTCAGGAGATTAAGGCAGGAAGATCAAGAGTTCCAAGAACACAGAAGTATTCACCAGAGCTGATGTAAACAATGCCAAAGAGTTAGAAATAATATAAAATGTTTACTAGCTGTGGGTAATCAGCAAAATTAAGATGGCATCCTTTGTTTTCAACTGGTAGACCTAATGTAGTCATCAACATTTATTGTATATACTGGCATAAAAGGATGCCTAGTATCCAAAGAAATAATTGAAGTAGCATCATTAGTGAATGCAATAAAAGTAAAGATAAAGCATGTGATTATAGAAAAAAAGAAAGCTAGACATAAAAATAATAATGAGGGGCTGGAGGCATGGCTCCATTGGTAGCATGCTAGCCAATGAGCAAAAGAAGCTACAGATACCAAGTTTGAACACTAGTCTTGGACCTAGAAGAAAAAAATAAGAAAAAGAATAATGATATGTTGATCTAGATATGGCCATCCCAGAACTTGGGAGGTGGAAGGATGACAGGGTTAAGGCCAGCCTGGGCTACATAGCAAGACCCAGTCTCAAATAACATAATCAAAAAACATAGTAATGGGGCTGGGAGTTTGGCCTAGTGGTGGAGTGCTTGCCTAGCATGCACCAAGACCCAGGTTTGATTCCGTGGTACCACATACATAGGAAAAAGCCTGAAGTGGTGCTGAGTGGTAGAGCTCTAGCCTTGAGAAAGTCCAAGGACAGTGCTCAGGCCCTGAGCTCAAGCCCAAGGCTGCCAAAAAAATAAAAACAAAAAAACAAAAAAACTTCCCTGTTTATCACAACCTAATTATTAATTTATACAACCATTTAGTCACATAGGAATGTCTGGATTTAGATGATAAAATTATATTGAGTAGTTTTATTGAGAAGTGACTGCATAGGTCCAGGAGTATGGCTTAGTGGTAGAGTGCTTGCCTACCATGCATGAAGCCCTGGGTTCTATTCCTCAGTACCACATACACAGAAGAAGCTGGAAGTGGTGCTGTGGCTCAGGTGCTAGCCTTGAGAAAGCTCAAGGACAGTGCCCAGGCCCTGAGTTCAAGCCCCATGACTTCCAAAAAAAAAAAAAAGAAAAGCTAGGAGAAGAAGGAGGAAGAGGAGGAACAGGAAAAAGAAGAGAAGGAAGAAGATATGACTGTATGTTTATAGTGGCATCTATTTTTCTGAAATAAAATAAAGTTTTGTAACTCAACCGTCAACAAACAAACTTCATTGGCAGGTTGTTACTTACTGGAGTTAATTTCCCTTTGCCTCCTTTTTACTGAAAACCAATTGTCTTTGCAGGTGAAATACATTTTTACCTTGGGAGACATAGCCCAACTGTGTCCATCCAGAGTGGAGAAGCAAATCTTTCTTCTGGTTCAGTCCATCTTGGCTTCTTCCATTGATGGAGATGATCGTAAGGCACCAAGAGTTACCGTATAGTCTTATTGCTCATTATCTGCCGATGCCCTGTGCATTAAACCCTTTTACTTCCCCGCAGTACCATCATTACAAAGTACCAGTGATGCCCCCCCTGTACAGCCAGCTCCCCCAGTCAGAGGCTCTGTCATGCCCCCCGTGATCAGAGCACATGCCATCATCACCTTAGGTAAGGATACTATGTGGGAGAACATGGGGCTGGGGCTGGGCTGTCTATGTCTATTTCCACATGTGGCTTTTGCCACACTGATACCAGAGCCATACCCATGGCCGATGGCCGATGCTCTTACCACTTGAGCCATACCTGTAGAGTGGCACTGTACTGGTTAATTGGAGAGACAATCTCACCAACTTTTCTGTCTGGACTGGCTTGAAATCTCAGTCTTCAGATCTCAACTTCCCATGTAGCTAGTATTATAGACCAGAGCCATCAGCACTCCATGAGTTTTTGTCTTAAATAAATTGATCCATGGTCTGCGAATGTGGCTTAGTCGTAGAGTGCTTGCTTAGCATGCATGAAGCCCTGGGATCAATGTCTCAGTACCATATAAACAGAAAAAGCTGGAAGGGGTGCTGTGGCTCAAGTGGTAGAGTGCTTGCCTTGAGCAAGAAAAAGAAGCTCAGGGGCAGTGTCCAGGCCCTAGGACTAGCAACAAAATAAAATAAAATAAATTCATCCATAGCAACATGCTACATGCTGCTAAAGTTATACGTGCTCTAGCTCTTGTGGTATGAAGAGGGAATTTTCATAGGATACCAGCTGTGCCACAGCGGTACTGTTCACAGAGAGTCCTCAGGCCGTAAGTAAGCAAGACTGACACTCAGAACCATTCTATGTCGAGCTTTTGTTCTTAGGATGTGTTAATTTCTTACAATTATACCTGTTCTTATCATCTAAAAAAAAAAATCTACATTATAGCACCCAGACTCTTGTTTATCAAGAACTGTCTTCCAGTTGCTACATTGAGTTCTGGAAACGGAAAATTTAATTTGAAGTTCAATTCATAAAAGGAAATGGTTTATTTCATACTTTGAAGAGTTGGCAGATAAACCTTTAGTACATGAACTCTCAAGTAGTTGTTAGGCAAATACCGACCTCTGTGCTATAACCTGAATTTTTTTTCTCTTATTGTGACTGTATTATTTTGTTGTAGATAATTTTTTTATATTGATTTCTTTAAAAATGTTCAAGAAATGCATGGTATTGGAAATATAAACACAACTACATAGACATAAAAATCTATGACTATAGACATAATGTTTTATTACATAGATTAATATGTATCTATGACATACAAATGCTTAGCCTAATCTTAATTATGTTCTAAAATCTAAGTGCCAGTAATTGTACATAGAGATTCCCTTCTTGAATACTTGTTTGTTAAATACGTCATTTGAAATATGATGTAAAAATCAATGTTAATAAATTCTTTAATAAAAAAATTACAAAAAAATGTCCAAGAAATGCAAATAACAACAAAATTTCCAGGCCACCAGGCAAGCATGCAAACCAGTAAAATTTAGCAACCCTTCTCTAATTATGAAGAAGAAACAAAATAAACTTACTCATATTGCAAATTCACTAGGTATTTTGGATATATATGTATGTGTAATGGAGCATGAAGTGAACCGTTGGATTTTATAGGTCATTTTCTAGGTATATAGTTAATTGCAAAATTCAAATGTTGACTTACTTAAAAAGGAGATAATTGTAGTCCTGTAGAGGAACTTTCTAAAGCATCTATCTCCTACAACCCCTGATGGGAGCCCGTTTTTTTCCTAATGGTACTTTGAACTTTCTGATACTTAGATGGTTTCATCTGTCTTGCAGCTTTTGTTGCTTATGATTGTGGGCATGACAGCTTAATTTTAAATAAAATCCATAGAGCTGAGTCCAGCTATTTCCCTCTTTTCTGGAACAGGTAAACTATGCTTACAGAACGAGAACCTGGCAAAGGAGAGCATCCCAGCCCTCGTGCGGGAGCTTGAGGTGTGTGAGGATGTGGCTGTTCGTAACAACGTTATCATCGTGATGTGTGATCTTTGCATCCGATACACTGTCATGGTGGACAAGTACATTCCCAATATCTCCATCTGTCTGAAGGATTCAGACCCCTTTATCCGAAAGCAGACTCTCTTCTTGCTTACCAACCTCTTGCAGGTATGTCTGTTTTTCCACTCCACTAACCACAGCTTCTGACTTAAGGGGAACACTTAATTAGCCGAGGAAATATCCTTGCTGTGTAGGAGAGTCCAAAAATAACTCATCCCATCTTCACTTTACACTACTCAAGTTCGGTTCAGCTGGTTCTTCTCAGATCCTTAACTTGAGAATATTCGTTTAGGGTTTGTGCAAGCATCCTTTCAAGCCATATAAAGTTCCACTTTTACAAATAAATACCCAGGAGAGGAAAGCACACATGTTCCAGTTCTGTGACTCTTTTTGACCTTGAACAAATCCACAATTCTCAGATTTCATTTCTTCTTTGCCAAAAATAAGGATCATACTTTTTTGGTGGGCTCTCCTCACATCCTTGTTCTGAGAGTTCAGTGAGGAATTTCAGTGTGTGAAAGAATGTAGAACTACAAGGCTCTGCCAAGCACTAGGCATTCTTTTGTACATGGTTGGACTGTACTGAGGAGGTAATACAAATTTCATTTCTTCAGACAAGACATTTCACCATGAGTTGTATGCCCAGCCTCGTTGTATGTATTGTTGAGTCATTTTCCTAAGATTTGATGACCTCCTACCTCCACATCTCTTTGCACTGTCAAGTGGGTTTCAAGATGGTGGGAAGTGAGTGCTACCCAGTGGAGCTCATTTGCTCCAGAAGCCCACAGCAGTAATGTCATACAAACTTAAGTAGACGAGTGGCTCTGTAGCTAATTGCCCCTAAAGATTCTATATTAAATTCACCCTGAAATATGATGATTTCTCTTTGACAGGAGGAGTTTGTGAAATGGAAGGGCTCTCTGTTCTTTCACTTTGTCAGCACGTTGATCGATTCACAGCCAGATGTTGCCAGGTAAATTTGTCCCTCACATATGACATGGCTGGACAATATCTCCCATTCCAGTATGCGCTAGATTCTTTTCTTTTAACTTGATCTACAGCCCAGCTATTTGACATTTAGGGAGCTTTTGATACTTGCCAGTAAAATGAGCCAACTTAACATACTGAACTATACAACAGATATGTATATTTAAGTTAAAAATAAAACAAAACCTAGCTAGATTCATCCACATAATCTCAGTGTCTACTATATTTGCTATTGATATTTCTTTCCCTGAAAGAGTAACAAGAACCATCCATGCCTTCATCTTACCAAACTGTACAGGATAGAAGCCATTGATTGTTGATGTGATTGTCTCTATTTCTAGGCCACCTCCACTTTAAAAAAAAATGTTAGTTTTGATAAAGAGTTCCAGCTTTCTTTTAAGTCCAGAAATTGTAAAGAAATTTTAGGAAGGAAAATAATTGCAGTGTGAATTTGAACATCTAAGTTGCAAAGCTCCTTATAAAGAGGTGCTTCTTGAGGATCGGGAATTAAATGTATTACTTTGCCAATTATTCATTTCCTTCCTTCCTTCTTCCCTCCCTCCCTCCCTTCCCCTTCCTCCCTCTGTTCCTTTTTTTTTGGAAGCACTGGGGATTGAACTAAGGGCTTCACACATGCTAGTCACTCACCACTTGAGGTATGCTCCCCAGCCCCAGACCTTTTGTTTCGAAGATAAAGTCTTGCTGTCTTTGCTTGCTGGCCTCAACTCATGATCCTCTTGCCTCTAGTTCCCAAGTAACTGGAATTACAAGTGTGTACTACCATGTACAGCTTCTTTTTGTTTAGTTTTGGGTTTTGTTTGTTGTTTGTTTGGCAGTACTAGGGCTTAAACTCAGTATCGTGCACTTGCTTAGTCTGCTTGCTTGGCTGGTGTTCTATCCCTTGAGCCATGCCTCCAACTCTGCTCTTTACTGGTTACTTCAGGGTTAGAATCTCTTGGCCTTTTCTACCCAGGCAAGCTTTCAACTAAGATTGAAATCATCTGGATCTTAGCCTCCTGAATAGCTAAGAATGACAGGTGTGAGCTGCGAGAGCCTGACTCTAGTATTGTGTGTGTGTGTGTGTGTGTGTGTATCATGGAGCTTGAACTAGGCCTGGGCGCTGTCCCTGAGCTCTTCAGCTCAAGGCTACTATCCTACCCTTGAGCCAAGCCCACTTCCCGTTTTCTAGAGGTTAATTGGAGATAAGAGTCTCAGGTCCTTTTATGCCTGGGCTGGTTTTGAACCTTGATCCTCAGATCTCAGCCTCTTGAGTAGCTAGGATTACAGGCATGAATTACACCCCGCCTGGCTTTTTTTTTTTTATGACTCATTTTCAAGGGGTTAAGAAATGGCCTGATAGAATTTGCTACCCTAGATTATATCATATGAATAATTCTTTTTAAAGCAAGTGTGCAGTTGGAAAATAGAATGTTGAATACCATGAGAAAAACTACTGCAGTGAGGAGAAAGTCTTTATGGAGTTCATTAACTATAAATAGCATTAGAATAATGGGTCCCTCTGGTTCTAAATATGGTCACCAATAATTTAGTCTGAGTTCCATTGGAAGAATTTCTGCTGAGTTTTCTTTGGGTGTAATTTCCTAAAGAAGAATGTTTCACATAACAACACGAGATAGAAGGTTAACATTCTAATTATTACTGTCTAGATCCAGAGGCAAAAACTTAGGACTGTCTGGAGTTTTTTTTGTTTCTTTTTCTTTGTGTAGTTGTAGTTGGGTAAGTGAAGTAATAGCTGTGTTTCTCCCTGCTCCTGTTGCAGGGCTGCCTCATGCTGCCTGCTCACTGATCTCCATGCAGTATACAATGGAGCTGTACATTCAGAGCACTGTTTTCATACAATTAGCATAGAGTAGAAGATGGGCTGTTTTGCTTGTATTTCCTTTTATTCCTGGTTTTTGTTAGCATTTTCATGGAATGGTTAAAAAACAATAAAAGGATTGGGCGCCAGTAACTCACGCCTGTAATCATAGCTACTCAGGCTGAGACCTGAGGATCATGGGTCAAAGCCAGCCTGGGCATGAAAGGCCTTGAGACTTTCATTAACCACCAGAAGTGGTGCTGTGGCGCAAAGTGGTAGAGCACTAGCTTTGAGCTGAAGACCTCAGGGCAGTGCCCAGGCCTAGAGTTCAAGCCCCATTATCAACTGAAAAAAAAAAAAAAAACAAGAACAGCAGCAGTAATATGCAACAGTTTTGTTTAACATAACTTAAATATTATACAATGTATACATGTGTTAAAATATCTCGTGGGACAATAAATATGTACACTGTATATACAAATGTTAATGTTTCTCTGCTAATTAGAAATTTTAAATTAAAATACAGTAGGGCAGGGAGTTTGGCCTAGTGGTAGAGTGCTTGCCTAGCATGCATGAAGACCTGGGTTCGATTCCTCGATACCACATACATAGAAAAAAGCCAGAAGTGGTGCTGAGGCTCAAGTGGTAGAGCTCTAGCCTTGAGAAAGTCCAAGGACAGTACGCAGGCCCTGAGCTCAAGCCCAAGCCTGGCAAAAAAAAAAAAACAGCAAATAAGCATTTTTGATCAGTGTGTAAAATATATGCAGAATTCAAATACAGTTTATAGATTATCAATCAGAAAAAAATGAGGACAAATAAGATAATTTACACTATAGTAGGATTTATCAGCACTTCTTGTAGCATTTACACACACACACACACCTTGCAGCCTCTCAGTTTTATCTCTGTATTCGGGTTTATTATATAGTTCAAATGTGATTCAAGATTTTCTGTTTTGAGAACCTAGTGAGTGGCAGAGTGCTTGCCTAGTATGCATGAAGCTCCAGGTTTGATTCCTCAATACCACATGCACAGAATAAGCTGGAAGTGGCACTGTGGCTCAAGTGGTGGAACTAGCCTTGAGAAAAAAAAAAAAAAGAAAAAAGAAAAGAAAAGGAAACATAGTGCCGGGAGTTTGGCGTAATGGTAGAGTGCTTGCCTAGCATGCACGAAGGGCTGGGTTTGATTCCTCGGTATCACATACATAGAAAAAAGCTGGAAGTGGTGCTGAGGCTCAAGTGGTAGAGCTCTCGCCTTGAGAAAGTTCAAGCACAGTGCTCAGGCCCTGAGCTCAAGCCCAGGACTGGCAAAGGAAGGAAGGAAAGAAAGAAAGAAGGAAGGAAAGAAAGAAAGAAAGAGAGAAAGAAAGAAAGAAAGAAAGAAAGAAAGAAAGAAAGAAAGAAAGAAAGAAGGGAGGGAGGGAGGGAGGGAGGGAGGGAGGGAGGAAGGAAAAAAGAAAGAAAGAAAGAAAGAAAGAAAGAAAGAAAGAAAGAAAGAAAGAAAGAAAAGTGACTACATTGGTTAACTGTAATTTAAGCTAACCTGGTCTCTGTTTAGGTCAGAAGCGAGGTCTGTCTGTTTTTATTAAGGAGTAATTTTTCCATACTACCTGCCAGTGTACATCTTACAGACTGTAGTAGTAGAGCCTGCTGAATTTGCTTTTGGTCCAATGGTATTTCCTGAAGTGTCTGTTTTGCATGAGTAATTTTTTTTCTGGCAGCGTTGAAGATCAAACTCAGAGCCTTGTGCATTCAAGGCAAGTGCTCTACCATTGAGCTAAACTCCAGTATGGTGCAACATTTGTAGTTGGTCAGATCAACCCACATTTGGGGAAACAAAGTTGTTTGAGATATTTCCTGCTCTTCCCACTAGATGGTGATCTTGGCAGTCTAGTAAACACAGAGTGAAATCCAAGTAACAAGTAACAAGTCTGTAACTTGGCAATTGCTGAAGAAGTATAAGAAGGCAGAGCCCAGAGAGTTCAAGGCAAGAAGGTGACTAATATAAAGTGTCACTAAGAAAGAAAAGGAAGCCAGGTGCAAGTGGCTCACACCTAAGATCTGAGGATCTTGGTTCAAAGCCAGCCTGGGCAGAAAGTCCATGAGATTGTTATAGCCAATTAACCATCAGAAAACCGGAAGTGGGTGTGGTGGCTCAAGTGGTAGAGTGCTAGCCTTGAGCTGAAGAGCTCAGGAACAATGCCTAGGCCCAGAGATCAAACCTCATGTACTCTGGAGGCTGAGATCTGAATATCATGGTTCTAAGCTAGCCTAATCAGAAAAGCCCATAAGACTTATTTCTAATTAAGAGCCAATAACATAAAGAGAAGGGGAACTGTGGCTTAGAGGTAGAAAACTTGTCTTGAGCACAAGACTCAGGCCTTGAGGTCAAACCCCAGGACCAGCACCAAAAAAAAAAAGAAAAGAAAAGAAAAACCACACAAATACACACACAAAAACCACACAAATACACACACACACACAAACCACACAAATACACACACACAAAAACCACACACACACACACAAACCACACAAATACACACACACAAAAACCACACACAAAAAACCATACAAATACACACAAAAACCACACACACACAAACCACACAAATACACACAAAAACCACACACAAAAAAACCATACAAAAACCACATACACACACACACAAAAACCACACACACACACACACACAAACCACACAAATACACACACACACAAAAACCACACACACATACACACACACAAAGGAAAAGAAAAAGAAAATAGAAAAGGAAAGAAAGAAAACAGAAAGAAATAAAAGGGAGAAAGCACAAAGGTGATTACTTTGGAGAAGAAGTGCCCAACTATCTAGAGGATTCGGTGAGGCTGCAGAATAAGTGTGATGGGTGGGCATTTGGACTGCTGGGAGGCTAGGCCTTGAGTTCTGGAGGTCCAGTGTAGAGACATACCAGATCCAAGCACGGGATGGGAGTGCGGGGAGGGTAGAGGGAGGAAGGGTTCACACGCCTGCACAGTTGGAGCCCTGGAGACAGTGAAATTAGGAAAGCAGAAATCTAGGGTAACAATTGACTCTGCTTTATGAGCATTGAAGATCCTTGTTGGGATTTGAAATGTGGAGGAAAACCAGATCTAAGTAATAACACAGAGTAGGTACATGGCAGGAGATGAGACAGGAAAGGCTGAGTGTTCCCATCTGGACAAGCCATAGGATATTATTGATAATAACTGATTATAATTGGTTATTATATTTATTATTTATTATATAGATATTATTAATAACCAGTGGTCAATTCTCGTCCCCTCCCACTTCCTTTCCTTCCTCCAACTTTGTATTTGGCATAGGATTTATGGTGCTAGAACTCAAGTAGACACTCAGTAAACAGTGATCGCAGGGAATTAATTAGTCGTGTCCCTTGCCCTTTCACTTTGGGATGTAGGACAGGAACAGACTTCCTGTGAGAGGGCTAGAAGTGCAGTGGTATCCTTGTTGGGGAGTCAGTAATCAAGAAGAAGGGGATATCTCTGAGCCGTGGCATAGAAAATGTTGGAGAGCCTACTTGGGATCTGGATTTGTTTCACAGGGAATGTAGAACAGAGTAAACAGTGAAGGGTTCAAGGCAAGAGAAAGCCCTCAAGGACATTTAGATAAGGAGGAAAGGGGCGGGGCTACCTATTGACCAGAAGGCCTTGGACATAGAGCCTTGTCAAAGACAAAGGCATTGTGGGAAAGGGTTCACTTCCTGTTTCTGGTAGAAATGAATTTGGGACACGTGTGGAAGGAGCATACTCAGGGCAGGCTGGTGACTCTAAAATCAGGACGAGTCATGGTACATGCCTTACTGGTGTAAATTGTGAACTCTTATTTCTCTCTCCACTCTGTAAAGTTTCGGATACCAGGACTGGGTTTGTATCCATTGTTTGGGCAACTGCTTGAGGGAGAGCATGAAGGACAGATAGAGGATCCCAGGTAGTCATTGTCATTGTGTCAGCTTGTGGACTCCTGGCCTCTGCTTGAACTAGTTTTATCAAATTAAGCAGAATTCCTACTTTGCTGTGTGTGTGTGTGTGTGTGTGTGTGTGTGTGTGTGTGTGTGTGTGTGTGTGTGTGTGTGACAGCCAGTGTTAGTACCAATCCTGTAGCTTGAGCTCAGGGCCACAGTTCCACTTGTGACTTTTTGATGGTTGGAGATAAATCTCATAGACTTTCCTGCTTGAGCTGGCTCTGAACTACGATCCTCAGATCTCAGCCTCCTGAGTAGCTAGGATGGCAGGCACCTGGCCTGCCTTGCTTTTGATGATAGAGCTGTATTTGGGTAGGTTTAGATTCGTTTACCCTTATTTACCATTCTCTGTGCTCTACAGGAGTGCTGCATATTGTAGAGACCATGCAAACAGCAGTCCCACTTTTGTCTCTCTCCTTTGCAGTTTGGGGGAGTTTTGCTTGGCTCACTTGCTACTCAAGAGGAACCCCGTCATGTTCTTCCAGCACTTTATTGAGTGCATATTCCACTTCAACAACTATGAAAAGCATGAGAAGTATAACCGATTCCCCCAGTCTGAGAGGTCAGTGGAGCGGCTGGAGTGGATAGTCTTCTCTCCTGGTAAGAGCTGAGGGGAGGTTTGGGAGGCGCTGGCTGTTCAGACAGAGGTAGGAAAGGTCTGTCTCATCCTATGCAGAGCTTGGATCTAGATATTTATTCTGGCACTTGTTAACTCCCTTGGCAGAATAGTCTAGGAAAATTCAGTTGTGAAGCTGGGGTTCTGAGAGAAGACATTGGAATCCCAGTGTCCTTTGCACTCAGCCCTGCAAATGCTAGTACAGTGCTGTGCTAAACCTTGTCACCTGTGCCCACATGTGTGGTAAAACTGTCGCACTCTGTCACAGAGAGAAGCAGCTGTTCTCACTGAAAGGAAAGACCAACAAGGGGAGGCGAATGAAAATCTACAAGTTTCTTCTAGAGCACTTCACAGATGAACAACGATTCAATATCACTTCCAAAATCTGCCTTAGTATTTTGGGTAGGCCTGGTGGTGGTGTGGGTGGGGGGATGGTGGCAAATGTATGTTTACAAATAAAATACAGGCCGGGCGCCAGTGGTACATGCCTGTAAACCTAGCTACTCAGGAGGCTGAGATCTGAGGATCATAGTTCAAAACTAGCATGGGCAGAGAAGTCCTTGAGACTCTTATCTCCAATTAAGCACAGAAAAAGCCAGAAGTGGTGCTGTGGCTGAAGTGGTAGAGTGCTAGCCTTAAACAAAAAGAAGCTTACCCAGGCCCAGAGTTCAAGCCCCGGGACTGGCAAAAAAAAGTAGATTGCTGGGGCCTACCGGCAGCAAATTGGGGTTCCTGAAATAGGGGGCAGGGACTGGAAAAAATAGAAGAGAGACAAACACATCGGGTCCGGGAGGTCTGCAGCCCAGGTAAAAACTGCAGCCCCGTTTATTTTCCACTCAAGCCTTATATCCCTTCTTGAAACCAGGGAACTTCCAGGTGTTATTCATATGGTAAATCTCAGGTCATTTAAACAGAATAAGGCCAGAAAACAATAAGACAATAAAGCAATTGTCTGATGCAAATCAAGGTACAGTTTGATTCCACTCTGGCTCCCAACAGTAGATAAATAAAATCCAGGTCTGTATCATGTAAGACCTGGTTCTTCTGGAATATCCATGTTTCTGGCATATGCCATCACCCCTACTGCAGGTCATTGTTCCAGACAGCAGGCAGTCCTGTGAACTGCCCTCCCCTTTGTCCTAACATGTTTCTTAGATCTCTTGTATTTTTTGTCAGCATGCTTCGCCGATGGCATCTTACCCCTAGACATGGAGGCCAGTGAATTGCTCTCAGATACATTCGATGTCCTCAGCTCAAAGGAGATCAAGCTTCTGGCAATGAGAACTAAACCAAGTAAGGACCTCCTTATGGAAGAAGATGACGTGGCTTTGGCAAATGTGGTCATGCAGGAAGCCCAGATAAAGCTCATCTCACAGGTGTGTGCAGGCTCATCCCATAGACTGATCACGTGCATTCTGGGTGGTATACCTGGGTCACTTAACCAGTGCCTATCAAGTCTTTTTCTAGAGTTCTCAATGAGCCAAAAGTGTCTCAAGCGTACTTTGTCAAAGCTGACTTAGTCATCTCTTCCTGCCTCTTTTGCCATTAGAAAATGAATTGTCACAGTGATCTCTTGGATAAAGTACACTCTTCATTTGACTTGAAGTATCAGATTTAAAATTGAATGGCTGGGCAAGAGCCTCATTGCCAGGGTCCTTACCAGGCTGATGTGGCTAGCTGGCATGTTTCTACCTCATTCCTGAAGGCTTTATTTTTTTCCCCCAGTCCTGGGGCTTGAACTCAGGGCCTAGACCCTGTCCCTGAGCTTCTTTTTGCTCAAGGCTAGCACTCTACAACTTGAGCCACAGTGCCACTTCTGGCCTTTTTGAGTAGTTGATTGGAAGTATGAACTTTCCTGTCCAAACTGGCTTTGAACCATGATCCTCGGATCTCAGCCTCCTGAGTAGCTAGCATTCCAGGTGTGAACCACCAGAGCCCAGCTCCTGAAGGCTTTTGATCCTAAAGAAGCAGCCTGATGCCATCTAGCTTGCCAGGAGATGCGGGTTATTTTATCTCAAAAATCCATCTTCTCTTGTATTTCTACTACTTCTGACATGTTAAATCTATACCATTTCTAATAGCTTCCATAGCAAGCTTTATGTCTCTGGTTTCCTTGTTCTACAGGCCATGTGCCAGCTAGCTATCTGAACAGTCTTGGTTTTTGTTTGTTTGTGGCATGGGATTAATTATGTAGCCTCGGTTGGCCTTGACCTCATGATCCTCTTCATAACCCTTCCAAGTGCTGACATTCTAGGCTAGCAACACTATGTCAAGCTTTAGAACACTGTTTTTAAAATGCAAATGTGATCATAAAATTAGATGCAGATTGAAGTATAGCTGGAGACTTTTCTGGTAGATTATGGGTGATTTGTGATGTTGGCTACTCAGCCTGTTCTTGTGTCAAAGTTCATGTTCTGGTATGTTTATTGTAAGGATGATAGTTTTGTGGCATCTTGCCATTTCTGAATGAAATCCTAATTCTCCTCCAGGATGCACTCTTAGTGTGCTAGTAGTTACCCAGCCCTTTCCATCTTCTTTTCCTGTGATCACGCTGGTTCTCAGCCGTGAAGTGGGCTGTCCTCTCTCTAAACACTGATTCATGTGTCTGTAGCGTCCTTGCTACCCACACTACCCCACTCCCATATATCCTAAGGGCCATCTCCTCAGAAAGCCTCCACCACACATTCCTGTCTGCCCACTTCCTTCCTACACACCCCTCCTCCACACACAAGTTCTGGACCCTGCCACTTGCCACCCAGTATAGTTTATCCCTTCACACATTGTGTTCTAGAAGCAATCTGAAACCTTGTGCTTCTGGGGCAAAAAGGTCTTGATAGTACTTGAGGAGAGAACTCATTTAGGCCATTTCTAAAGTTCAGGCCCAGGCCCTGAGTTGAAGCCCCACAATTGACAAAAAAAAATTCAGGAGGGCTTGTGTGGAGATTTTGACCTTTTTGTCAAGTTGTTCAACATATTTCTTACTCCTTTTTCTCATTTAGAGTGTGTAAGTATTTCTCTGCAGCCTATATTTTAAACCTTCTGAATGTTTGCCAGTAACGCTTAGGATGACTTTACGGGAAAAGCCATCAGTATAATACATTCCCAAGCACCAGCAATTAGCTGTTACAAGCTGCTGCACTGTGCTAAAAGAATGGATGAAGAACAATCTTTTGTCTTTTAGATGTTTGCACGTCTAAAACATGCTTCTGTTTGTATTACTACAGGTTCAAAAGAGGAATTTCATAGAAAACATTATTCCAATTATCATCTCCCTAAAGACTGTGCTGGAGAAAAAAAAGATTCCAGCTTTACGAGAACTCATGAACTATCTCAGGGTAAGTGATAAGCTTGCTTTTGGGGTTATGTCTTTTCCCCAAGTTCATTACCTAGGATCTCCTGCCAGTGTAGGCAGACAATGAGTGACAGGAACTCAGAGAGAGATAGGAACTTATTTCACAGTGATGTGTACAATGCATGTGCCAGGCACACTGCAGGGGCCTGCCCTTTCCCCCTCCTCCCAGCAGTGCCAATGTGTACATGCTGCATGTGTATGCATTTTAGGATTAGGTTCCATTTCTAGAGAACCTCCACCATGGTAAGGAGAAAAAAATACCTTCATTGTAGTCTGCCCTGGTGAAGGAAGAAGTGAGGTTTTTTGTTCACACTGTTTTAGATGGACCTGGTTAGGAGTTAAAGGTACGTGGCAGCTCTCCTTGGCTAGAGCCAAGGGGGTGGGGGCATAACAGACTGAGTAACACTTTTCAGGGTGTATTCTGCAGGACAGACCTAAGTAAGGCCTCAGATCTTTCACAGAATCACTCAGAAATAAAAGCCACAATCATTTCCTTAATTTAGCAGTTATTTCTCTAGTAATACTGTATAGTTTTCTTTGGGGTGTGGGGGAAAGCAAACAGAACAAAATAAAAAAACCTTTTCTCTGAAAAGGCATCAATAAAATAGCATGGTATATGATCTTCAAATGACCTTGTACCTTAAGTAAGATAGGTTTGGGAGAGATCTGTATGGAAAAAATGAGAACCTAAATTATTTTTTTATATGTGTTACTGTCCAAACTGTCCAATCAGAAGAGGGTATATTTTTTATTGTCCAGTCAGAGGAGGGAATATAAAATGTTTAGGGCCTTTTCTGCCAGTCCCCTGAGGACCCCCTGAGCTTTGCAGTAGTGGCTGCTGTGGCTTTTGTCATGAATTGAACATCAGTGTGGCTTTTTCTTTCTCAGTTCTGTTAGACAATAAGGTTTCTTTCTCTTAACCCAGAGGTTAAGAGACCCTCTTTAAGTCCTTAGGATGTTCCTTCCTAGATGTAATCAAAAATTTTCAGTAAAATCAAAAGACACACACACACAAAAAATGAATTTAGGGCCTTAGTTGTGATTCTGTAGATCTGGTAGATAAAGCTAGCATAAATGAATGAGCAGCTTCCAGGCTACTCTGCCTCCCTGGATCTGCTGTTGGAGCCTGGGCCAGGACATGTCTTTCTCCCATCAGGCACCTGGGCGATTGCCCCTTAACTGGCAGATGAAATAGGAAATGTTTGTTAACATCTCTGGTCATGGTGGAATGTTTCCTTATAAAATGCCATTATGCTAAATAATCTGCTAATTATTGTAATACCTACTACCTACTCTCAGTAATACACACACACACAGACACACCCCCGTACTAGAACTTGAACTCAGGGCCACCACTTGAGCCCTTCATCTACTTTTGGTGATTCATTGGAGATGAGAGACTCGTGGGCTTCCTGTAACTGGGATTACAGGCAGGAGCCATCAGCTCCATACATATTTTACTTGTGCTCTTGTTTTTTGGGTTGTGTTTTACTGCTAATGTCTTGTTTCTGTTTCTGAGCCAGGGCCCTGTTGTGTATCCCAGGCTCTCCTGGACCTTGTGATATTCCTGCCTTTGCCCTCTGGTTATTTTATGGTTGTGCTACCAGATCTGCGAGATCTTATTTTAGTCAAGAAAACACTATTGGATGCTTCTGGGTTTTTCAGGAAGTGATGCAAGATTACCGGGATGAAGTCAAGGATTTCTTTGCAGTTGACAAACAGCTGGCCTCCGAACTTGAGTATGACATGAAGAAATACAATGAACAGCTGGCCCAGGAGCAAGAGCTGGCCAAGCAGGCTGATGTGAACAGGGTGATTGATAGCGATGATGGAGTCCAAGCTGTGCAGGTAGGAGGAGGTCTGATTTATGATGACCACCTGTCAAGTATATTCTCATGCCGGCTTTCCCAGCATTCTCCCAAACTCACAGTAACCATAGTTCAGTTGGAATTAGACCCCTGGGCATGTGGCTTGCTGGCCAGTACCGTGTTCCCTTGTTACGTGTGATAGAGCAATGGCTCAAGCTTCTTCCACAGTCCCTGCCATCAGACATTGTCTGGAAAATTGCAATAATAACAGAAGAAATCCATGCATGGCATCCAATCTGTAAATCCAGGCAACCCACCCCTAAGCTTCCCTTTTTGGTATTTATTTTTTTCCTGAGGTCTTTCTTACAGCCACCCTTCTTGAGAGCGTTTTGTCCCTGGAGGCATTTCTAGGTCTAGCTGCTGCTCTTGTTAGAAGCATGATGTTCTCACTGCCTGAGAAATCTAGACAGATCTGTCGCATTACAACGTGACGAGGACAAATTGGCCACAAGAGCTATGCGTGGCAGTTGGCTGATAGTTCTGTGTCAAAGAGAAATGTATTCTTGCCCAAGACTGGTATGGCTAGTTCATAACATGGGACGATTCCAGTTCCATTCATCTTCTCTACCAGGGTGGTCCCGGCTCTGAAGTAATGCCAATTCCTGCTGACCAAGAAAATGCTGCTGTGCCTCAGGCTGCGAGCTGGCCCTCAACACCTGGATCTAGCGCTGGTCACACACCCCCTTTGCCTCTCACCTCAGAAGCTGGGCCTCTGAAGATGCTAATGCCCAGTGCCAGGTAGATATCGACAGGGTACTCCTGCCTCTTATTCCCAGAGGCATCCTTCAGCCCATCCCCCTGCCTGCCATAAGACACACCATTCATCTCTGTGTTGGCTGGACACCTCCCCACTCCACATCCCTCCCTTGAAGAGTGGAGGAGCAGCATGTCTCAAAGGAAGTGGGCGAGGGCCGGGTTGTCTTCCTGCTGCCTCTGCAACATCTGTGGCATGTCATCCCCCACAGGCCTATGTCCCTGAGCACTATTGCCATCCTGAATTCTGTCAAGAAAGCTGTGGAGTCCAAGGGTAAACATCGCAGCCTGGGCTCAGGAATTCATCCCTTTACTTTAAAGTTGGAAAACTCAGAGAAACCAGGCAGCCAGGGTAAGCCTCCAGATTGGTGCCAGACATGGGAGAGCTTCACAGCTGATGCAAAAGAACAAGTCTGTCATTCCTCTTCAAATGCTTTCTGCTTCCTTATCTCATGACATCTGACATTAATTGGGGATTTCAGATTATAAAGGAGAAAACAGTTTGTGGCTCTGCTGAAAGATTTTGGATTTGGAGAACGGAAAATCACAGTAGTACTGTATATATTCCTCCAATCTTTTTCCTCTTCACATATATATATATGTACACATATATACATATAGATGCATGTGTACATATATGTGTATATATATGTCTTGTGTACTTATAAAATTGTGATCTTAGTGTACATTGTTCTGATCACCTGCTTCCCTGTGCACACCTATATGATACATAGGCAAAAGTTTTCTTTAATTGTGAAAACTTCTCCTAGTGGTTTTTATAGCATTCTATCTTAAAGAAATACTAGAACTTTTTTTTATTATTACCCTGTTGAAAGTGCTTTTTAAATTTTTAGTGTAAATAATATCATAGTAAATACGCTTGCACGTATAACCTGTATGTACAGAATCCTTAGAATTATGCCCAAAAGTCAAAGGCCACGAATATTTAGAAACCTTTAGTGTCAAACTATCCATAATTTATGGGCAAATGGCATGTACATTTCTGTTTTCCTGCTTAGAAACACTGGTTTTTATAATTTTCCATTTGTCAAGTTTTATAGTTTAGTTTTCTAGAGAAAGTTAGTGAGAATGCCCATGTTTTCTGAAGTTTATCAAATATTTGTATGGCTTTCTGATCTGCCTCTAAGGAACCGCTGGGAACTTGAGCTTTGCCATATATGACCTGTGCTTTTTTGTTGATGGTTTTGAACTTTGAACTTGTTTTCCATTTAGCATCTTCCTGCAGCTTAGAGCAAGAATCTGACGGTGCTATCAAGCAGTTGCGGGCAATCAGTACCCCAGAGAGTAAGTACCTTGTCTCCTCTGTCACTATGCATTTGCTAGAGTTGTAGGAAAACTTTCTGTTGTAAGATGCTGCTCTTAATTGGACAACCGTTCTGATGCTCAACAGACATTCTTTTTTTTTCTTTTTCTTGTTATTATAAAGGTGATGTACAGAGGGGTCGGGTATTGTACATTTCTTTTTGAAGTGTCATCCCTCCCCTCTCTTTTTCACTGTTTTCCTTTCCACCCCCCACAAGTTACGTAGTTCATTTTCAATGTAGTGTGCAGTGAGTACCACTGCAGCATTTGTTCACCTTTTGCCCCACCTTTTCTGTTCCACCCCCTTACATTCCCCCAGACAGATAAGACAGAAGGTATAGAAAACAAAAACAGACTAAGAAAAACAAGAAACAAACTCATGTTGATAAACATCATTGTATATGGCCAAATGCACATAGTTTATGTGTCTTCGTGATCCTCTCTTAAGAATATCCTCCTTTGGTCCCACTGTCCTGTCCAAGTGTATTTTTTGTCTTTTACCATCTTGTATGCTTGCTTAACAAATGATGTAAACCATGCAACCTATGTTTCTTTGGGTCTGGCTTACTTTGCTTAATAAGATTTTGCTCACGTCTTTCCATTTCCTTACAAATGGTCCAGTAAGAGTAGAATTCCATTGTGTATATATACCACATTTTCTTGATCCATTAGTCCATTGAGATCAACCAATGGTTTTTCTACTAGCTCATTTAAACTTTAAAACAACTTAGGTGCCATTTGTGTGACAGGTGGGAAGCTGGGGCACACAGATCAGGCCCAAGCCCTACCTGCTGCCTCCTGCCATAACAAGTATACTGGATAATACTCAGCTAGTTTACCCTAGGGAGTGGCCAAAAACTGGCGCTGACATGTACCCAGTATGGTTAGACTGGGGACTCCGTGGGATGTTGAGATGGTGTTCTAGCTACAGCAAGTGCCTCTGTCTTCTCTCCTCAACAGCTGCTTTCTCCCAGTGTCCCATTCTTTCCTTTCCAAAATAAGAACAAATTAGAAGAGGTGAAATTTTCCCCCTATTTTTATAGTTTATTGTCTTAAATCCCATAAGAATCATTGAGATAATTATTCCAAAATGCTTAGAATCAGAAATGTTTCAGATTTCAGATAATTTTGCATTGGAAGTATTTGCATACACATAATGGCATCTCTTCTGGATATGGCCAAAGTCTAAACGAGATCCGTTGATGTATTATATAGATGCACACTCATAACCTGGCAGTAACTTTATATGATATCTTCTGCACTTAGGTTTTGATGGTTGCTGTCATCTGAGGTCAAGTGTAGAATCTTCCACTGTGACCTCAGGTCGCCATTCACAAAATTCTGGATTTTTGACTGACTAGCTTTGTGATTTTGATTTCCAGATTAAGGATAGTCAACCAATTGTATGATGAGCTGGTTAATGCCCAAGGTATATGGTATAGTTCCAAGGACCTGCCAGGTATACCCTATTCCATACCTCAGTGCTGTCAGGATCCTCAGTGAATCAAACCATGCTATTCTCTAACTGAGCCCTCACTCACCAAACCCTTATCCCAGTGTCCTTCCCTGACCTGTAAGCTAAAATAGGCCCTTCCTAGGCTCCCTGAACCTCTTGGCACTACACACCGGCCTACTATATTTATTCTGTCCATCTTGTGATGTAGCAGTTTGTTCAGTGGCAGAGATGGGTCTGAGCTCAGGCCCTGGATTTCCACCTCTGTGAGCCTCTGTAGCCTCTTCAACAACCTGATCCTAAGCACTGAAATAGGGAAGCTAATGTTTCCCTCTGTCACTGACTTCACATGCAGTCAGGGCGTGTTCACCAAGAACCTCCTGGGTTCGAGCTACATGCTTATTGGATCACTAACCTGTGATATTCTGATATCTCCGAATATTTAGGGAGTTATAATTTTCAACCAGTGCTTTCTTTGAATGAGGTTAGTGAACGTTATTCCTACCCGAGCTGTCCTCGGACAACTAAGTTATAATGGCTTTGTCATGAAGTGGATAATTCTGGCTCTGTATACGTTAAAAAATGTGATGTAATATTTGTAGAGTAGTCTTCCTCTTTGGGAAGACTATTCTGAAAAAGGGTCTCCTGTTAGCTGTTCTGGGAATCAGCAGAGAACTTCCGAGCATGCAGTGCCGTTTTCAGCATGGTTTGGAAACACATATGTTGATGACTAGCTCTGAAACGCTAGTAGGGAGAAGGCTACTCACTCAGTTCAACACACTACGGTTCAGATGAAGAGTGGCTTTGCTAAATGAAAGTGTCATTTTCAGAGCAAGGATTTTAAATGTATAGTGCTTAGCAAGTCTCTCTTGCCAGGCAGCAAAAGCGCTTCTTCTGCCTTTGAGTCTAAGCACAGAGTACACTGGGGAGTGGGGGTGAAATGGCCTGTGCTTTGGTAAAGGTGGGAGACTTGTTATCTGAAAGGCTTGTAGGCTTTGGAGTGGAGAAAGCAATGTGAGGAGGGGGATTCAGATGACAGCTCAGGGAAAACTCACAGGGATGAAAGTAGCATTTTGTGCCAGTCCATCTACAGCTGCAGTGTTGGGAAGCACTGCTAGATATTTTAGAATTGAGCCCAGAAAGGCCCCATCCATTCTTCTGAGGAGGGCACCAGTGTGGAGAACGGTGGGAGCCCTACACACTCACCAGTGTGCTAGGCCAGCCTCACATTCAGCTCTGCTCCTCCAGGTGGGCTGGTAAAAAGCATCAAGTGTAGGGTGCTGTGCAGCAGTGGAACGCTGTGTCCTAGGCATCGGGCCAGGCAGAAGGGCTAAATGGATACACCCAGTATTTACAGTATTATGAAGGCAGCTTGGACCACCTCAACGTGAGAGTTCTTTCAGGATGCCCTCAACACAAAGATCCACCCATGTAGCTAAGCAGAGCAGCCAGTTCTTTTTTTTTTTTTTTTTTTTTTTTTTTGCAAGTCCTGGGCCTTGAGCTCAGGGCCTAAGCACTGTCCTTGGGCTTTCTCAAGGCTACCACTCGAGCCATAGCACCACTTCTAGCTTTTTTCTATGTATGTGGTACTGAGGAATCAAACCCAGGCTTTCGTGTATGCTAGGCAAGCACTCTACCACTAGGCCAAACTCCCGGCCCCCAGCCAGTTCTTTTGACAGGACTCCACCCATAGAAGAGATAACAGCTAATTATTTCTTCAGCAGTTAATTTGGATCAGGTACTGTGTTACATACTTTACATAATTTCATTTAATCATAACTCCTTATGAGAGTAGGGTATGTTTTCATCTTCATTTTATTTTTCTTGTACTAGGGCTTGTACTCAGGGCCTCAGCATTATTGCCCTTTAGCTTTTTTGCCCAAGACTAGTGCTCTACCACTTGAATTACAGCTCCACTTCTGGCTTTTGAGTAGTTAATTGGAAGTAAGAATCTTTCTCAGATGGGCTCCAAACTGTGATCTTCAGATCTCAGCCTCCTGGGATTACTTTACACATGTGACCCATCAGAGCCCAGCTCTCACTTTAAAAACATTATTATTATAAAGGTAATGGGGGTACAGAGGAGTCAGTTACTTGAGTGAGGTAAAGTACATTTCTTTTTGGACAGTGTCACCCCTTCCCTTATTTTCTCCTAGTTTTTTCCTCCTTTCCCCACTCTCAAGTTGCATAGTTCACTATCACCGCTGCATTTGCTCACCCTTTGTCCCTCCATTTCTGTGCCCCTGTTGCCTTCCAGAAGACATATAATGAACAAACAAGACAAGGGGGAAAAAAATGAAAACACCAACAGAGAACCTCATTTCCCTTTCCTGGAGTTCACACTTCAGTAACCATTTTAGATTTTCCATGTGGTTCATGCTAGTAAGACTCAGCAAGGACATAAACGCACTGCGTGTTTACCTGCCTCCTCAGGAGTGAGCTGGAGGAAGGGAAAGCTGGAGAAGTGGGGAGAAGCAATGACAGATAAAGGGTCTGGGTGAGGTGGATGAAGACCTGCATGAAGCCCTAGCATGGGCAGGGCTTGATAACTAATTCCATGCCGAGTCGCTGATGGTGCCCGAGGGTGCCAGCTTGGGTGGATCATATGATACTCCATCCTGTCATGTGTAGGAACATGCCAAGGAGAAGCAGTAAGTTTTTAGTCTTTCCAGGCCAGGGGATGGTGGGATGCAAAGGGAATTATCAAGCTAGGAAGCCAGGAGTAGGAACAGGGCTCAGAGTAGCCTGAACAGGGCTGTTGTCCAGAGGGACAGTCAGGAGAGACTGGAGTGCTTCTTGGAGTGTCAGCATGTGAAGTCCCAGGGAAAGGGGAGATGGAGGTAGAGCCTCAAAGTGAGGAACAGGGCACTGGGGAAACGAGAGCAGACTGGCTGACTTGCCGAGGTGGCTCCACAGGGTGCTTGCATCCTCCCAGCTTTTCCTTAATGTTCTTGTGAATGTGCTTCCCTTCACCAGGGTCCATCACAGAGGTCACATTTGCAGCAGGGGTCAGTTACATAGGGTCGCCACTTACTCCTTTTTCAGCCAAGGGTAAGTTGTTTGTTTCCTTCTTGTATGAGACACCCTCTGTCTTTGAAGTTCTGAAAAAACTGAATCTGTTTGTGTTGGAACTCCTTTTCAGAAAAAAATGGAGTCCAGAATCAAGGAAATGACATTTTATGTTTATCACTGCCCGATAAAGCGTAAGTTTGCTGAAAGGCTCCTTTTGTTTCTGTCAGGTATGTTATGGTTGGGGGTGGTCCCAGAGTAACGGTGTCATTTCTTCCCAGGACTCCACCCCCTCCACAGTGGAATGTGAAGGCTGTAGGCAGGATGGAAGACCACCCAAGCTCCAGCAGGAGGTCCAGAAAGGCCCCCCTAAAAGCAGCTAACTGAACAAGAACACTATAGCCTGTGTCTGGGAAGCAGGAGACTCTGAGAGCGCGTTCTGGGTCCTGTGTGTAGAAAGGTAGAGGGGTTCCCAGCACCTCCACCCCATGACGCCCCACGTGTGCAGAGCCACTATGTGGTGACCCGTGCCTGCCCGGCAAAGCTATAGTCATCGTTATGACACATGGTCAAAATTGAGAAATGCCAGATTTAACCCTGAAGTTCAGCTAGTTAGTATTATAACTTTGGATGTCAAGTCCACTCTGATCAATTAACAATCTGGTTTTTCAGGAATATAACTTAAAGTGCAGCTTTCTTTTATATCAATGAAGCTTCTACGAGCTTGTTTGAATTCCTTATAGTACATATGTTCCCAAATGCATTGACCAAACATTTGAATGACTATTTTTTCTATTATTTATAATTGCCGATTTAAAAGAAGTGTACAGCTTTCTAAGTTGAGATAATAAAAGTTAAGCATAAACAGAGCCTTTTGGCATTCGGTACAATTTTTCTGGTGTCAGAAAAGGGCTTTCATTGGTAGTAATATTACACGGAAGACAGGGTCTTACTTCTGTTGTTCAGACTGGTTTTGAACTGCCTCAGCCTCTCAAGTGTATGTCATCATGGTAGGTTTTTTTTTTTTTTTTTGCAGTGTTAGAGATTGAGCCCAAAGCATTGTACATGTTAAGTAAGTACTCTACACTGAGCTAGATCCTTAGTCTTATTTTGTTGAACTTAGTATTGCAGAAACAAAAGTAGAGTTACTGTTAATTTTTTTCTTTTAAACTTGCAGTATTCCCCCCCCCACACACACACACACAAAATGCTAAGGATAGAACACACGGACTCATGAACACTAGGCATGCTCTATCGCTGAACTATACATACCCTAGCCTCTAAGTGTCCACGTTAACATGCATATGGTAATTGGATTTGGAAGGTGGAAAGTCTTTATGCTCCATCCCCGCCTCTCCCATAAATAAACTCTGACACAAATATGTTTCTCATTGATGAAGTCCCAAAGATGCTCCTGAGTGAACAAACCTGTTGCAGTGAGGTACTCATTTCCCTGTAGACTGTGATGGAACATCTCTTCAGTGTAATCACTTAGCAAAATACTAAGAACACAGCAAACCCAACATGAAATAAGAAAGAATAATCTGGAATTGTATTTTTTAAAAGCTTTTTATAAATGAGGCCTTAACAAATACCAGGTGCATTAGTACAAGTCTATTACAACTATAACAACATCCATACCGCAGGCCAAAAGAGCAGCCTGCACGGGCCACTTCCTGAGCTAAAGACGAGTGTTCCCCAGTGGCTTCATCCACTGCTTCCCAGGTTCAAACACTGCCTCAGGCCCCAGTCCCACAGCCTGCAACTCAAGGCATGTTGCTGTGACAACCAAAGAGGCTAGCAAAACCCAACTATCAAATGGGAGTGCTGTCCCAGAAGAGGGCAAAGAAGGGGCGGTCTTCACTAAGCATTCAAGAGAAAACAGGCAGCAGGGGAGCAGGAAGGCCGCTCCTGCCAGCATCTCATCACAAGCATTTCACAGAACTCATAAAAGCCAATACCTCGCAAGTGTTCAACGAAACACAGCTTTGGAAGGATAAAAAAAAATAAAAATTAAGACATTGAAAGCTGAATCACAAGGTGACTACATTCTATATGAACCCTTCCTTGGGAGCACAAGGAATTCAGTGCTTCTTTCAGAAGCTCCTGGCTTCAAAAAAACACTTCACATCCTGGGTGTGCGTTGAGGCTGAGGACATCTGCTCTTGAAGAACAAAGGCTTCTGAATGATGTTTCTAATGTTCCCCACCAAGTGCGCAGTTTCTCGGGTAGATGAAAAGAT